>NC_064440.1:8264364-8593013 GCF_023343835.1 Lagopus muta | reverse complement strand
GATAACAGCGCACTCTCAGCCGCTGCGTAAGTGACGAACAGAAAGCTCAGTGCGCGTACTCCAGAGCTAGCGCGGCGTGAAATTCGCTTCTTTTCACGCAGGCAAAGTTACAGGCTGAAATATTTTGCCTTTTTTTCCAACCACGCGGCTGTAGGAGCGCCCTCCGAGCTCGCGGAGCCCCGGCAAGAAGGAGGGGGGCGGCGGGCGAGAGGCGTCCGCCACGCAGCACCGAGCTCCGAGGGCCCCCCGCCCCGCCGCTTACCTGGCGTCTCGGGTTCAGCGGGCGGCTGCTGCGGGGAACGGGCGCCCTCCTGTGGCGGCACGGTGACGAGCAGCGACAGCTTCCCGCGGGGTCCCCACTCGAGTTCGTGCGCCGGCCGGTCCAGCACCCGCCGCATCACTGCGGACACAGCATGCACCCGTCAGTGGGGGGCTGCCGCCACACGGCCGGCACCGCTGCGGCCACAGCCCCCCCCTTCCATCCTGACTCACCGTCGGGTTGGGCGAAGCAGACGAGCAGCTGCCCGGGTCCCCCCCGGAGCTCGCACTCGCCGCCGCCCGAGCGCTTCGGGCTCTGGAAGTAAAGCAGCAGCTTCTTGCGCAGCGCGGCCGGCGGCTCCGCGGTGCCCCAATCCCCGCGCACCAGCAGCGGGAAGGAGCCCGGCCGCGGCCCCGCCATGGCTGCGCTGCCCCTCCGCCGCGCCGCTTTCGCTTTCGTTTCTCCGCCGGGGAAAGCAGAACCGCCCTGCTCCGCCCATCCCGCGGGTTACATCCCGACATCCAAGAAAAACTTTGGTTTTTTTGGACCTCATTTTTGGTAGACAACGCCAGCGTCGTCTATCAGCGGAGTTTCCCCACACTTTACTCCCAGAGCCATCGGAGCAAATAGGGAGCCCTGCTAATGGATACTGGCATTCAGCATTGTGGTTAGTACAGCTAGAACCACTGTCACACATCATATTTACAATCGCAATCCAGACCTCCAACAAGCGATTATATGAAGGACAATATCACAAACTAAAGAAAGGTAATCTCGATTCCCATCATTCAGGGGCAAAGCGTGTTCATCTGCATGTAAGCCTCAGCAGCGCAGGCTGTTCGACTTGCCTCTGTGGGCTAGGTGCCTTCTTTACCCTTGTGTAAGGAATCCACAATTCCACCCCGGCCATTTGCATAGCTCTGTGTGTTGTCCAAACCTGCAGTGAGAAGATAGAACCCTTCCTAATGACATCTTTGCCCTTACAGTAAGACAAGGGGTCTCAGGTGCATTTTCAAACTCTGATCATTCCTCTTTACCTAACCATTAAACTGCGGTCCATAGGGAATATTGCAGATCCCATACAGTACTCCAAGAAGGTCACTCCCTCGTGTTTCTCCTGCCAGTCCTCCAATTCTTTTGCTCATTGGTTCTCACAAATAGCGGGGCTATTTCTAAACCCTCGATCCCCACCAATTCTCACAGAGTCCTCAAGTTAAACTGCAGGGTGAGGCTCAGGACCCTGCTCAGGACCGTGGGTGCCCTGCCTTAGCAGTGCCTGCTCTGGGCACTCCATTTTCCAGTATCCTTATTCCAAACACACACACTGAGGACCTAGCTTCTTCATCCCGGGTCCAGGCTGCCTCCTAAAACACTGATCCCTTCTCGCCTTCCGTGACCTGTGCTCTGTGCTCTGGCCCCACTAACAACTTCCTTTCTCCTTCCTTTCCTTAGCCTTCTCCACCTTCTCTCTGTTGTGACACACCTTCCAGGCAGCTTCTAGTAGTTGATTTAGGATAGTCCTCCCCCTCCATTTAATGTAATTTTCACTTAATATGACCAATAAAAATTCATGCCAATTGCATAGCTCCCCTCTCTGCTTCTGGATCCAGATCGGTATGTTTTCTAGCTACGGTTATAAATCCATCGAAAAAGGCAGAGGAGTTCTGTCTTTACCTTGTACTGCTTGGTATAACTTCCGCATATTCAGCACTGTCCAGACGCTCAGCTTTTGGGGTAGTGCATTTCAGCCTGCTGGAGGCGCAGTTCCTCCCCCTCCCCGCACGATGGCGCTTTTCCTCGACCCGTCCTCGGCCTCTCGGCTGCGGTCATCTCCCCTCCATTTCCCAGAAGTTACTCTGGATGGACTCAGCAGCAATTCCAACCCTTTGCCGGGTGCCCGTCTAACATACGTTTCCCCAACGCTACCTGCAAAACAGCGTTTCCTCAGAGCCCTCGGCTGCTCCTTCTCCCACACTGCTGCTGAAGGGTCTCTTGAAAGTAACCCACAGTCCTTGAGAGCCTTCATGTGATTTCTTAATTCAAAGAATAAATCCACGTGGGGGACCTCGTCCCATTTCCCTTCCTTTCTACAGAATAGCATCAACTGCAACACTGTGTTATCATTAATCAACCCATGAGTGGGCAGTTTTTCCTCATCTTCAAGCCTATACACCGTCCACCAATGATTACAACACTCAATTTTCTACACGTAAGCAGACCTCCTCCAAACTTTTTCCAGAGGTTTAAAATGCATCCCGGAGGAGAACATTTGGGGCTCTGTTCCATATCCAACTGCTCCATTTCTGAATGTTCTTCACCCAGTTCGGTGGGCTTAACACAACCCAACTGACATTAATACACCAGAAGCAACAAGCACAGCACAAACACCCGTTGTTGTTCTAACATGCATGCAACAGACTGGATGATCTTAGAGATCTTTTCCAACCTTAATGATTCTATGATTCTATAAAGGCTTGGCAACTTCCTCTGAGAGAACTCTTCCTCCTCTGCTGGCTCTCAGCCACAGACAGAATGGTCCAAATCACTTTGTTTGCTAGGAAGCTCCTGAATAATATATATGTATAACAAAATGCCTCTAAAAGAGGAGGGATATATTCTACTGAAGAATGCAACAGTGAGCAGGTGGTAATTTTATTTATTACACACAATGGCCTAGACAAATAGTTAGATTAATTAAAAACTACGGCTACTCAGGTAAAACCTGTCTTCCACCAGCACAAAGGCAACTGGCAGCCTACTCAAACAGCAACAACAATGGCATTATATTTTTATTACAGAATTTAAACCATTTGTTGGAAGCAATGGGAAGAATAGTGTTGTTACATGCAAAGCTGACTTAAAAAGCGATGTTTAAGCCTAAATACAATAAGAGGCACAGAGTCAGAAGCTCATTACCAGAGCTGGCCATAAGCACTGTCACTTTCCTTTTGTTGCAAGGAGGCTCTCCGAGCATTCAGCATTTTTTGGACAGTTAACAACACAGCAGCAAACAAAAAGTCTATCACACACCATTCTCAGTGCCACACCACTAGTGCCATTTCTACCCTGGAAAGAAAAAGCAGCGAAAGATGATGGCCATGTACAGCTGATACTGCATCACACACAAAATTCCTCCAGCACGTAGGCTGAAGGCTTGTGGGAAAAACTGCAGATCAGATTCACTGGTAAAATGAGCAGACGACACACAACCTGCTGTCTGATGAGTGCAAGTACAGATGCTGGACTCACAGGTCCCGAATTCTGTAAGGGAGGAAGTACATATAGGGAAGCGTTGTTCACAGAAGCAAGTCGTACAAAGGGAACAAACATAGTTTGACCAGAAAAGATAACTTTTCTTAGCTCACAGGGAAATACAAGTAACTGAAGTATAGCAGTTGAACAGACCGACTTCTCTCTTTGTAGTGCCAGAACAGTAAAAGAACTGCTGCATGTTGAGTTATCACACTTCAGAGTTGACAGCTGGTACACTTCCTTACTCAATTCCTCTTGCTTTCAGTTCTGATCGAACCCTCTTCAGATAATCAGGGTCAGGGTAACCAAAACTAGAAGAAGAAAAGAATAATTTGGGATACCTGTACAGTGGGGCACTTGGCAGTTCTACAAAACTTGCTCATCAGAATGCCTTAAAATAATTCACAAGTTTTTTGCATGTGCTTCTCGCTATAGAGAAGACAGACTCCGTGTTACAGGTGAGATAAATGGTACAGAAAGAGTAAAGCTAAAAGCTTACTAAAAACAAAACAGCTGCTGAATTTGGCCGCCCAAGCTGACCCTAGGAGCCTCACTTTCTACACTGCCAGCTGTCTCACTAGCAAATGACTGGGCATTTGGGTATGCACTTTTCTTAAGAACAGGTTTTAACAGAAGGGGTCTCCTTGTGAGACTTCAAAAGGCAAACATAATGACACCTGTGCTTTTCAGATGGCTTATCAGCAAAGGTGTGTATGAAGCAGGTGATAAGAAGGAAGAGAGCAATGAGCAGAGTGGGGGATAAAGCAAAACTTATTGTTCTTTAATGATCCTCACCCAGGAGGGAGAACGTAACTCCAAGCACAAACCTTTAGGTCTTGCAGGAAGACACCTGGCTCTGAGAGGCTGTAACAACCCTGAAGAGACCATTCCAAGCCTCCCTCTCATCTCCAGGCTGGAGCCTGAGATGTGAAAGCGACATATTTATGCTCTCAGTACTAAAACATGCCCAGTTTTGACACGCAGGTTTGTGTGTTACTACAAAATGAACCAATATTTTACCAAAGTGTTCACTGTTGTGCACAAAAAAAGCACCAGATCATACACTGTCAATATTTCTCTCCATGGAAATGGTTAAGACAGAAAGACTTAAAGGCAGAAAGTACCATCAAGGAATGGTTCTTTCTGAGACATGCTTGAGGGACATAGGACTGTTATATCTATTTTCCTTCCAGAGATAATTTGTTCCTGTGCTTTCTCACCACCGCCAGGTTCAACAGATAGCTGTGCTCCAGTGCCTGTTTTTATAAGCAACAGAATTAAACTAAACCAGAAGCACATCATGGTTTTATGATTTTTTGTTATCAGTATTTCATACTGTAACATCACGTAGAGCACTGGGAGTTAAAGAGTTAATGCTCCAGTTGCATCGACTGTTGGTATTTCTGGGCACTTGGTTCTCAGAAGAGAAGAACTACATCTCCCAGAAGACTTTCACTGTTCCTTTCTCCATTTAGAGGGAAAGGTAAAACTGCTCACAAGTCACAGGACATCTCTTACTGCTCTTCTCTGCAGTGTGTGCTCCCTTAGCCATCTTGCCTTCAGCATTACGGTAAGACCTTCGGTTTTGGACACTCTCATTTTCTTCGATTTATTAACCTCAATTCCAATTATATTGTATTATTGTGTTATCTTGCATTCTGCTACCATATTCAGTCAATTAGTTTTTTCCCTTAGCTCGTTGCCACTCTTTTGTTTTCAGGCCCATCTTCATACCTTTTGCCCTTCTTCCCTTTCCCCTTCTCCTGGGGCGTGGGTCTGTGGGTCCCCCACCCCAATTAGTCACAGAAGCGAGCTGTAAATCACTGACAAAGCATTATAAAGGCTATGAAAATGATCCAAGTCTGGATCCACAGTACTTCCACAATCACTGAGTACGTAATAATCCACAACTGATAAGATTTGCTAGTGGCTTGCAGGGCCATTGGCAATCTGAAAGGTACAGTGGAGAAAATACACAGGGAAGCCTTCCTGCTACCACTGACAAGTTCTATAATAACTGAACAAGAAGACTACTTACTTCACAGGTCCACCATACATGGAGGTTTTGTGGTGAATATCATTCCATGTGATAACATCTTCTGCACCAGTAGTACGTGAATTCCCCACTGTGAAAATCAGTTTTTGGTTAAAGGCTCTTCTGAGGAGCTGCAGAACTTTCACCCCTTCCTCATTGTCAGGCAAATATGCCTTCCGAATAATTCCATAATAAGGTTTCCCTGGGTTTGGATGGTTCTGCTGTTTTGTAGAAAAACAAAAGAAAAACACTTTGTATATCACAAATTCTCTGCAAGTGTGGAAATTGCCATCCCAGCTTTTATAGCACTTTCTATCTCCATCTTTGATGCATTCAGGACACAACGTGACTTACATGATACTGCTCCATAGATTTCAGTGCAGTTATTCTGAATATACAGTTTTCAGACACGTATCTCATTCCTGCCACATACAAAATGGAGGGCTACCAGTGCGATCAACATGACTTCATTGCACTCAAAATTACAGAACTACATACTTGCAGACTTGTACGGAAGACAGTAATGTCTCTCCAGCTCAGATATGATGGAAAACACTGAATTTTGCACTCAGCACTGGTTTTGCTGGGGGAAAGTATACTTCATGAATCTTCAAATATACTTACATTTTGAATACCGCTCTGCATAACATATTCAATCTCGATAGTACCACAACCAGGATAGCCAGGGAGAGGTGTAGAAATCCTTTTATACTGCATTCTTCCCTCTGGTTGATCTCCTTGCATGACTCCATAGACAGTATTACAAACAGGACAAGTTTGCTTGTATTCCAAAGCCATTTTGATGCAACTTTTGCAAAACGCATGTTTGCATTTTGTCAGGATCTCTTTATCATTAATTTTCTCCATGCAAATAGGGCACGTATCATCGGTGTCTTCTGTCTTTGCCTTAGCCTGTTCCATGGAAGAATAACTACTCTTTTCCCTGGCACCGTATTTCTCCCACACTCCTGAAGCTTCTTGGTTGTTGAGATCAGAGGGCAGTGGTGTCCTTTTTTTAGTTTCTGAAGGCTCTTCAGCATTGAGAAGGTACATAATGTGCTTTTCAGCAGCATGAACATGGTTTGGTAAACCATATAAAATTAATCTGTCTTCCTTCTTCTTTAGCTTTACATACAGGCTTTCCAACTTCTTTTCATCCAGAAGCATATTTAATTTCCTTTTCTGCTGTTCTGAAAGCTTCCAGCTGATGAGTTTTTCTCTTAGCATTGCAAAGGCATTCTGAAATCCATTGATGAAACTTTCAATAGAATGTAAAAGCATATCAGAAGTTTTGTTCCTAGGTTTAAATACTAAGAGCACCTTCTGGCCACCTGAGCTGTCTGTCTTTTCTATTACAACATCAAAGCTTTCTTCAATGTCTTCAATTTCTTTTCTCAACACAGGTGCCAACAGCTTAAACACAGAAGCATCAACTTCAATTCTATTCCTGTTGGCGGTCAGTTCAGGTATTTTGGTATCCTTTTCATCTTGGCTGTTCTCCTTTTCCTCTGCTAGAAATATTTTGGCAGCTAAAATCTCATTTCTTGGACCACAGAGGAGCAACTGATTATCTTTCTGTTTGATGAGAAGATTAGTAAATTTAGCATTTAATTTCATTATTGTCTCATCTAACTGGTGAATGTTTGCTATGGGAATGTCTTCCTGTGCCACATCTTTGGCAACCTTCTGAAAAGCACTGGTAAAAAAATCAATAGCTCTTCGTATTGACGTGGGACTTGTATCAGAAAGGAAGGATATTGATGTGTTCCCATTGTAACAATCCTTACTTTTTACCCACACTCCAAAACGTTTATGCATTTCTTTAATCTGTTCTTTGCATGTATGACAGAAATATTCATAGATAGCTGATGGAACTGTAAGCGTATTCATTTCTTTGGTATTCAGACCATTCTCATCTTCCAAACCTTTCTTACTTTCAGAATGCAGGAAATCATAGCGTTGGTCGTTGCCTGCAAGGACGTCTTTAAAGTAACAATAAGCTTTTTCGATATCTGTATAATCTCCTGTCAGTTTCTCAGAGCCATCAACGTCAGGATTTCCTTCTCTTCTTAAGTTTGGACAAATAATAGCAATTCTCTCCCTTTGCTGTTCAGTGAACATACTGGTATTCAACACTGCGGACACTGTAAGAAAAATCTGAAGAGAAGACAAGAAGATATCAATATATATATATACATATATATATACACACACACATTTCCTAAGGTTCGCAGCTTGGTACTTCTAAGTTCTGAGTAAGGAAAACTCAATGCAACTTTGCATGGGGCCACAATAGTACTGACAAACTTGTATAGTGTTTCTTTTATGTCAGGTATACAAAAATGATGTACATGTAAGTAGTTATGATATGTTCTACACGCCACGCTCCAAAAGCTTCATCTGTGCTACTATGCAGAGCAGGACAAGCTCTGTGGGCCAGATATCTGTCTTGGCAGTACCATGGCAGCCTCACACAGCACAGAGCACAGCTCTATGGCTTACCCTGGGACACAGCCGATCTCTTCTGCATGACTTTTAGTTCAAAGGGTCTGAAAGGCCATTTGTTGTCTGTGAGAGCAGGTTTTTTGTAAGACTGAGGTACTCTGCCATAGTTTTAGAGGTCTCACCACTGGGAGCAGTCTTTGCTGTGCCAAACCTGACAATGCCAAAACTATGCTAGGGAACGCACTTTGTGCTGACGTGCAGATGGGTTGTGGCAGAGCACTCCGAAGTCGCTCCCTGCTGTATTGACAAAGCCACCACGGGTGAGCTGTGCTCCGACACACTGAATCATGATGGAGAGCAGCACGATAAAGCACTCGGCGTTCCCTCCCTGCCGTGCAGCACACCGACGGCACAGCGGTGCTGCTCCGCACGGCTCTCCCCGATGTACCTTTTTGGTCAGCATTTCTGCTGCTCCATCCCGGTGTCCCTGAGCCGCCCGCAGCTCCGCAGATCCCGGCGGGGAGAGGTGCTGGGCTTGGCCGCGGTCTGCCTGCACCACGGCGGGGCTCTTGCTCCGAGCCCCTTCCAAGGGCTGCAGGATGACCTTCAGCACTTTGCCCCCCAGCTCCAAGACGTGATCCGCGCGGGACTCCACTCTCTTCTTATCTGCGGGCGTTGGAGGTGCGATAAAGCCTCGTGAGAAGGGCGGCGGGAACCCTTCGCCCACCCACAAGATGGTGCCTCTCGGCGGCCATGCCGCGACCCCGCCCGGCCGTACCTCGCTCGTGCTGGAAGTACACCCGGTAGGTGCCGGGTTCGGGGCCGGCCCGCACCTCGCACTCGCCGCCCCCCGAGCGCTTGGGGGACTGGAAGTAGCTCTGCAGCTTCAGCATCGCCTTCTCTCCGCCGTCGGGCGCGGGCCAGAGCCGCACCAGCAGCGGTACCGCCATGGTGCCGACCGACCGGCGCCCGCTTTCGCTTTCGTTTCCCTCGGTTCCCCGCCCCGGCCCCCTTTCCTCCGGAGAGCGGCGGCGACGCTGAGGTAATGGGCATCTACCAGGTAGGAGAGCGGCCCGGGGAGCCGAGCGGCCCGCGGCCGGTGAGGGCCGAGCCGGGTGCGGGGCGGCGGGCGGGCGGGTGCCGGGCGTCGCCGCTGGGCGCAGAAGGGGCACGGCCGGGCCGGGCTGCAGAACGGCCGTCCGAGGCGGCTTCCGCCTGGGGGTGGTGCAGCCTGAGGAGCTTCACCTGCGGCTGAGAGGCGGTTCTCCCTCCGCGGCCCGGCTCCGCGTTAAACCGCGCCCCAAGGAACGCGTGGGCTTCGGGCTGCGGAGCAGCGCCGCTGTCCTGCGGAGGTGAAACTGCCCGGCTCCGCGTGCCCACCGCTCGGCTGCGGTGCCGTGTACGGTAACGTAATTTCTCTGTGCTGTTTTTCTGACAGAGCCAACAGTCAGAGAGCCCGGAAGACAAGCGCGGTCCAGGTAAGCCTCTCCCTTTGCCATCTGGCAGCTGTGTTTCACTGAAAATTGCAACTGGAAAGCGATGTCATGGAACAGCTGAAAGCAGCACGGAGAGTCCTAGACAGGTTGGAGCAGTGGGCCCAGGAGAACTGCATGAGGTTCAACAGAGCTAAGGGCCAGTATCAGCTGGGGAACAAAAGGACAGAGCCCAGCCCTGCTGAAAACGACCTGGATGTAGTGGTGGATGGCAGCTGGACATGAGCCAGCAGTGTGCCCTCGTGGCCCAGAAAGCCTACTGTGTCCTGGGCTGCATTAAAAGCAGTGCGGCCAGCAGGGCGAGGGAGGGGATCCTGCCCCTCTGCTCTGTGCTGTGAGAGCTCACCTGGAGCACTGCATCCAGAAACAGAGTCCTCAGTACAGAAGGTACATGGAGCTGTTGGAGCATGTCCAGAGGAGGGCCCCAGAAATGATCCCAGGGATGGAACCCCTCACTATGAGGACAGGCTGAGAGCTGGGGCTGTTCAGCCTGGAGAAGAGAAGGCTAACAGGGAGAGTTGAGATTGGCCTTTCAGTAACTAAAAGGGGGCTGTAAGAAGGAAGGCACAGAGTCTTTAGCAGGGTTTGTGGTGATAGGATAAAGGAAAAGGGCTTCAAACTAAAGGAGAGGAGATTTAGACCAGATATAAAAGCTTTTTCACTTGTGCAGAATCTTGAGAGGAAAGGTGGAGCTACCAGATGGAGTGGTGACATGGATGGAATAGCAAACAAAAGGGCTTGGTACCCAAGTGGAGCAAGCATAGCCTTATTAGTGTAGTCCTTCCCATACAACAAGGTCCTCAATCTGTGTATTTTGATTTCTTTGCTTGATTGTGCTTTCTAAGCCTTTGAAAAAGGGAGACAAAAGATCATACTATAAAAAAGTAATAGTATGCAATGACAATAATAAAATGTGGAGCTCTAAAATGCTTTTGTATATGTATAAAAAGTTTTGTCAGTGGTTTATTGGATCTGAGTTTATATTATTCTATGTCCTAGGGCCAAGAATGGATGAGGGCAGCGTGACGATCCCCATCAATAAAGATACTTATGAAGTTCTTAAGAAAAGAGAGAACAGTCTACGTAATCTCACTTACAAAAAGTTTGCCTGTACAATGACCTGTACCAAATGTGCTGCTGAAGTATACAGAAAAGTATTAACGCAAGGAATTCACCTGTCAGTCTATAAGGGTGATCTTACAAGTCACAAGGTCGACGCTGTGGTGAATGCAGCCAGTGAAAGCCTGGACCATTTAGGAGGTCTTGCTTTAGCTCTTGTGAATGCCGGGGGGCCAGAAATAGTAGAGGAAAGCAGAAGTCTTATTAGAAAATATGGAAAAGTCGCAACCGGCAAAATAGCAGTGACAGGTGGAGGGAAACTTCCTTGTAAGAAAATTATCCATGCTGTTGGTCCAAGGTGGTACCCATCTGAAAAGGATAAATGTTGCGTTCTACTTGAGGAAGCTGTTGTGAATGTTCTGAAGTACGCCAGTGACCCAAAAAACAACATCAAGTCTGTGGCTATCCCAGCAATGAGCTCAGGGGTTTTTGGCTTCCCACTTAACTTGTGTGCTCAAGTGATTGTAATATCTATAAAGCTATTTGTTGAGACCACACCAAGCTGCCTCAAGGAGATCCGTCTGGTGAACATCTGTGAGCGTACGGTAGCAGAAATAAAAAGGGCCTGTGAGATGTTTCTGGGTGAAGGCAGCTCGCTGCAGGAGACTGTTCCAGCTTCACTAAGCCTGCCGGCACCTGTCATCAAACATGGAAACACTCAATTGCGCATCATAAAGGGACACATTGAAGAGCAAAGGGTAAGTCTGTCCTGCAGTGTGACGAACACAGAGCTTCCTCCAAGCCTCTGCAGGCTTTGGAATCTCAAAGGGCAGAACACACGTTATACTGGCCCACTCAGTTTGATGAGAATTTAGAAAGGGTAAAAAGTGCTGTCCACAAACAGTTATTATTTAAAATGGGTACTGAGCATTAGAATTGTTTCTAATAGCATTGCTTCTTTCTAGCATACGTGCTACTACGGGATTACAGTAAGCAGCAAAATACTGGATGATTAGTAATAAATATATTATGTTTAATCTTCTAATAACATCGTAGGAGTTCACATTTTACCACGCGTTCCCTAGAAGCTAATTGTCTTGTCTTCTGTATTTTATATTCTTATAGCTGTCAGCTGAAAATAACTTGCAGAGGCGATGATGTGCACCTTACCTTTAAACAGTGCAACATTCAAATTGATGCATTTAATTTGCTGGACAGAAAATTTGATGCAAAAGATGTGAGCTTAGTCATAGTATTCCAACAGAGGCATTGGACTGACAGCTGCATCACAGGAAGAGCATTTCCTTTAATAAACATAACTTTTACATTAAAGAGGTCCCTTTATTCTAAGCTTACAAGTAGTAAACTTGAAGTTTCCTGAAACTTTGAATTCTTTCCTTCTAGACTACAGCTATTGTTAGCTCTGTGTCTTTGGATGGCAAGTTTTGCTCTCAGATCTCAACACCAATGCTGCAAAAAGCAGGCCCAGCCCTTCAGGAGGAAATTCTGTCTCAGCTGAAGCATTTCTGCTATTATAAGGAGATAATAGTAACAAAAGGGTATAATCTACCCTGTGAGTTTGTACTTCACGTCATATGGCCACAGTTTAACCACGTGGTACTACTGTGTGAGGTGAGGATCAGTTAGACTGGATTTTAATTGAAGATTTTAACATTGAGTGATGTGAGGACTAAACCACTTCTTTTTCCTGCAGCAACTGAAGGAGGCAGTTAACAATTGCCTGTGTTTTGTTCGGGATTATCCATCGCCCTCAATTTCCTTTCCAGAAAAGAATTGGTCACTGATGCTGCCTGAGGCTACGGTGGCAGAGACCATGATTGAAGAGGTGTTAGAATTTGCCAGGAAATATCCTGAGAAGAAAATAGATGTGCAGTTCGTCCTTTGCCCAGATGACAACGCTACCTATCAAGTAATACATTTCTTGCTAACTACTGATAAGTTGAACCCAAAATAACTGTAAAAATATTCCAGATGACTACAAGCTAAAATAATGTGAATTCCATGCTATTTATAACACTTGTGGCTATTTCCTCAGCAAACTACTTGCCTCTCAGCATGAGATATTATTCTTCACAAATATTTTTCCTCACTAACCTGTCATCACCCTGTGACCTGATAGCAGGGAGAGAGAGCTCTGAATTTGTCACATCTGCCAGCAGTTTTATGGCAAGGAGTCTACTCTTAACTATGCTAGTTAGGGAGTAAGCATATTCTTCATCAGCACATTTCTTTGAGGGATATTTTTGTTCAAAGTCTCTTATCAGAGAAGGGCTTCTCACAAACTTCCATAACGAGGAGTGTTGGGGCAAAGGAAGGGGGCACACTCTGTTTTAAAGCTGAGTAAAGATTCATTAACATTAACCTGCAAATAATGTAATTACATCTGCTGTGGCTTTGTGAGCTCCATTGTGACACCAGAGCCATGGGGGATTGGGAAAGGTGCTGTTTAATGTGTACATGTGTTACCTTAAGGGACTTGGAATTGCAGCAATGCATTTGAAGAGTCAGAAATAAAATTCTGGCCAAAGCTGACAAATATTAGCTGTAACGTCAGAATTGCTTACAACTGCCAACTGCTTATCTAACAGATTTTTGAAGAGACTAATAGGTTGCAAACTGCTCCTAAACTTTTCTCTTTCAAGATCTTCCAGGAAAAAATGAATTTAGCAGCAAGCAAACTGGAAAAGAATAACAACAGAAGTGATTATTTGAGTAAGTAATGAACAGAGGGGGCATTTCAAGTGAATGAGCAGACCAGATCTAAGGATCTGAAATCACATTCCTTTACAAATAACTTAGTAACTGCATTAACTGTCACAAGCAAAGAAGATGTGAGCATGTGAGAAATACAGCGCCAAGACACAAGTCCCTTGGCTTACTACCACTAGGTTTCTGTTATAGCTCTGCTTTTGGCTAGGACCTTGATAGCAGTCAGTGGAGTTGATGACTGCATGTGATGGATCACCTTATGGCTAAATTTTCAGTTCAGAGAAGTGAAGTTCCTTTAAGTTTGATTAGAAGTCACCAAAGTGATGTAACTGCTGTAGGAAAAGTTTGAACAGAGAAGTCATGCAGTCACTTCAACCATAATATAGGATATGTATGAATAAAGTGTGTAACAGCACAGATTACTTCCTGCTTATGAAAAAAATATACCAGATATCTTACTGTTCCAAAGCAAAATTTCAGAAGGATATGCTGTCATTGTTAATTTTGGCATTACTTGTCAGTATCACTTGAGACCTGTCATTTTTACATTGACAGGAATGAAGCTGGTCACTTCTAAAGAAGTCTTTCAAGCAAAAAGAAAAAAAACACCAGCCCAAGCCAAACCTGTTAGATTCATTTAAAGGAATGCAAAAAAAAACCTCACAAAATTCTATGTGTTGCTTTGTTGTTTTCAAGGAAATCTTCTGGTATCTAACCACCTTTTTGAGCAGATCAGAAGAGCAGAATGTTTCTTGACTGCACACTTGGGATTACTTGGGATATAGGAATTTGTGATGACAGCACTTGAAAGTTCTTCACTCTTTTGTTGCAGGTACAGAGTCAAGCAGTCAAGGCATAAAGGAGACTACAGAGAATAAACTGGGCATTGAACTTCAGGGGAAGACACATTTCACATTGAAAGCAGCAGAATTATGGATCCAAAGCTTGATACAGACTCAGGAAAGTCACTCTGCTGTCATTGAAAACAACTACATTTTTAGCCTTGGTACAAGGGAATATGCAGAACTATCTCGAGTGAAACATTCTAGTGTGTCTGTGTCAGAAAAAGTGAAAGATGGGAAAGCAAGCCTGGAATTTCATGGACCCCCAGATGCTGTGATTGATGCAGTGCTTGCAACTGAAAAATTACTGCTTTTTATGCAAAAGCATACTACAGCCAAACAAGAGGAACTGCTGCAACTAACAGGTGTGTAAAGTCAACCAGTGATTAAGTAAATAAGCACATAAATAAGGTAAATTAAGCAGCAGCTTATACCTGTGTATTGCTGAGAGTGGACGTCTGTACATCCACAGTACGTACTCAATTCACACATACACTGAATGCTAGGTTAACTGCTGATAATACCATGCTTTCACCATACAAGCCCTTGAAAGCCCAGTTGCTAGCTTTATGCCCTCAGCAACTCACAGCAACAATATTATGAATATACACATAGTTTCCACTCAATATTAATCTCTGGCATTACTTCGAAGAATATTTAACATTCCTTGTTCTTCACTGAACTACCAAAAGGAGTATTGGAACCTTCCACATTGCCTTCGCTTCAGCTATTACCATAACTGTTTTACTTCCTTATTTGTTTCCAGGCCAACCAGACACAGATCAGCTTTCAGAAGGACACCTTGACAAGACAAACCCTACTAAACAGTTTCAGATGCTACAGGTAGACTCACACCTTCAGGCATTTAAGGACAGACAGAAACAGTTTGAAAGGACTGGGCTTCACATCCTTAAGGTAAATAAGGCATACATGGCAAAATTAAATCTCAGCTGATATATCTAAACTTAATGCAAGTTCTCAAAACATATATTCACTGCTTTCAACTGACTTCAGTGAGAGGTGTTGGATAGTGGCATGGTTCTTTTTGGGATTGGCCGCACGCTTCAGATACCTTACCTGCTTGCTGCTCAATGCATACAACCCAAATCAGTTTCTTACATTGGAGTGTATAGCCTGTACAAGAGCACTTGCACATTTCATGGGTAATTGTCTGCTTGCTTATTTGTGTTACAGATTGAAAAAATACACAATCCCCTTCTATCTGCTGCATTCCAACAAATGAAAAAAAATCTAGAAGAAAAAGGAGTTACCTCCAAAGGCTCCCACAAGTTATACCAGCGTGTTCCTGCTCAGTTCTGTACCTTGGTATGCCAAACTGGATTTCACAGGATATATTCTCCACCAACAGGTAATATAATTTGCCTCGACATCTTTAATTAAAACAGTGACTGACAGCTGAAGTTGGATTAAAATCAGAAATAACGACTATGCTGCACAAGAACTGCTTCTTACCAGCATTAAGAGTCTTATGAGCTTACTGCTTTCTGTCCTGACACTGCAGTCAGCAAGGCTCTGGGAAGATAAACCTGGATTCCTTTCTAACCCAACCACCGTTTGCAAAATTGTTAACGTACACATAATGCCACGGCCAAGTTTTACTTTGTTGCAGCAGTCTTTAAAGAAGGTCCAAATCTCTATTTACTTGCTGCACATGCACATATTCAGCAGCCTGATGAGAAGCAAACTTTCAGTGCTACCACTCCAAAAAGAACCAAATGTTAAAGACTTTTTTCCTTAATATTTTTTTGTTTCTTTTCCAGACCAAAGATACGGAGCTGGCATCTACTTCAAAAGGAATCCAAACAGCCTAATGGAGAATGACGGGAAGGAAACAGACTCTAAAATCTATGTGTTTGAGGCTGATGTACTAACAGGGTTATACACTAAAGGCAAGCAGTCTTACATTATGCCACCAGCAGTGGAAGGAGATGCCAGTATGTTTTATGACAGCTTAGTAGATGATATAAGCAATCCTGACACCTTTGTCATTTGCAACAGTCTTCAAGCCCTTCCATGTTATTTGCTGACTTGCTCCCAGGTGAAGGAGAGTCCCACGGACCTCTGAGGAAACCAACAGCGACCTGAGGAGAAATTAGTCAGAACTGTGGCTCATGGGATGCCCCCCTCAGAACAAACTCTACTGCTTAGATTTCAAGAGGGTGCTCTGCCTACTCACATGCTGTGATCTAAGGGCCTCTTGACAGCTCTGAAACAGCCTTGAGGAAAAGTAAGCTGATAAGATTAAGGAGATTAGGACAAAGTGATCCAGAATTAAAAATGAATGGAAAACATCAGAAACTAGTTTAAAATTGTTTATATGTCTTATAGTATTCTTAGCATGTGAAGCATGTGACTATCTATTACAGGTTTGCATTTTCTTTCTTTCATGACACTGTCTTAATCTAAAGGTACTGCATATAGTTTTGAAACCCAAGAAATCCAGGTTGGTTTGATTCTTACACTTGGGAATGCACCGTGATGTGTGAAAGCATCAAGTGAATGCTGTTTTCCACCTCAGGATTTGTTGTTCAGTAAAGTTATGACGAACGTGAGGCAGTTCTTCAAGATTTCTAACAGTAGTTGCTATTAGTTTTTATTAGTTAAGAGATTTGAAGCAGTATAGATTCATATATTCAAAATAAAGAGTACAAATAATACTATCAGCGTATCTGTTATTTTTCCTCATAGTATTTAAAGATGGGACTTGAACCATATTTGAGGTTGAGATTTCCCAGTGCTGTTCAATCTTTTTGAATGGCTACCACACAGGTAGAGAAATAGTTCAAACCATGACTCCAAATTGCTCTCCAATAAGTACCTTACTGATATGTTGTAGAGATTATTTCACCCTTACCATAGCTAGGTACATCCACGCTACTTCCACAGCAACTTGAAGGCAGTAAATGCCCAAGACCTATCATTCTAATTTCAATTTAAAAGGATTCAGTCCAGCTCTCAGGAATTCTAAAACTTTCTGCAGTAAAGCCTGAAGTTACATCTGGCATTAGGAGAGTTTAAAACAAATCCACTGTCTGAAACTAAAAGCTATTAGCAGATTAGCCATTCCACAATTTTGTTATTTGTACAATCCAAAGAATTTAAACCCATTACTTATGGTTCATCTGAACACCTCATCTGGTTGTAACAGTGGTGTAATGCAGAAATAAGGGCTTGTCGGTCAACATCAGGTCTGCTTTTAGACTGAAAAGTCACATACGGTTAAAACTCTATCTGGGGAGAAGGGCCTGCACAAAACTATTAAAAAAGCCCATGAGATTGTGCTAACAGAGCTTCAGAGCCCTAAAACATAAATGTGATCCATGTTTAAATAAGATTTTTTTTAAAAAAATTGCAATGAGTTCCAAGCACATTTGTATTTTACTTGCAGTCCCTAAAATAGCATTCATAATGGTCACAAACCCCAAAGAAAATAAAGTTATAAAAATCTAATTCTGAAGTCTGAAGGGAAAAAGTCTTAAGTGGAAAAAGTTTTTTGGACCGCTGCAAAATGATACTCTTAAATAAAACCATTATTTTTTAAAAGTGATTTATGTCTGCACTGTCACAAAACAGGTCCCTTTTGTAAGGTGAGCCTAAGGCAATGTTAAGTGGCAGTGTGCCTCGTGCCTCCCCCACACATAGCTTCTAAGAACCACCCGAGGCAGCTGGAATTTGAGAATATTCTGTTCCTGTCTTAACTTTCCCATTAAAGCAGTCAGTTCTTCTTCTTCTCCAGTTCTGACCTGCATTTCCTCGTTTCCTTATTCACGCACGACTGCCAGAATTGCCACACACAATTACCTACAGACAGCTCTAGATTAAAGGTTAGGCTACATTGAAGAGGTTCTAATTTCAGCTTGCCTCAAGAGGTTTCATTTTTTAAAGGAGGACCATGGCAGAAAACTTCTTGTTTGGTTGGATGGGAGGGTGTTTAGAAATCAGTACAGAACTTCAGAACAAACATCATTTTACAAAATACCTTTGGGATATTTTTGGCACAGCATATCACCTTTCTTCCTACTGTGAATAAACAAGTTTTCATAGCTAAGTAAAATTTTAATACAGTTACACAAGGACTGGTAAAAATAGATTTCTTTAATAACCTTTTTTATTAATTTATGTAACTGTTTTCCTGACTGCATTTGAAGAACATTGGAAGTACATAAAAGAAAAAATAGGGAGAATTTTAACAGCTTTCTCCAGTGCTCAGCATGTGTTCTCCCTCCATATAAAGTATCCAGTATTATTGAATATTGTGGGTTTTTTTTCTAGCATATAATTTCTACTTAAGTTCACCTGCCCTCTCTACTTAGTGATATAATACTTATTTCCCTATGTAGCTTTTTAAAAACTGGTAATGCAAAGTGTTGTACATAGTTATGTTTATCTGGTCCTCAAAAAGATGAGTTTCATGGACAGAAGCTAGGAAATGAACCCAGCACAAACTAGATGTACCATGTGTTCTACATGCAGTAGAATAGTTCAGCTGGAAGGAACCTACAATGATCTGTATGTCCAAGTGCCTGACCATTGCATGGCTAACTGAAAGCTGAGGTGTGTTATTGAGGGCATTATCCAAATGCCTCTTATTTAAATAATTACCACAGTAATTAAAAGTACCTGATCTGAGTCCTAAAACAATCAGTTAACTAGAAGCTACTCCACAGCCTCTGGGATCTCTCTGTCATCCACAATAAGAGTGTGAATAATTCCTTCCTTTCGTTTTCCACTACTGACAGCCTTAATGTAACAGCTGTGATCACCAACACTGAAGTGAGTTTCTGTCCCATCTTCTACGAATTCACCCTAGAAGAAAGGAGACAAGAATAAAAACAGATGCCCTTTTCAGTAAAATAACCACTCAAAGCATCACCTGTTTCCAGGTCACGGTCACTTGTAGCTCTCATAATCACTGCAGCCATAGGCAGCTGCTCAACAAAGCTGCAGAGCTTCAGGCTGCCAGTTAAAGAATTTGGGTTTTCAAAGGACAACCAACGTTTCACACCACCAGTTTGTTGGTGCCCTCTGCAGCAGGATGAACAGATCCCCAAATTGAGTACATGCTATGCAGTTCAGATGCACAGCTCCTAACTTTCCCCTTTGTAGATGCAGTTACCTAACTTCTCATTTTGGAATATGCATCCACCATAGTGCCAGCTCCGGTGAGAAAATGCACCCTCCAGGGATGGGGAAGCCTACATAGTATGCATAATGAAAACCTTCATAAAGTGAAAAGACATCAAATATATTAAGAGTTTTAAGTGTCTATCTGCTATGCATATTAATGCAGATGTGACAAAGATTTTATTCGCTCCAGCAACATGAACTAAGCCTGAGGTGCTTAGGAATCACCTCTAAACGGACAAAAATCAGCAGCCATTAAAGAGCACAGGTGTTCAGCTTTCAGTTACCACTAAGGTGAGCAGGTCTGGTTGAGGTGGCTCTACAGTCCACATCAAACTTAAGTCCCTCCCACTCTCCTGAGCATTTTCTCACTAGAAACCCTGGACAACTGACCCAGAAGATTCATTTGTCCAAGAAGTATAGCACTGTATATTCTTATATGGACAGACTTTTGGCATCTTAACAGGTAATCCAGGAGACAAAGGATTCTGTTAATAAATACAGCAAAGAACAGATCATCAGCATGCAGGTCTAGAGGTTTACCCATGCTCCACACCCAAGTGAAGCAATATACTCCTTGCTGTGGCTTAGTGAGCATGACTCAGATAAGCACTGTGGCTTACTTTGGTTATATTAGAGCCATAGTCTATGAAAAACCTGTGGAAATGATCACGTACCGCTGTCTCCATTTTTTTACCGTTGCACCACACATCCATTGTGTCCTTTTCTGTGAATGAAAGAAAAAATAAAGTAGAAAGGACTCTCCCCCCTTCTCCTAGGACAATCTAAGGATTTTACAAGCTTACTCTTTGATGTTATATTTAATTCCCCGGAGAAGGTCCTAAATAACCTGAGCTACATAGTTTGTTCTTACATTGGAGAGACAGAAGGCTCTGCCACCAGTGGGCAAACAATTTTTGCTATGAATAAATAAATACTCGACTCTAAAATTAACATTACAGAAAATGTCCTTGTGACATAACAGAGACCAGAGTACTGCTTGTCTTTTAAGTAATTATGGAAAGAAGGATACTAGGCTATCTCTTGGCACTGGAACTGCCTTTCTTTCCCCCCAGCATCTTTATCTCAGGGCAGTTCATTCTATCCTTAGGCTCAAAAAGAAACCACAGTCCAGCGTGTCTTGTGCCCATGTATACAGCAATACCTAAGTGGAAGTTTCACCACTAGATGCCTAGACAAATTCCTCTGTGGATCTCTTCCTCCCATCTTCTAACATACTTTGGGCAAGGGAGCAAAGGAAAAAAAAGAGTATAACCTTGCAACCAAGAAAGTATAAAAACATTATTTGAAGGTTATGGATTAAGTTCATAGTTAAGCAGCAGTGCAGAAAACAGCATGCTGATTAGTCCATAAAAAAAACAAAGAGTGACAATGACACACTTCTTTTCATGACTCCTTAACTCTGGTTTATTGTTTTTAAGGGAAATCCCCGTTACTGAGTTAACAAACAACAGTGCTGTATAAAACTACACAGATATAACAAGATTACCATTTTTCTGTCTTTGGAATCTACTTCCAATGTTCTCCAGACCACACAAGGTTTTACACTGCAATAATACTAGCCACTTGTAGCAATTGGACAGGTCAGTACAATAGGAAAGGCGCTGCAACAAAGGTATGATGACAGAAAAACCAGCACAATAGAAAGGTGCTATAAAGAAAGGGAAAAAGATTGCTCACCCGTATCAGAAGACTCTAGGTTCAAAGGGAAAAGCTTCACCCAAGAGGAATCTCCAGAAAGGGATCCTTCCCCCATGGCAGTCAGCCCTTAAATGACGTCTAAGAGATGTGCAGCCAGGCTCTACCCCTTTCAGTTGCACACCTGAATTACCTTCACCTGTGCTCCCACGGCTGACCGGGTCCTTTCCACAGGTGCTCAGTGATTCAGGTCATGACTGAACAGTTTCCATACACCACTGAACTGTGCTTTCTTTTAATTACCAATTGCTAAATGCATACAGGCTTTTTTGAAAACAGCAAAGTCATTCCATATTTACTTACCCAAAACAACTCTATAGTCTGTACCACCCAAGCTCAGTACCCAAGTATTGGTTGTTTTTGACCTGTTCTCCATATATTTCTTGAGGCTTTTTCCATTGATCTCCAAAGTATACTCATATGCAAAGCCACTGACTGCATCAATGTTAATTGTAGCTCTTGTTTTGGATGCTCCAACAGTGAATGTTTCTTTACCCACCAATTTAAACATCCATTCTTTTCGTATTTCTTCCTGTAGAAGAAAACACAGACAATAGGTATTAACTGACAAACCTGAGAAAGTGTTTTAGTATTTCAGAAAAGCGCACCAGAACTCAGGAAACAGCTCAGTACTTAACTGTCCTTTTTCCTCAAGGTACAAACATGCAACACTTTACAAATACAGAACACTTCTGCCCAAGGATGGCAAAGCACTTCATGACACTCACACCTTAACTGTAACTGAGACAAGAATGATGTTCACAGAATCACAGAATGGCCAGGGTTGGAAGGGACCTCAAGGATCATGAATCTCCAACCCCCTGCCACATGTAGGGCCACCAACCTCCCCATTTAATACCAGACCAGGCTGCCCAGGGCCCCATCCAGTCTGTCCCTGAACACTTCTAGGGATGGGGCATCCACAACCTCTCTGGGCAGCCTGTTCCACCACCTCACCACTCTCTCTGTAAAGAACTTCCCCCTAAAATCCAACCTAAATCTCCCCTCCCTCAACTAAAAACCATTTCTCCTTGTCCTGCTGTTATCTACCCTTTCAAAGAGTTGATTCCCCTCCTGTTTGTAGGCTCCCTTTAGGTACTGAAAGGCTGCAATGAGGTCACCCTGCAGCCTTCTTTTCTCCAGACTGAACAAGATCAGCTCCCTCAGCCCGTCTTTGTAGGGGAGGTGCTGCAGTCCCCTGATCATCTTTGTGGCTCTTCTCTGGACCCTCTCCAACAGCTCTGTCTTTCTTGTACTGGGGGCTCCAGACCTGGACACAGTGCTCCAGATGGGGCCTCACCAGAGCAGAGAGGGACAATCACCTCCTTGTCCCTGCTGGCCAGCCCTCTTCTGATGGAATGCTGTTCATTACATGAGGCAAAGTTAGCCAAGTGAATACACCTCACGTAGTAGTCTTTTGTCTGTTCTATATGGAAATGCACTTATATAATTATATTATAGCGAATGTTGAGCATATAGCAATTTCACCTTTCCATCAACATAGACGACACGTTTTCCTGAAGTGGTCCCATGCTCAAATTCAATTTTATGAATACCATCACTTAAAGCTACTTCCCAAACAGCCACCAAATCTGTCATCTTCTCTAAGTGGCCGTACCGAGACCTATGGAAATATCAATAAAGTCAATTAATTGTCATTGAAAGAATTCAAATACTGACGACTACAGCTCAAAGTGCTACTGCTTTAGGGCAAGTTACCTTTTACAACTGCAAAACAAGACATGAGAGAGTAAGCTTACACAATTACTTGCACGTCCCTGCTTTAGAAACATTAAAATATGACAAAACGTCACAAAAACAGGCAGGTATGCAGGCTCACTCTGACAAACACCATAAAAAGATACATACCCATCCAACCTCTAGAGCCTGTGGGTCAGGGGGCAGTATAGTTAAAAACCGTACTTAGAACTCAGATGTTCCTTGCAGTTCTTTTTTGACAGGCTTTAAAGTGCAGCATTTCATTTGCTCCCTGAGCAACTGCTTCAGCCTTCTGAACTTGAGAAGTAGTTATAACAGATAAGCTCACCATCCATTGATTCTAACAGCAGTATTACCTACAGCATTTGGGAACACAACTCTGCACACACAAACACGCACAGGGAAGGAGACTGGAAAAGATATCCTTCCATTTAGGACACGTTCCATGTTCAGTACAGCCATAAGTGACTGCAGTAGTGGGGGATATCTTTCCAAAGGCCGTATGTGCTGCAGCTCTGCTGTTTTACCTTACTTCTTCTTCACTGAGGGTAACCTCCTCACGGAATGCCATAGTAACCAAAGGGCTTTTAATCCAACCAGCAGCAAGAAAAGAAGAAAAGCAGGATAGCAGCAAGGAGTGCTGAGAATGGATGGAGTTATGACTAATGGATTTGCCCTGCTGTAATACAAACATCATTTTCCCTACACGAATGGCTATGTGTAAGAGCACCAAGGACGCGGCTGCCCGGCAACCACGCCGCGCCCACAGAGCTCCCTTCAGCTGCGAGGGAACCACACAGCCGCGATCCATCAGCCTCAGCATCAACGCCAGAACCGCCACCGGGACTCACACCGCCTCCGACATCCGCTCAGGGCCCCGAGCTCATCCCGCACCGCGCTGCACGGAGCGAGCTTACAGACACAGCTTTCATTTCAGCATTACGCCGTGACCCGCCCGCAGCCCCCCCGCCGCCTGCACAACCCCTCACATCCGCACACAGCCCCCCACGCCCGCACCCCCGCCTACCCCGTTCCAGCCGCGCGGGTCCCTCCTCCCCTCCGCCTCAAGATGGCGGTTGCCCGCCTCCCGGAGATGACCGTTACCGCCACGGAGCTCAGAGCCCGCCCTCCGCTCCCTTTCGGCCGTTTCCCTTCCTTTCCTGTTCTTCCTTTCCACCGGCGGATCGCTATGACGGAGGTACCGCGGCAGTGACACAAAGCGGCGCCGACGCAAAGCACCCGGCGCCCGCCCCGCCGCGTTCGGTTCCTTAGAAAGCACAAATCCGGCTGGCTGGCAGCCGTTCTCCCTTCTAACGGCCATCGGTACGACCGGAGCGTCTGCGCGCTGTTTGCATGCCGATCCTCAGCGATCCTCAGGTTTCTGCCTCTTCCCAGCTGCGGCAGGAGGAAGCGGAATGGGAGACGGTGAACGCGCTGCTGCTGCGCCATGGAATGCAGCCCCTGAGCATCGCGGCGTCCCCGGGCGGCGGCGGCGCGCCAGGTAAGGAGTGCTGCTGGTGGGGGTTCCGGGGCAGCACACCTGAAGTCACGAGGCGCTGCTGAAGCCATCGGTTCCAAAGGGTAACGGAGATGCGATCTTCAGGTACCGAAAGCCTTTGGTTAAGGCTTTGTTTGTGATGTGTGCTTCCAGATGTGATTGCTTTGGACGGTCAGGCCTCTCTAGGAATAAGACTTGCATTAAAAACGTTGTTGGAAGACACTGACCGACAACAGAAGATGATGTATGGGCTTATGGAGAGCAATCGTAATCTTAGGTAAGGTGCTGTGAAGGGAATTTACAGGTAATGCAAAACAAACAGCACTGTCGCTGTTTACTGTCATATCTAAGGCCAAAGACCTTTTTTTCTGGAGTTTTTTGTCCAATATGCAGCAATATTCTGCATAAATATCTGCATAAAAGATATGCTTGAGCTGTTGTCTTAACTCCATCTGCTGTCACTTCCCATAGCGGCGTCTTTCCTGTGCCTGCTGCTGCAGGCTGGCACATCAGATAACTGATGTCATCAGTTAACTGGGCACCGTCAGATAACATTTGCCAGGCCTGTGCTTCTTTCACTGCACTTAGTGAAATGAGTGTAATTTAAGTCAAAGATTTATGTTTCTAGAGATGAGGTACGACAGGAACGAGGTCGAGCATCTCGAGAAGAGAAAAGGGCTAATGAATTGGAAAACGTGGTGGAAAACATTAAATCAAAAATCCGTCAGCTGGAAGATGAGACAATAGCTAACGTTTGCCGGCAACAGAATCAGGTCAAAGAACTTCAGAAAGATCAGCTGGTTTCCCAGGTAACTCAGCACTCAGCTTTTGACTTGTTTTGGCAGCTGTAGAAGTATACACGTTGGTCCAAATACACATCAGTCTCATGTCAAAGTTAGTACACTATTTTTAGCTAAGATTTTACATTTCATGACTAATTTTCTAATAATAAATTAGGAAAATATATGAACCTTTCTTCCGCTTTTGGTTAAGCTTCCTTGGGACCAAGTGCCTGTGTTGGCAGGTGGAGCACCATCTCCAGCTTGTTAGAATAATTTCAGAATGCTCCTGTTATCTCTTCGCAGGCAAAATACCAACAGCAGCAGCAAAAGCTGCAAGAACAGGAGGAGATTATTGCTCGTTTGCAGAGGGAGCTGTGCAAAGCTGGGGAGGAGGAGCAGCAGCGTGTTGCCACTCAAACCAAGATGTTCTGCCGGTTTTGCAAGAGAGCTCCCAAGTCCCTTCTAGATCAGCAGTAAGAAATTTTGTTATATTGGTGAATGACTCGTAACAGTAAATGAATACATGGATTTAAAGTGACTGTTCTTGATACTTACATGGAAAAAAGTTGTCGATCTTAGGAGTGCAAGCTGAATAAATGCATGGCAGAAGATAAAAATCTCAGCCTCTGTATCCAGTAGGTGTCAGCAAAGAGGGTGGAATGGTTTGTTCTGGAAATTGCATTTGCTATGGTGATTTTGTTAACGTTTTAGAATGTAAATTTAAACAACAAAGCAAAAAGCAGTAACAACAAAGTCAGTTTGGGAAAGCAGCATTTGTGACTGCTAACTGCATGCATGCTTTCCAGGCACTTTGTGCAAGTTCTGAAAGTATTCTAAGCCTACGTGTCCTGCAAGAAAATCTCCATCCTTCAGCTATAGTCAGAGATTCGACAACTTACAGGCCTCAGGTGGCTGTTGCCTTATTGTGCTAGTGTAGCTTGGTCTGTCCAGGTCTGCCTAGGATGTTTACCTAGGAGAAATTTTAGAGGGATTATATGTGTCCCTGTGACTGTTTCTTGTGCCCTCCTTAAACAACAAAAAAAGAAGCACTGAGATTGGTTCCCTGGCATTTTTTACCTGTATATTCAAAACAGAAAATCTCAGAGTGCTTTGAAAGGAAATGCAGTTTCTCACCCATACATTTTTTCTATGGCTTTATTTCCTTGCAGCTACTTCCTTAGAAAGCACCTGTAGTTTCGCTGGAAGTGGAAGTTCTTTAGGCTGTGTCTGACCTGTGCTCTTCTATCACCTCCAATGGTCCCTGCAGCCCTACAGCTCAAGAATGTGCCAGCCTGTTAAGCTTGCTGTGTGAACATACCCACGAGATGTGGGGGTTGTCAGAAGGATTTAGCTTTGGTCTCCTCTTGAGTCATTTTGCCACTTTTAATCTAATAGACAGTTAATGTCTCTACATTTCTTTTTTGGAAAACTGTGACTGATATGAGAGAGAAGGGTCACTTTTAAATACAGTGCAGCTGTATAAGCTATCCTATACCAATAGGTCAGTAACAATATCTTAAATTTGAAATACCATTTTCCCTTTTTCAGGTTTCTTTGTCTAATTGATTACTATGAATCTCAAATTAATCAAATGAAAAAGGAGCTAAGGTGAGTCTCATCTAATGCCTTGTGGTCCTACAGCTCAAAGTTTTCTTTCTCCTTGCTGTTCTTAAAACTTGGAATGGCAAATGTTCTGTTTTCTAGATGTCACTAAAATATAAAAAAATACAGCCAAGGCCTGTAATGATCTTGGAAGTTTGGATTAATTCTGGAAATAGCTCTCAGTCAGTCTGAGCAGCTGCTCAGTCAGGCCAGTGCAGCCAGGAGGGCGTTGTATTTAGACATTAGCTATAATCCTTTGTTTGTTTTTCTACTTTTCCTTTTGTAGTGGTTTACAGGCAGCACTGCTGCATTAGCTATGCTCGATTCACTGATTTCCTAAAAGAAAGGAGGGGAAAAAAAAAAAAAAAAAAGGAATGCCAGCTTCTCAGCTCCACCACATTGCTTACATGATGCAGAGCAACAATCAGATGCCTGAGAGACATTCCCATAATTTGAGATTATCATCTAGAAAACTGAAATTGGATTTGCTTGCACTGTAATTTATCTTCAGGAATAAATGTACTCAATTAGTATATGAAACATCTTTCCAGAATAATAGAGAAGACCATGACAGTGTTTCTATTCTGATCATAGTTCGATTTATGGAAATTTTGTCACATGTACCTGCAAACTAAACAACCTTGGATCTTTGTGGCAATTGAATTGCAATAAGCTGAAGCAATTAATTTTCCCTGATAGGCAGTATAAAAAAGCTGAAGATCATATACAGAGAGAAGTAAAAAGCAAAGAAGAATTCTTAAATCTAGATGCTACTCCGAATTACAGAGCACTGCTCACGGTATGGAACTGCTAAGAATAAGTCCATGCATATCTCTAACGGTAACCCCTGAAGAGCCACATAAAAATGCATGTGTGTTTGGTTTCTGTCTGCTTGTTCTTATCTTCAAAGTTTGTAAACTCACTGGGCAGCATTCACTGTCTTCATCTCAATATGCAAAGATTTAGTACTTTGTTGAGTTCTCTGCTTCTCTACCTGTGGGCTAGTACAGCAGGCTCTTGATCTTAAAGAGGTCTGTTTCCTCACCTATGCTGTCTTACTATATAGAGCAAATGGGAATCTTTCTTAACACCTGACATGCTTGAAAGTGTTCAAGTTTGTTGATTATGGAATGAATGAAATAAAAGAAATAACACAATGTATGCTGCAGTCTTTTCAGAGTCAGCTTGTTGAAACAAAAGCCAGGAATGAACAGCTTTTGCTTGAAAATACAAATCTCAAGAAAGATTTGGAAACAAGGTGAGAAAGGATGAATATCATTTTTAAAAGCACATCACTAGACTTTGCTGTACAAATAAGGAAACTGAAAGAACAGCAACTGTGAAAATGTTGCGTTAAATCTGTCTTTAAAATCCATTCATAAAATAATTGCATCATGTTGGACAACTGCATTGATACTTGCACTTCATTCAGTTAAAGCAGTAAAAAATGCATGTGGGCAAAATTGTTCTTTCCACTGGCAGTATTACTGCCAAGCCTGATTTCCACTTAAAACCTGCTGGACAGGGTAGAGAAGCAGATGGTTTTAGTAAGAAAGCCTGAACCAGCAAAATAGGTTTAGGTGCTATAATATATCTGTATTACAGTTACTGCCACACAGAAATGTAGAATTTCATTTCCAGAATGAAGTTATGGCACTACAAGAGCTTTCTTACTTTTTCGCTTGGCTGAATTTTATAGCTGTCTTTCAATGCAAGATAGATAATATGGTATGTTTTCTTTCCAACAGGCCAACTGCACAGGAATTAAAACTCTACAAGCACCGAGTGAAGAAACTAGAGAAAACTTTAAAGAAAACTATCCAGTAACTATTTTTCTTCAGTATCTTTCATGAATCCTCTGAACTATATAAAGGCAAAGATGCTCTGCAACCAATCACATAGATAGCAGCTTACAAAGCACGTACCTTATCACCACTGTCCATTAGAGCCTGGTTCGTGGGCAGCAAATGCTTCTGCATCTCCAAAGACACCCTATGCATCTCTGAAGTGGTAGCATGGCATCCAAACTGGTGCACAGCACTGTCTCTTAGTTCCATTTTGTCTTTTGGGATGGGAGTGTTACCATGGGCAGTATGGGCAGGACCAAACTCTGTTGTCTGCCCCTTCTGTGAGCTGTAAAGCAAGTTATTAGCTGCATTGTGGATTGAGAGTATTGTGAGAGTTGGTGAACTCTTGAAGATACCTGAAGTTATGTCCATATTATCCTTAGAAATTTATTTTTTTTTTCCCCCCTCTGGATCATTGCTTAGAAAATACTTTAAAGATAACAGAAATCTACTACTGACAAAGTGTCAGTCTGGAATTTCACTTAATTATTTGTGTACATGTGCACTGAATGCTACATATTTTTAGCACTATACATTATCTGAAAAAGATACTGCTTTAAAAATTTTCACTTCTTTGTTTTACATTCTGTCTATTTAAATGGCCTTTTCACTCATGCAGTGAGTACAATTCAGTAGTTTCAGACTGAAAGCCATCCTACCGTATGTATTTGGCCTACTGATGACCTACTGTATGTATTTGGCATGCAGGTCTTCAGGGAACAGTACCAGAGAAAGAACAGAAGAAAAGAAAGAACCTGGGAGTATTGCAGAGGATCAGCTGCACGCAGTTTGCCAGCAGTACTTACAGGTATGCCAACTTCATTGGCACTGTGTATATTTAGCACTTTCATAACAAAATATGAGTTTTACTTAATTGTGTAAACTGAAGCATGCTCTTTTGAATCCTGGAGAACATAACATGTAATGTTCTGGCTATGGCAGTTGATGTAGGCTACCTTAATGTAAACTACCTAAAGTTACAACAGAGGAGAGACTAGCTTGGCAAACCTCCAGTTGGTGGTTTAGCCTGAATTCTCATCAGGATGGAGGACAAAGATCATGGTCCTGTGCAAAGCATACCTTTCTGTTACGCTTTTAAGAACTGCTGAGGAGATAGAAGCTTCTTATTTTTCTTTAAGTAAAGAAGGAGCAAATATAGTAAAGCTTAGCAAAATATAAACTGTGGAAGTAACAAAGTTGTGAGGAGATAAACAGAATATTCCCTGAATGGGAAGTCTACTTGTGTTAACTTTTACTTTTCTTCTACTTAGTATCTTTTTAAATCTATGACGTATTGAGTGCATCTACAAAAGTCATTGATAGTAACTTACTGGAGGTATTTATGATTTCTTGTTTAGATTATTTGACTGGTGGGGGCGAATTTATAATAACATGCTTAGTTTGAGCAATAACTTTTTTTCTGTCTGTTATTGAAGGTGTTGTCCAATATTGACTCTATTATACGAAGTCCAAGAGCTCCTCCATTAATATATAAGCGCAGTAAAGGGCCAGTGCAAAATTATATTAAGGAGAATGGACAGGAATGTGGATTTGAACACCTCCCACTCACTATAGAAATGTGGGCAGATCAGCTAGTGGCCCTAAAGGTAATGCACTCTCATGCTTGGCTTTGTATTCCTCCTTTAGTCTATTGAAAATCTCACAGTGCTTCTTTATCCATTGCAAAGTGTTCTTGTGTGTTAGTTTTGTTGTCTGACCTAATGTTAAATGGACAGAATATTTAAGCAGTTACTACAATAAGCCCTTTATCCTTTGTTTTAAAAGGATTTGCACAGGTCATTGAGAAAACTGTCCCTGGAATTGGTGCCTTGGCACATCACGGATCCACAAGATAACAGAGAATCCATACGAGTTCAAGACCTTCAGCTCATAGTAGATACAGTGTTAGACGAAATAGAAAACAAGGAAAAGGTAATTCTTCACATGCTGTTGACTTCTGCATTTCAAAGCCTTTTGGGGTTTAAGAAATAGCTGTGTGAAGAGATCCAATACTCCAAGACTACTTTCACATAATGGATAAATTCACCCTGGGGAAGACTGCTTTAATGAAGGTCTTTTGACCATGAATTTGCATTGCCCTGTAGTGCTAGATATTATCCTGTTCCATCTTTTTCTCAGTCAGCATTCAGAATACATAAACAGACTTAATAAACAACAGAAAACAAAGCTTCCAAAAGAATATTTTTTCATAAGAGTACTTTTGGTTTGCTGGATATATCTCTTGAGATTTAAGGATATTTGAAATGCTTTGATTTACTAATGGAAGTTACACCTGTTTTTCTTTGTAGACTAGTTTTAAAAAATATCTCATGGTTTAAAAGAATCCTTGCTTTGCTAAGCAACAATTTAGAAAAGTTACCCTTTCTGTTTTCTGCAGAACAGCCAGACACCATCCTTATCAACACTGTTTGCCATGGTCTCTCACTTCCAGAAGTTGTTTGATGTGAATTCTCTGAACGGCATTTACCCACGAATGAATGAGGTGTACACAAAACTTGGGGAACTGACCAATGCAATGAGAAATCTTCATGAGCTTCTGGAACTAGGTACAGGCTTATCACCTAGCACTTGTTCAGGCTATTTCCAAAGGGAAAGCTTTGTTTTATGAGCACTGACTTACTAATCAAATTTCACACTCTATTTGAAACGCAAGGTTTTTTTGTTTGTCTGTTTTAACTTGTTTTAGAATAACAGATAAATAATCTTTGCTCTAGATTTCTCCTTAGTAACTCATTCAAAGGTATGTCCAGTCCTGAAGAACTTCCCTCTTACAATCCTAAAGGCCTACTTATTTTTTAACTATTCAGTGTTAAGAACTAAGTGCCACCAGTAGTCAGAGGCCTGTGTAGTTTCATTCTCTTCTGGTTTTGCACTTCTGAAGAACAGCAGCTGCTAATCTTCCCTGAGCTCATGGGTTTAGAGGCTTGGCTGTGCTGCAGGATACAGCCAGAGGGAAAGGCTCCTGAACTACTGAGGCCTTTGAAGCCTCATTCAAAAGGGAAGCAGACTTCCTGCCTGCCACCAACAACAGGAGGTGAAGAAGCTTCCCATCTCCCTAGTAATTACAAAGCAATGGAGTTCCGTCACCTTCTCCACAAATAGTTCCTCTGAAACTGAGTGTGGAAAGGACAAAGAACCTGATAACCTTTTTACCTTTCATCACAGTAGCCAAAGCAGGTTAAAACAAGCAAACAGAACAAGTTCTTGCTGCTAACAAAATATCAGGGAACAGGTTCCTTCTATGAGGTACTTCTGTTGTGCTACAGGAAGCCAATGAATACCCTCTCTGCATACAGTGGCAGTTGACTGCTTTCCAGTGACAGTATAGGACAGACTGTAGTACCATTTCAGTCAAGAAAATATCTAGCTTTGTCATGTTTTTAGCTACTGAAGGATTAATGAGAGATTCCTTCCTCCCAGTAGTATCAGTGTATTTCTCAACACAGGCATTTTGTTTTCTGTGAATGATGAAACTTGTATGCCTAAATACATGAAAGTTCAATAAATTCTGGGCACTTGTAAGAATTATGTCTTCTTTCCCTGTTGTTACTCTTACCAGAAGCATGAAGTCTTTGTTTTCCAGATAGTTCAGTTCCACCCACAGTGGTGGTGGATACTGTTGGGAAACTGTGTGACATAATTAATGAGAATGTGACTGAACAACTACAGAGGCTTCTGGGGACCCAAGACATCCACAGGTATTTAGATCTGTTCCACTGGCAGCAATTCTGCAAACAGGAATCTTAGGAATTGAAAGAGCTGCATAAGATTGATACTGGAAGAGATTTTAATCACTTGCTACACAGGCAGCTAGCTGTGACAGTAAAGGATTGACTACTAACCTACATGGAACAAATCTTGAACACTTTCAAAAGGGTATTGGTGGTAAATAAAAAAAAATTAAGGTTCCCTTAGCACTAGCTTGTTGATTTTCATGGATACAGTGATCAAAAAAGCCTCTTAAGCTTATGTTTCATAAGGAGACATAGCAAGTGCTGCATGTTGGTGGGGATATGAAACTGCTTTAAGGTTGTAATACTGAAATGTATTAGTTGCTGAGAGAATGTACACCTCAGGCTTCCTAGAAATCTTTCGGGTGCTGGACAAATCTTATTATCAAGTGATGAGAACATAGAGGTGATAGCAAGCTGTAAGAGCTTGCATTCAGAATGTGCTGTACAAACATACAAAGATACTAACTGCAGCAGTAAATTTTAACAGGCAAAGTTAACAACACCGACACCATCAACCTTTCTGTGCTCCTTGCAGCTTTAACTATAGACAAGCTGCATATAATATTCTTGCCTCCACCTCTGTAGCAGTTATACTGCCTGGGGTGGCTGATATATTTAGCATATATATATATAGGCTGCTGCTCCAGTCCAAAAATTACATGACATGATACAAGTAGGAATAGAAGAATGTATACTGGGCAGAAACAGTGAAATCAGAGATAATCTTTTGACTTTTAACAGTTGTTGGCTGCAGGTTTCAGAATGTGAGGATGCATTTTTGGTGTAGGTGCATTTGTATATAATAAGTAACAGTATTTTCAGAAAGCAGTGACACTGTATGGCAAAACAGACAAGAAAATGAACTTAATATGTTCTTACATTTTTGAGATAATGGTCTTACTTACAAATTTCAGTATCATCAATAAGCTAGAAGAACACGAATGCTTCTTTCCACCGTTTCAAGCTCTCATTCAAGATTTGCTCTCTCTTCTAGGTAAGTAGCATTTGCAAGTTGTAATTATCTTCAAACAAAGTTCCCTGCCAGGACTTTAAATAGCTAACACACTTTGTTTACTCCTGGTGTGCAAAAAAACATAAGGGAAGTGTGAGAAAAGGTGCTTCTCCTTGCCTTGCTCTCCTCTTTTAAGAAAGTGTCTGAAATAACTAGGTCTTCATTAAAAATAGGGTCAATTACATTCAACCATAAGACTTAGAAGCTAAAATAACTTTTTTCTTCCCCCAAAAGCATTAAAAGGTTTGAGGAATTTATTCTCTGCAGTAGTTTTTTGCTGACATTTCTAACATTTCTATTCTATGTATTTTAACATTTAATCTAGAATTTTGGTTGGACTTAGAGGTGTTCTGTATACATCTCATACAAATTTGCTTTTCATTCTGTTTCAGAGATCAATAACCTGGATGATATTTTACCTACTGTACGAAAGCTGAAGTTGGTAACTAGTTAAGAGTTAGTTTGGTCAATCCTGGGAAGACTTAACCTGTGAGGTGGCCTGTTGATTCACATGCCATTACAGCTACCTCTAATCTCTGTTATCTAATGAACAGTTTCAGACTTTTGGATATATAAATAAAAATTTGGCTTTGCCACTGCATTCTTTTAGTTTCTCTGCATTCTTACACTGAACATGAAACAAGAAAAATAACCACAATAACCTGTTCTGTCCTGGAGAGAGAACCAATACATACTGTGTTCATCTAGGAAACTGAGGCCAGCACAAAAGCAAAAACCACAAAACCACTTACCTTTCTGAACGTTGCTCATCAGCAGGTATGAGATGACATTGCTCAAACTGCCTTTAGATGTAATACTTCCATTATTACTTTGGTTGTCTTGAGAGCCTATTTTAAAATGATGTTTACATCTTCAGCTAGGTTTGGGATTTGAGTTAGGGACTGTCCTCTGTTCAAGTACTACATGATTTCACGCTTCCTGCTTTGTGCTGTTGCTCAGTGAATTTATTTGTTTTTCTGGTTATGGATTTAAATACACTGGGTTAATGTAATCTAGGCTGAAAATATTCTAAGCCTACTTCAGAAAGTGATTTATTGCTTTTTGCCTGGAAGGGATTTGAATTTACCACGCTCATATTCTACTGTCACTTTTAGAAGGGCATAGATAAAGTTCCTTAAGCAAGACATGTCAAAGTTTATTGTAAACAAACAGGTACACCAAGCTTCCAAAAATATTTTGGTATATTTCATTCCAATAAAGCTTAGTCCAAAACTCTGCTGTTCCTCAGGCAGAATGATTTACTATCAAGGCTTATGATATGCTGAAATGTTGTAACAAAGAACAAAACATGTTAAGGCTTTACAAACTATAACCTTTATGACATCCTGGCAAACTGATCTCCCTGCTTTTGGAATCTCATCATATGCAGACCCGCAGCCACAATCTGCTAAGATGCTTTTCAGAAGCAGAATATCAATTTCTTGGTTTCTCAAGAACTGCTATTGGTCTTACAGTTTATTTTAATCGGTTCTGTAGCCTTACAGATGAAAGATGCTGTTTAAAAATTGATTCTTCTAGAAGTGTAATGCTTTCATATATCGTTAAAATGACATGAATAGGCTCTTAGGGAAATGAAACGGAGAACAAAGTAATCACACACAGCTGGCAACCTAAAAATATCTCCAGGTCCAACACTTCCTTAGGAGCGTATTCATATGTAAGGATTCTTGGGGAGGAGATACACCAGAAACATCAAGAACAAATGATTTGTTTTTAGAGAGAAATTATTCCCACAGTTTTTTGTTTTGTTTCCTTTCTTTTTGTTTTACTTCATTGAGAACTCATGTCAGTAGGATCATTCAGGGCACATGTCCTGAGCAGCAGATGGCTTCAAGTTTGCAGTGAATGTTTCAAAACACTTCAATTACAAAAGAGATATGTACAGTCAATACAAAGCTTAAAAATTAATAACTTATGTACATGAGAAGAAATCAGTTTTTCTTGCGTCTACTTCTTGTCAGCTCATACCTGCAAGACAGATACAGAAAGCAGTTTAAGACTTTCTTTAAAGAGTATAAACTGTCATAACAGAGAACTTGGGCTGCTTTATTGCTTGTGCTTCATAGGCGGGAGAATGGCAAAGGAGGCTTCAGAGATGGCCTCAAACTTCAGCCCTTTACCAGGAACTCTGGATGAGTCATTTTTCTCCTACTGCCGTAATTGCTGTATACTTCCATGAGACACACAGAAGCTGGGCATGGGGAGCTTGGTTTCCCTACACTGCTGACCACACTACTGGGAAGCTGCTGGGCTACACTCACTGCATTCCTCCACCTCCTTCACTGAAGGATGAAGGAAGAATGACTGCCATTAACCTGAGACTGAGAAGGAGAGAAAAGAAATGGTTCTTAATCTTTGCCTCAGACCAGTACTTAAGATTGACGTCTGAACCATAATGAACATACAAGCAGAACTGTGAGTGGCTTATTAAAACAGCTTCTAAAAATGCTTTGTAATTAGCTTTTTATCATACATATATATTGCTAATCAGAGTATTAATTTAGCTAAGATCTTTATCCAAGTCATTTGTTGCAAATTTACTTTAATAAACATAATTCTTTATTTATGTAACCCAGTGGTTTTTATGCAATTCAAAATATGCTGAAGACAGAATAATTGACGAGGAAGCCTCTTATTAAAACCCTTTCACAGGATAGATATCATGCTATTAACCAGATTAACATAAAGCTTAGATAAAACTACCAGATTAATTCCAGTTAGTCCTGCACTTGCAGGTAAAACATTATTGTTGCTTACCAAAAGACACAGCCTTTCTGCCATCACCCCAACAACACTCATACAGTCTCTCAGCAAAGCCATTATTAGCAGGTTAAAAGATGAAACAAACTTACCACTGTGTAAAACCCTTGATTAAATCCTCCTGTGACAAATCAATCCGCACCTTTAAAAAACAAAGTTTTATTGGTATATATATATAAAAATATGTACATAAATGATGTACATGTTGATGAGCTAAGTTAGCACTCTTCCACATCAACTTTCAAGCTCTAAGGCTACAGGTGAGGCTCAAGGGAGATGAGACTCATGCATTCTCAGGATAAAGGCATTTAGCATCAACATTAAGACTCAGTTTCTTAACAGCACTGCTTGGAGATTTATCTGTCACTGAACACAGGATTCATGTTTGCTAGTCACAGCAAAATTCATGTACTGTTGGCAAATTCTGTGCTTTAATGACATCTTTCTCAGTTCTACATTTGCACTATTGGACCTATCCCCAGACAGACAGCTGGACATCCCAAGAAACACATTTCAATTTCAGGATGGCTCCTTTGAAATGAAGCAGCATTGCCTATCAATTACATGAGCCCATGTGAGATTCCAAGGTGATAAAGCCCAATTTCAGACTAAAGTTGTTTCCATGTTGCTAGTTCTATTACTCAGATTTAGCTACCAGAGTTGCAGTTCAGGATTACAGGATTCTCTCAAACTCTGCAATTCTATTTAAACCAGTAGCATAACTTGATTAAACTTACTTTTCCCAGCTCCTTTTTTTCCTGTGAAATGAATGGCCTGCTGTTTTTCACTGCAACATCCAGTGTCCTTCTCTTGACTTCTTCCAAAGATTCAAAAAATTCAAACCTGAAAGTAAAGTTTTGAAAGGAGTGACTTAAGTCAAATACTGAAGTCCTGTAAGTCTCAGTGGTCAAAATACAGCAGTTTTAACAGAGAAGGAACACAGCTTCATGGAACGACCTTTACAACCAATGAATCGCAGCCAAAGTTTGAAAAGGTTTTACTGTCCATTATAAACTTTGAGAACACTGGTGCCAACCACAGCTTTAGCAGAGTTTGAGGGCTGACTACAAAACATGTGAACACCGCCAATTCCCCACGGAACATAAAAGGCAATAATTTAGGTTTTATTAACACTGTAAGAAATTTCTTCCAAGTCAGCTTCTTCCATGACAGCCTGCTGGTCAGACCATGCCAGGGGGATGAAGGAAAGCGTGCATCCATGATGAAATGCTGTTTAACAACCATTTTTACCCTTCATGGGAGATCAGCATGTTTTCCATTCAACTTTTATTACTCAGAGGAAATAGCCATGCCAATCCCCCAAGTTTACAAAGTAGGCTTATACCACATTAAGAGAAGACAAAGAAATAAACCTGTAGCAATTAAATTCTTCATGGCTCTGACTCATGGCTCTGGCACACATCATCAAATGTCACGTCAATTCTGTCCATGTTAAATCATTCAGGTTCTGCCCACCTGAATAGTTCCTCCTCAAGTCAGAGTTGTAAAACAGGTAATGTGTTTTGGAGCTAAGTATTGCTCAACCTATTACACTTAATTGAAGATGTACAGGACATGCCAATACTAGGGATGAGGAGGAGGATCCTGCTCCCAACACCAGTGCTGGCACTAAGTGTGTACAGTTCACGAGAACAGGCTGAATTACCCAGGATCACATTCAAGTGCATACCTTCATTTACATACTGCACTAGAACTGCCTCTCAGACAAACTCTACTTCTAATTAAGTGCTACTGCCATTAGTTTTATACAGAACACGTTCCTCTTCAGTGGCAAACCTGTAGAAGTGTCAGCTATCAGCACAGAGGTGGCAACACATTAAGTTGCTCCCAGCAGCACTCAGTGATGGCATCCATCTGTCTCAAAATGCTTTGTATATGCCTGCCTTTGACTTTTGAAAAGACGTCAGATGAAACATCAAGCAAAGAAGTATGAACAGAGAAGTAGGCTTTGGGAGGTACTCACATGGAAAGATTGCCTCTGAAGTGACATGGAGTTAAATATGTTGAAGGGAATGTCTGTATGCAAAGAAGAAAGTGCAGTGTGCATCTGCTAGGGTCAGGAAAGGAGGAGGGAAGATGTGACAGTATTGTATGCAGAGCAAAGTCCATTTAAAGAGCTTATACACAGGTACAGTGCCATTTCTCTCCCAAGACCTGTAGATGTTCACAAACCAATCATTAAAGCGCAGCATGTGCACACCTTCTGTGAGCCCTTGCACTTCACAGAGATTGTAACATAATTCATGAATTACAATCAATGTTTTCTTACTTTTCATCATACTGGGGGTTCAGGGTTTTTTTCTTAACAGAAGTCTTCTTCCTACTTGTCCATCTTCTATCTGGAAGCAGATATATACGGACATATGGATCCACTCCACGATTGGAAGAGGGTATTAAGTTTCTGTTAAAAGAAAAATGGTGTTGACAAGCAAGGCAGCTTCTCCCACTGTATGCATTTTAATTCCCTGTCTTAAAATCAGACCCACCCTTCATGGATTCATGAGCTAAATGCATTTATCACGGGAGCTGAAACATAAGCAAATTAAAATCTTATGGATGACAAGATAAATTCCACTACTGAACTCATGGGTTCCTAAATTGGCATTTACAACATCAGTCAGAGGTGTCAGTCCTTGTCACGACATTTAAATCTCCTTCAGACATCCCAGGACAAGTGTCAGTTCTCAATAGCATTCACTTTGGCCAGGCAGGTTACACTTCATGTGGTTCTGCTCCAGCTTTCCTGACACAAGCTCAGAGAGCTCCTTCCCTCTTTCATGCATATAGAGGCAAGCAATTGCCAGCATTACCTGCAGCCATTCACCAGCACAACAAGGCTCTGCCGTATGGAGGCATAGCGCACTGTGAGCTGAATCTCTCCCAGAGGCATTTCTGTCCCGCTGTAAGACAGGTACACAGCAAAAGCTTTAAACACAGGTATCTAATAGACCATATGCATAAACCTTACAGCATGAAACAACACACGAGCTCCACAAGTTGGTGATGCATTTTCAACTAGAACCAATTCTCAGTGCACTGCTCCTCTTTATGACATCTTATGGCAGTTGGACCACAGAAACAACACTCCTGTTGGTGCCAGCTCTGTCTGCCTTCTGCACAGAGCCTTGTCCTCAGACCCGAAGTATAAGTAGCCAGAGAACAGCACCCAATTGGCCTGCTGTAGATGGAGCAGCAAAGCACAGATCAGCATGTGTTTTGTATGCTGTCTGCATACTAATGGATGCTTACATATGCAGAATGGGTTCTTTTCTACATCTCATTCTGCATGTTTCCAAAGTGATTTCAAAATCAAGACATTATTTTAAAATGGTTTACCAATGGTTTATTGTCCAATTGTCCCTCTCTACTCGGCTCTTGTGAGGCCCCACCTGGAGTACTGTGTCCAGGTGTGGAGCCCTCAGTACAAGAAAGACATTGAGATTTTGGAAAGGGTCCAGAGGAGGGCGACTAAGATGATCAGGGGGCTGGAGCACCTCCCCTATGAGGACAGGCTGAGGGAGTTGGGCTTGTTCAGCCTGGAGAAGAGAAGGCTGCGGGGTGACCTCATTGCAGCCTATCAATACCTGAAGGGAACCTACACCCAGGAGGGGAGTAAACTCTTCAAAAGGGCAGACAACAGCAGGACTAGGGGAAATGGATCCAAGTTGAAGGAGGGAAGATTTAGGTTGGATGTTAGGGGGAAGTTCTTTACTAGGAGAGTGGTTAGGCCCTGGAACGGGCTGCCCAGGGAGGTTGTGGATGCCCCGTCCTTGGACGTGTTTAAGGCCAGGTTGGACGGGGTCCTGGGCAACCTGATCTGAATGTGTATGTTTGGTGGCCCTGCTAGGCAGGGGGGTTGGAACTACATGATCCTTGGGGTCCCTTCCAACCCGGGTGATTCTGTGATTCTGTGATTTATAAATGAAGTCTTGCTCAGAGCTAAAGAATTTACCAGTCACAAAGTATTAGATTAAGCTGATTCTACAGCCTGGAATTCACGTGTATGCAAGAGACACTTACAAAAAACAAACTTTCTCAAGAAGAGAACTATTCAACTGGAAGAACCACCTACTTATGAAGGTCCAGATTGCTGCTACTGAGTTCAAAGCAAGAGGAAGGCAGAGAACCCAGTGAAGTAACACTGGGTGCAAGCCTCAGTTCTTCTACAACTGGCAATGTGGGCACTACTGCTGCCCTGGTGTGCAATGCTGATGGCACACGATGCTCTAGATCTTGGTCACTCTCTGTCTCATCAAGACTGGCAACAGTTTCACTTGCTGCAGGCATTGCTGAACTGTTACTTGTGTCCAGGTCTTCACTGTCCTCTTTTTTTGGCTGAGATTCCCGCACAGCAGTGTCTTTGCTCACAGGAGGTACTTTTGAGACTTCTGGTTTTGGTGGGGAGACAAACTCCTGCTGGGTTCCACCTTTCTCCATGACATGCATGGGACCTTTCTTCGAGGCGCTGACACCAGTCTTGACTCTCTGTGGATCAGGTTCCTCAACATTCAAGGCCTAAAAATCACCAGGGAGAAAAAAATGAGCACTGCTGCTCAAACGCTGGCGTTAGATTTCATTACAGTGCGACTTAGAAAGCAGGAGACTGCATTTAGAGATGAAAGAAGGCTATGGAACTAGCTATTACATTGTCTTCCTTTGTCACACTGTGTATTTACTTGTGTAAACACTGTGAGAAAACAATCCTTAAGCACTAGAGCCTCTCACTGCTGTGCAGTTTTGATTTCCCAAATCAGATTTTCTCAGTTCCACTCTTTAACATCATGAGAAGGTTCTTGGCAATGCTGCTGCACTAAGCTTTGGGAAGCCTCAAGGCAGAGCTCTCATCTCCACCATCAATTGCAGCTAAGGATCTTGTCACACTTCACCTTTACTCACTTTTGAAGTAAAAATTGCATTTCTTCTCTCCTGCATTTCATCTTTTGCTTGGCTAGATTTGGAAGCTTTTCTGCTGGGAAAGCCAAGTGAAAACAGCAAACAACTTACCCGCAGCACAAGTTTAATTTTAATGAAGCTGTCTGAACTGGAATGGTCCAACTGAAATCTCTGATCCAGAGTCATGTTTGGGTCCTTAAGTAAGTGGGAGAGACATACCACTGATGTTCCCAGACAACTATCCTGATCCTTGTCTTTTATCTAGAAAAGAAAGGTTTTATTAGGTGACAAACTGGAAAGCACACTACAAGGAACAGCAAAACAAGAAGGCATTCCATACAGATCAAAATAAGCTTATTTACTTAGGAAATATCCCTTGTTTTGTACCAAGATACTATTAATTACTTGACCCTAGCACAAAGGTAGATAACAGCATCCCCTAACAGAACTGTCCACACAACAACACACACTCCTTCCACCTTTTAAGTAGGATGACCCCAGTAAATGCAGACAAAAAGAACCTGCACCAAAATCACATCCACTATGAAAGGCTTCCAAAGGAAGGGCTTTTCTCTCACCTCAACATGCAGTGATTGGGAATGAGCACTGTGGACAAAGAAGGTGAAAGCCTGGCCCCACTTGGGATCTTTGTTGAAATTGCAGGTCTGCAAGAAGAAGATTGTGGCATATATTTTTTAATGTGGTCTGTGAGCAACAAAGAATACTGTGGCATTGATCACTGGAGAGGGTTGCAGTGATATATTTATCTATTGTAATTGAGTGATGCTACATCCCAGCTATACACAGAGAATGAAATTCCCATGTCAGAAGTGTGCACAAGTGGAGTCTCTGGCAAAACCAGAACAAGCTGTGAGAGATGTGGAAATGCTGCAGAACAAGTCAGGTGAGCTGCAGTTGGCCCAAGTTGGTGTTGGCTGGACCAGCAGCTTGCCTCAGCTGCAGCAAAGCACTGCTTCCTTCCTCCCACCTCTCTACCCAGAGAGACAGAGCAATGTTTCCAGCCCACAGACACTCAGAGCCAGCTCACAAACCTGCAGCATGACAGCAAGGAAGGATAAGAAAGGTAGAGGGGCAGTTTGAAGGATGTAGAGCTCGTAGGAATAGTGGGAGGCTACAGCTCCAGAGCCATCCACTTATAAAGGAGCACACCCATGGGGCTCTGCTTGAGGCTGCTCAATACAACAGTTTCTTCTACCAGGTGACAAGTGCTGGCAGCAGGAGGAAAAGAGCGGGGGAAACTGGAAGTCTGACCTAACTGGGAAGAGGCAGGAGGCATGGCAGAGAAAACTGAAAACCAAAAGAGGTGAAAAAGCAAGCAGAACCCAATTTCTGGGTGAACAAAAACAAAGGAAAAAAGGTGGCAGTTCTAGGAGCTACTTGGAGTTTGTCACCTGAAAAATATTTAAGGAAAGCAGAAGAGTCAAACTTACCTTGCTTTTTTGAGTCTTGTTTCCTACCGTGAGCAGGACAAAGGAGGAAGGTTCTCGTTCTGTCTTCTGCCATTTAATACAAGAAGAAAAAAAAAGAACAATTTATAGATTACAGAAAGCAGGATCAAATCGCTACTCTTACTTGAAATACATGACTGGAAAGCTGGCAATAGTTTTCATATGTAGGACATCTGAAGAGCATGACATGCAGGAGAGACTCCAGCCATAACACAGCAATCTTACCTTCTGGCATCAAGAAATTACATTTAAGCCAGAGTTTTATGGGTTTAGGTTTCAATAGGTGAGCAGCTAATTGTTTATTAGAAGCTGCGAGGAAACAGGTACAGAAGTATTGAAGTATTGGCTTGTTGGCCAGTGGGGAGTTTTCATCATTCTGTGATGAAACAGGGCACTCAGAATTGGTTTCTTAGGCTCAGGACATGTTGCACAGCAGCTAGAAGAGAGCCTATAGAACCAGGCAAAAATTCCTTTCCAGAATTAGCAATACTGAACCTCAAGTACTATGCTCCTTCATACTAATGCTGCAGAGGCTTTGCCAACACCAAGGAGGTGGTTTTGCCACTAAAAAAAAAAAAAAAAAAAAAAACAAACAAAGAAAAGTGTATACAATAAAATTCAGAATTAAGGATTATCATATGCCATGTGTATCATGACATAGGTAACTCATGAAAATGTAAAGAACATATTTAGAAAGGGAGGGAAGCTTCATTCACTGCTCACAACTGTGGCTGTGTGTGGCTTGTTCAAGAAAACAGGGAGAAAGACATTCTTTCCTACATCTGCAGTTTTCACTACAGCAGCAAGATCCAGTATTTAGGGAGTTAAAAAGTAACTTAGAGGGGAGGCATGAATGACAAAATGACTTCCAAATCTCTGAGGATTCAGAGGTTAAAACAGAGAGAAGGAATCTGGTGGTTTGGTCTCCCACCCTTCTACTCCTAGTGGGGCAAAATGAAACAGCTTGGGATGGGAAGAACCCTTGAAGCAGCATGAAGGGTAGCATGACTTGGTCTGATGTTGGAAGCTTTCATTCTCCAATGTATAAACTTAATACAATCCCACACACAATCAAATATTTCTGTGCTGCATTCCCCATTTGATCACCTCTTATTAGTGCAAGGCTTCTCAATCACTACCTTGAACCTGTGGTCACAGATTCTGACAGTGGAAAGATTATTTCTTTATAACAGCTACTTTCAGTTGCTATGATACAATATAATCCAGAAGGTGGTTTAGAAAGCATGGAGGAAGAACATAAATTTTACCTTGAGGTACTTGTTATTTTTTATCTTCTTTGCTCCACATTCACCATTTGAATACTCGAAGTGGTTTTTCTGAATTTGTAAGAGTATTTAAAAACAATTAATTTGTGTGCTTTTTTTAAAAAGGGGGGGTTGGGAGTGAAGGCTGTCTGCATGTGTTTTGTACTTACTGGGAGGTTGAAAGCGCTGTCCAAGTAGACTATCAGAATTGCTGTAGACAGGCCCTTCTTATCCTGCCAAGGCCAGGAACATAGAAGAAAACAAAACACAAAGCAGGTATGATCATTCACCAAGGACAATGTACAGCACAAGATAAACTCAAAGGAAAGTTTCTGTAAGCTAAGTAGCTCTTTGCCTTTCTCCTTAATCTTGGAATTCAGAGGAGCACAAGCCAATACCCTACAGCATGAGGGCTTTAAGCAGACCAGTAAGAAAAGGCCCAGGTCTTTGCTATTCATCACACTTAATGACCTTCAGTTTATCTAGTGCAGAACTGGTCAGATTCCCTAGGACAGCAAGTCATCTAAGCCTGTGCTCAACTCTATACACTGTCATCACTAATCTAGCATCAGTAGAATAAAACCTCGAGAAAAATGAAATGTTTTTCATCTCAGTGAACTCCAGTACTTTTTGGTTAACTATGAAGAAAGCAGCGACCTTGGAAGATGCATCCAAGGAATTCCGCAGACTGAATATGACAGCATTTGTAACGATGGCCCTAGCAAGTACCAGTGCTGGTATTTGGCTGTGACTAGTACAGGTGCACAGTGCTGGGATCCTACAGAAGTTTTAGATGAAGAGGAAAGGGAAAAATAATCAAAGGAGAGAACTGTGAGAGGTCACTCTGCAGTCAGCCAAACAAAGCTTTACTAACTTAAGTAAAAACAGCTGACAGATTTTAGTTGCTGCTGTATTGCTATGGGACCTGAAGCAAGTAAACACCTTCCTCCCCAGGAGAAACCAAAACAACCAAACCACCAACATGTCTACACTTTGTTAGACAAAATAAAGTCCCATGCATTTGCCTGAGGTTCCCAATTTCACATCCTTCTTTGTTGATCACTGGACAAACATCAAAGTATCTGGATCCTTTAAGCATACTCACCTCATATAGCTTTTCTTGGTCATTTACTAGTGAAAGCCATTCCAGCTTTAAGTGCAAGTGTCCACTTGTTGTCTTGCTTAAGGGAAACCACTAAGTGGAGACAATAAAAAGCAACTTGAAAACTGAGACAGGATAATTTCTATATATTTCAGCCTCTGGGACTTAAATACAATAAACAATATGAATTGTACTTCAAACTTCTTAAATTAAATTTTTGATATATACATCTCAGAATGTCCATCTACTTGGGAACATGAGCCAGAAACACTGAGAGCAAGATTTCCACAAACACACAGTGCACATACTGCACATTCTGCAGCAGTAGCAGTATGAAGCAGTATGAAGTAGGCACTCCGGAACTGTTTGCAGAACACTGAGCTGCAGAATGAGCCACAATAAGACTTGATTATTTGTTCCCTCAGCAATCAGACTGCTTCACCAAACTGATCTGTAGCCTCAGAGGAATAAGTGATAGACACAGGGTACATGCTGTTAACACAAGATACTCCACTGCTGGTTCAGCATAAGCTCAGGGCTGTCTGAGGTTGCCAGACTGACTGTGAACAACTGTAATGGCTACTTCGAGTTTTCTGAGCAAAGAGAACTTCACAAAAAGAAAACACCGCAGCACAAGTAAGCAGGGAAGCTTCAAGCACACAGAAACAATGCAGTAGCATACACAAAGCATGAATGAATACATGTAAGTATACAACACAACTACATTGAAAAACAAGCTGTGATCTTTACCTCATCAACTGTTTTGTCATTCTTTATATCCAGCAGGCTTATAAGCAAGCTGGAAGACAAAAAGGAAATGTTTCAGTGAACGTTCAGGCATACAGCGTACTGTCGATTAGTGGACAAATGGGGAAAAAAAAATAAAAGAGAGAAACCACAACTAGTAAGTAAAAAGCCACAACCAAATCTGTCCCAGAGAGCAATTTCCACACTTTATCTGTTGGCACACAGTGGAACACACACTTCTACAGGACCTTCTCCCTCTTGAAATGCTTCCAAAACTAAAATATAACTTAAACAGACCTTGAGTCCAGCAGCAATCATCACTTTTAATGGCTTCCAAAGATTTTCAGCAAGAGTCTGAGCCCACTATTCACCCTGTTCATAGCTGGTTGCACTAGGAGCTAATAACCTGATGTCAATATTCAGACAGAGCAAGTAGACTCCTTCAACATTAAGCTTCCTATGTGAATTACTTGGGTGTTCTACTTCAGAGATTACCATAACTGTGCAAGGCCTGGATTGTTTTCTTTGTTTCTTGGGGTTTTTATTTATTTAAAATCAAATAAATGCAAACACAGCAGCAAGTCACAGAATCACAGAATTGTAGGGGTTGGAAGGGACCTCCAGAGATCATCGAGTCCAACCCCCCTGCCAAAGCAGGTTCCCTACACCAGGTAGCACAGGTAGGCATCCAGGCAGGTCTTGAACATCTCCAGAGAAGGAGACTCCACCACCTCCCTGGGCAGCCTGTTCCAGTGCTCCGTCACCTCACTGTAAAGAAGTTCTTGCGCATGTTTGTGCAGAACTTCCTATGCTGCAGTTTCCAGCCGTTTCCCCTTGTCCTGTCTCCACTCACCACTGAAAAGAGTCCGGCCTCGCCATTCTGCCCCCCACACCTTAGATATTTATAGACCTGGATCAGGTCCCCTCTCAGTCTCCTTTTCTCAAGGCTGAACAGACCCAGTTCACTCAGCCTTTCCTCATAGGGGAGATGCTCCAGGCCCTTCACCATCTTCGTGGCCCTCTGCTGGACTCTTTCCAAGAGATCCCTGTCTTTTTTGTACTCGGGAGCCCAGAACTGGACGCAGTACTCCAGATGAGGTCTTACCAGGGTAGAGTAGAGGGGGAGGATCACCTCCTTTGACCTGCTGGCCACGCTCTTTTTAATGCACCCCAGAATGCCATTGGCCTTTTTGGCCACAAGGGCACACTGCTGGCTCATGGCCAACCTGTCATCCACCAGGACACCCAGGTCCCTTTCCGCAGAGCTCCCCTCCAGCAGGTCATCCCCCAACCTGTACTGGTGCATGGCATTATTCCTCCCCAGATGCAAGACTCTACACTTGCTTTTGTTAAACCTCATCCGGTTTTTTTCTGCCCAGCTCTCCAGCCTATCCAGGTCTTGCTGAATGGCAACACAGCCTTCAGGCATGTCAGCCAATCCTCCCAAAGTCCAAAGAAGTAAGATCTGATGTACTCATTTGGAAGGAAATCATGTCCAACTCTGCCTTTCCCTAAGTGCTAATGTTATCCATAGAACATCACCGAAGCTGTTCCACTTGAGATAACCATAGCTTAAGAAGCAGTGCCCCTCTTCTGTCTGTCATCTGATATGATGAGGGCAGTTCCCTGGCTGCCAATCACTTCACATTTGCATTTTCTGTATGGAAAATGGATAGCAAATGTTGCTATAAGGATATTTCTCCATTAAAAAACTGCAAAAAAACTTAACCAGAACAAAGAGAAAACATTCCAATTAGACTGCAATTAACTAGGCGATGAAGAAGTAAAGGATTTAATCTTCAGAACTGTTTTCTGAAATCTGTTGAGCAGATCTGTCAGATCATTACATCCCTTCGAAGAGCAACCAGAAGAAAATCTCACTTTTACCTGCCCATGAAGTCATCTTTATCTGGATCTGCATCATACAAGTCCACTTCTAAGTCCTGACCAAGCACTTCATGAACAACAAACTGGAGAAGAAACAGGTACTGAGTAAAAATTAAAAGCACTCACATAGGTTCACAGTTCTGTAATGTGTGAAGCACAATTCCCTGCTGTTTTGTGGCTGATCATATTATATGATATGATAACAATATCTTAAAAGAAGTTTGCTTGGTTTTGAATTAAAAGTTAAACCCAGTTAATTTTGCTCACAAAATTAGAAAAAGCTACAAACATCCCATATACAAAGTAAACCAATTCTAGAGTAGAAGACACTTGCACAATCAGACTGCTGCACTGATTGATATTTAAGGCAATGCTTTGCACCTCCTCCAAACACCCACATATGTAAAATCAGATTAACCCTCAGTGCCATTTCATGTTTGCAATGTAAATTTGACTTGTTTAAGGGACAGGAATGCCTCATCAATGAAGCAACAAGGAATTCCACCTGCTCCACTGCAGTCAGGTAAGAGAAGGTCCTTCAAGTACGAGGATGTAAACAGCTGTGCATCCTAGAGATGGAAAGATTAAAAGGTTCAGTACCTCAAATGTCTCATTCCAAATGGGATTAAGATCTCTGGAAATTGTCTTGCTTCGATACTGCACCGTGCCAAGCCGAAGAAGAGCGTATGGGTCAGACTTCCCCCTGATTGCACCAAGGAAATTATCTTTCTGGACAAGGTTTTCAGCTTCTAGCAGATGAACCCTTATTACTCCCTGCATAGGAAAAGACACAAAATCAGTCGTGAAAATGTGATATTTGGATAATTATAATGTGCTGCCTCCTAAAACTGTTATTTCAGGCAGCAAGGTTAGTCAGAATGACAGGTTTGCAAAGATATGCATTTTGAGGCAGTATGTAATAAAACAATCACTTTTCCTATCATTTACCATGGGGGAGAACTTGCACAGATGCACAATCCCATCCAGATAGCTAGGTAGGAAATAGTCTTCAATTTACTTTAAAATCAGAAACATACAAATACACACAGGAACATACATCACAATCAAATTGATGGTGGAATCAAGATCAATTTCCACTGACTTAAGGAGGAACTAAGCAGCCAACAGAAGGTTCTTATTTTAATGCAGAGTGGCCATTCAAATTCAATTTAGTGATGCAAGTTTGCAACAGGAAGCAGCCCTTAGTCATTCATTAATGTCTTCATTAATTAATATATCTTAGGTATTCAGAAGGAGAAGATCAGAGATGTGAATGTATCAGATATTTCAGAGATTAGGGTTGGATTTACTGCTTTGGGATTTTTTCAAAATTCTTTTCTTTAACATACAGATGTCATCCTCTGAGCTCTGTGTTTACACCTGTTCACAGAATTACTGAAGAAATTAAGTAGCCTGTCACTTATGGATCATGTATTCACTTTCTCTAATTGAAGACCTGTGGTTTTCTAATGAGACTACTGGTTTAAATTGGTAAATGTCTCCATGTCTAAGCAGACTTCTTATGCCACATATAAGCACTCCCCACCCCTCAAAATTAAAGAGCTAGCCAATATTTACTTGCATATTTCTGAAATACTGCCTAAAGAAAGGCTATGATCCAGGCTGAAACAGCTGCTGAGAACTGGATGTGCAGGAACCCAACATATGGGTGTACATGCACTTGCACTACAGCAAACGCACATTCAGGTAGAATCACATCCTCAATGAAAAAAGAAAAACTCACGTGTGGGATAGGGAACCTCAACTGGGCAATGCTCATGTTCTTCTTCAATGGCACCGTGATCCTATTCGGCAGAACTAGCCGTGCAGCAATGTAATCTTGAATCAGTGAGTCAGACATTACACTGCAGGACAGAGGAAAAAGGAAAACAAACAAATAAATCTCTACAACCAATCACCAGCCCAATCAGAAAGAAAAAATAAGGCACAGAACCAAACAAAAGTTGAGATTCACGTTCCTGATATATTTTGCATTAAGAAGGGAAATCTCATTTCCAGGTATTTCAGGTAACGGGATGGACCTTCATTACACTGGAGATTGTCTGAACTGAGGGTGCTGTCCATTTTGGACTCTAGGGAACCTTCCAGTCTAATCTAACACTTATTCCTTTCCAGCTTTTCAGTTTAAAATCTTTTATTTGGAATTCCCACGTTTGTATGGCAGGGACAACTGATTCAACCTGCTTCTTCTGAGCAAGGAGTACACAGCTATCACAGACCTTCTGTACCCTCTGGGTGATTATGAGAGGACTTGAACCTACTCCTACAACTCAGAAGAAGCAGAAGAAGTAAGAGGGAAATGTGGCTGCACCAAACATCTGGAAGTCTTTTGCTCCCTTGATAAATCTAGCGCTTGTAAGGCAAATTCTCAGGGGAGGACCATGCAATGAAATTGTCACAGTTCATAGAAGGAGCTGGATTCATAGAGAAGAAATGGCCTCTCCCACTCCCAGTGCACAACCAGAAGCCTGAAAGCTCCTGGCCAGAGCATAGGAGCTCCTGACAAAATCCTCCCTGTGGCAAGGTGACAAACTGTCCCTTCTCTTGAGTCTGAAGGTACAGCACCAAACTACACACAGCTAGTTTGTGAAGACAAATGCCTGTGTGCAGCATCTTTGGTCTTTTAAGCAGGAGAATAAAGAAAGGGAGAGCTCTTACTCAACCTCACAGCAGGCATGATTTGCTCATAGCTTTCATGTGCTATGTTGATGAGCAAGCAAGGTTTTCTATGTTCAAATCCCTGTGAGAGAACCAGGGAGTGAAGATCTAGGACACCAAATTTGTATTTAATTATATGAGAGGTTGTAGGCAGGAACACCTACATACTTCTTCTCTGGGAGGATTAAGGAAAGTTGCATTAGAAAAGAGCAGATTAATTCCTCTGATAAAAACTGGAGCTCTCAGGGCAAACTTCAGGGCAAAAAGCCACTCTGGACTCAAATTAAGAAAAAAGTCCTTCCTCTCACTCAACATCAAAAGTCTTCAGAGATCCTTTATTGCATCAACTGGCACCTAAAGCAATCAGTCACTTCCTGTGCTAAGTCTGCAAAGCATGTGGTGGAAGAAAGCAGAACATTACTGCCTGCATTCGCTTTTACTGAGAAAAAGGCAGTGGCTGATTAACCACTGTGTATTTTGTTCCTGACAACAGAGTTTTCTCCTTACACTGAAAAAAACAAGGAAAAAGCAGATCTCCAATCTGGTGGAGCAGATTAAAGCTTACAGTATTGAAAACTGATGAGATTTACACCCTTGCTGTGCAAGCCTTATTTACAAGGTCAAAGAGGCCCCAAGAGGCACTGGGGAACAGTTGGGTTTCTTGAAGTACAAGAATATTTCTCCTTTGAATGTGCTGCAGTTTTCACTATCATGGATTTGATTTCAGTTTGTCAGAGGGCTGCAGCCGTGTGACACCTGAACTTTTTCCACTGTATGGTAACCAAACATAAGCACAGATAACCAATACCCAGATCTGCTCAACTATCTTTATAAGCAACTGCCACAAAGAAGCAGAAGAGAAAAAGTTTGCTTCTTCCAAAGTACAGTGGCCTACTGTCACCCTAAATCCCAAAGTGAAGTGATTAAATCAATTTTGACATGATGCAAGAGCATCCTACTCAGGGTTTGCCAACCCCACAGCCAGATAGGATGATGGCATATCAGCATAACAACTTCTACATATCGCTCTTGAGAATAACTTCTGGTGATTGCTGGAAAAAGTTTTCCCAGTTCCCAAACCCTTTTCAAAAAGGAATAAAATGAAACAAAACAGACACTCACTTAATTCCTGGGACATCCAGGAGGTTGCTCATTCCTGCCCAGTTGAATTCCAAGTGCTACAACAAAGGCAGAGAAATGATACAGGACCATTAAAAGTTATTTCAGGACAAATGCTGACTTTAAAGGAGAAGCAAATGCTTCTAAAACAGAGCTGACTGTTTAAAAAAGACTGTACCTGCACTAGTAAATGACTGTATTTATACATTAAAATCAACAGCTGATAGCAATTCCCTCACCTGTCCTACCTGAAATTAAGGGATCACTGGGGCTTATGCTGCAAGCAAGGAGAACACAGCAGTCAGCCCTTGGCAGTGGCCATTGGCAGATGCCCCAAGGTCATGCATAGTAAATCCGGCAGCTCTCCCTAGACTTTGAAGTTGTTTCCTCACTCTTTCACTTGGAGGTTGGCCTGTGCTCTCAGGCAGGGGGATTTACAAACACAGATTTCAGGAATCTCTTGTTTATTGTATGAAGAGAAATTAAGTTTTTCATGAATGAAAACAATGCTACTACACATAAAATTCATGACTGGAATGATTTAAAATACATCTAAAAGCCTATGGAATGGCTCCTGTGCTGTTACCATTGGAAATTCCTCCCCCCTTCTCAGACGAAGCAAACAACTCTTTAGGCATTACTGCAAGAGAGTGAGACAAACACATTTCCTTCCCCTTGGAATTGAAGATGAGCATTTAGTAATCAGAAATTTGCTGTTCAAACACCTGCACTGCAAGATATTCAGAGTTATGCAGGCTGGGTTACCAGCCATGGCATTCACCACAGACCATCCATATATTAAAACTGTCCCAGAGCCAAGAAGGCTGCAGAGCACAGTTCCCTTCTGACTCACCGGTTTCTGCATAAAAAACAATGTGACTGCTCCAATGAAAGGGGCGTCAGTGAGAAGAGGTTCCAGTATCACTCGCAAAGTCCCATACAACTGCAAATACAACAGATCAAGGAAAACCCTTTGAAGATATGCTCAGGTACAGTTTCAAAACTCAGTTTTTCAATTAAGTAAATGTATTTTAAAATCCCACTTCAAATAACTTCAAATTACTTAGAATTTAACATCAATAACCTCCTTTCCCCCCAGACTATTGTTACTGTTACCAGGTGATGTTTTCTAATTTCACAGAGTCTCTCTGCCATCCTGACTGCCACGTAATGCTGTCCTACTGCTTTCAATACTATAAGAACAGGCTGTAGGTCTAATAGAAAACACTCACAACTGCCCCAACAGAACTCTCTCTTTTGAAGTTCTCTACCAACATGCGGCTCCTCCAAACTCCAGTGGCAGAAGCTGGCCCACATGAGCTTGATGCTCTAGCACTGAACCTGTCTAAGACTAAGAAGCTTAAAATAATATTTAGGTGCTCTGCAAGGAAGACATTATTTCCGAAGCCAAAATACAAGGAGATAAAACCATCCATCCCAAGCCAGGAGCAGCACTGCACTCACCTGCACACCTTTCACCCCAAGATTAAATTTCGATATGTCCATGTGAATCTCGCAGTCTCCTACATAACTGAAAGAAAGTTCTCACATTATTCCACAGTTTGCAATAGTTGAGCGAGCAAATTTGGGCTGTACAGAGTAGAAAGGAGCTTGACAATTGCAACATGACACCCCAGGCAGAGAAACTGAAAAGCAACTGAAAAGGTTAAGTTGAGCACATTAAGCAAGGGTAAGATCCTCACAACAGAAACCCTGCGGTCAGCTAGGATATTGATTGCCTGCAAAATGTCAAAGCGTTTGACATTTGTATTTCAAGGTTACTATCTCATTCTTAAGAATGGCAGTTGGTTGGGGCAGCTTGCTGCTAGCAGGGAAACAACTGGCTCACTGGAAATTCAAAGCCATGGCAATAGCCCTCTTGCTCCACTGATCCCATAGCACAGCGTGGTGACCCATCACCACCTATCTTACCATCACCAGTGGGTGCTGGATTTTATACTTCACCCTTGCCCACAGCCAAAAAGCCCATCTGAAGGACATACGCATCACTAAAAATAATATGGTTTCCCTGAAGCTGAATTAAAAATCAATGATTTACAATGAGATCTTAGTCATGGAGAACATCAGGCCTTAAATAAAATGAATGCCAAGAATGGCACTTTCACAATTTAGAAATCACCTTAGACTTTAAAGTACAAACATCATCTCATGCTAAAAGCAGTAGCCACTCCCCTGAGGCAGAACCCACTGATTTGTTGATGCCTCTGGCAGAAAACAATTAACAGCTACCAAGTTCCCTCCCAGTTCTCCGAGAAATTGCTCTTTCTGGGTGCAGACACACAAACACACTGCAGGCAAAGCAGAATGGAAGGTACCAAAGCAAGGTGAGCGTGCATTGCTTGCTCCCCTATGCTTACCTTCAGCCCACAATCAAAGGAAGATTTGTTTTTGCTCTGACCACAGGCAGATGCACAAACAGCGAAGTTACCATTAATTCACACTGCAATTTGCACATAGACAGATTACTTCCATCCCCCCAAAATAAAAATCTTGCCTAGAATGCACAACTTGAATTTGTCTCCATTTCTGCAAACAAAGTTCCTGAATTTTTTTTAAGAGTCATTTTGCAGAATATAGGAAGTTTATAATGCTCAGATTAAAGCCTTTAATGTTAGAGCATTTCTCATTTCTTCAGTAGCCAGCCTCACAGGCCATGTCAAAATTAACACAATCTTCCCTGCAGGCTAGACATGTAATTAAGAAAACTTATTTTAACGTGTATTAATCTCTACAATTTTGACATTATCTTACAGTTCATTACACTGGTTGCTAACAGAGCCTTGTCAATATAAAGTCTAAATGAGAAGCCAAAACAAGTCCCTTGATTTGCATTAATTAGTCCTAGAGGATTTAATTCAGCTGTTACCAGTGTCCAACACAGCAAACAACACTAGTGGTGTCTCATTTTACAATCCTTACGCCTCTCCACCGTCAAAAACTCTTCCCACCCAGTTCTAGATACCTGCCTTCCCTTGTAACATGTCAATATGTGCAATCCGGTTTTCAAGTCTAGATGTCAAAGCTGCCTTTGCCCCTTTTATCAAAGCCTAAGTCTTTAATCACCCTCAGGTCTGCTTCAAACAGGCACCACTCCCACACTAGGCTGCCCAGTAGGAAGGATGCACTCTACTCATTAGTTCTACTCCTCATTTCCAGTTCAAGTTGCTTATGCTTTCATATGCCCCTCTGCTGTGTAAGCTTGCTGTGCTCCCTGCTCTTCTCCCCTAGACAGAGAATGCCTGAGCTGAGCTGCTGGGCTCCAAGCCTTGATGCTCATATGCACAGAGATGAGCCCCTCTGCTGGCATCCACAGGACCATGCTTTGCCTGCACGTCAGGGGTGGAAAAAGAACTTGTTACTGTCCTAAATCATATTACTGCACAAGGAAATATGGACAGCACACCTATGCAGTGGATGAAGATTGAAGACAAGCTTGTGGAAGCATGCTTATCCATGTCTCACCTGCATCCATCTGGAAAAGCTGGGCCCTTAATGTTGAAAATAGAATCGCTGTGGTTGGAAAAGACTTTTAAGATATCTGGTCCAACCATCAACCCATCTTCCCTGTGCCCACTAACCATGCCCCTCAGTGAGATATCTACATGTTTCTTGAACACCTCCAGGGACAGTGATTCCACCACCTTTCTGGGCAGCCCATTCAATGCCTAACCACTTCAGTGCCTCTCCTCTTTCAGAGGAGAGATTTTTCCTTATATTCAGCCTGAGATGCAATGGTAATCCCGCAGGCTTAAGGCAGGGATGCCACAAGATGTCCCTGCACTGTTACAACTACTGAGTGTGCTGAGATCTCTGGATGCTACCTGACACAAAGGGTTATTTAACACCTGAGCAGGGCAGAGGCCATCCACAACATAACAACACCCGCTATGATGAAGCAGCTCAGCCTTCCCAATTGTGGCCATCCCAATCAGCACTGCAGACAGCGATGAGCCAAACAGCAGATCAAGTTCACGTGGATTCACTAGTGAGGAAACTCCCACAAAATTACACCCATCAAACACCAAGGAGTCATGCTACTAATATGCAGACACGTCAGTTCTGTAATGTTCACTGCAACACAGCAACACTTGTCCGAAACCCAAAAGGGAATTTAGTCTCAGCATTGCAAAGTGCACTACAGCAACACCACAGCAATTACTCCATCCTCCTGAGTTGTTACACCAGGACTCAGCTCTGCGGGCAGATCCAGCCACTTATATCTCACCTTTGCCCTTAGAGGGAAAATGAGAAAGGAAGCAGGGCCAGGTGAGAATAGAGAGCTCTGCTGTTAGCACTGCTCAGAAGGCTTCTCTACATGAAAATGAGGTCACTGATGTATAACTTTATCCCCATGCACCCTTCACCTAGAAAATAATTAAGACAAAGTGCTTTCTCTTCATCAGTGGGAAGTCATAATTTAATTTTAATTTTAATTATTGAGCTGGGAGCATTGATTAAGAAAAATTGTGATGCCTCCCGTCAAATATTAATTGGGAAGAGAGCAGCAAAAAAGAACTGTCACCAGCAAAACTGGCTGCCTGAACAAATACAAATCCATGAGATAATCTACAGGTGTCTGAGATCACTAATGAGTTGGTCAGACACATTTCCACATCAGTACAGATAACGCTCATCTATTTAGATTGTGAGCATCCACGCTGTTCCTGCTTTTGCTGAGGCTTATTTCCAATCTGAGCAGTAGCCACAGCAACATGTGGAAATCCTCATGGAACCCTCTTACACAGTCATCAGCTCTCTGTGAGCAGCCACAGAGACAAGACTGCACAGACACACGTGCCAGGCAGCTGTGGGTATAATCAGCCACCCAAACCTGACTCACCAGCATGCAAGGAGAGGTAGTGCCAAGGGCTGCAGCCGTCCCATTGGGGCAGCTCAAGTCCATCTCCTCTAACCAGCTCTTCTCCCACCGCCAGCTGCATTAGCGCAGACACACAAAGCTATTCACATACCTAAGAGAGACTGTTCTGCAATGGGAGTTTGCCTCACTCCGGAAAAGTAGAGGTTGCCCCTTTCTTTGATTAAGGAAAGGTGAAAAAAAAAGAAGAGAAGAAAAAAGAAAAACACACCCCAAACTTGTTCCTTTAGCAACCTGGAAAAAAGCAGGTAAATAACCATCACTGCCCATGGATTTGCTTCTTACCATTCCTGCAAGTGATGCACTATCTCCTGCAGCAACTGTACAATGCATAGCACCTTGGTCACTTGCAGAAGCGGAAGTCAGAATATTAACATAGGAGAAACAAGGTTCTCAGAACAGCCTAGGAGAAGAGTTCCCCATCAGAGAGACAAGGCATGCTGAAGGCTCTTGTGTGAATACACGAAATACCTGGGTTATCAGATGACAGTTCAAGCTAAATTACTGTCACAAGGAGGAACAGAAGCGAGAGGCCAGTCTGGAGATGCTGATGGGTCTGCCAAAAGGACAGGAATGAGGAGGTGGGGGAATCCCTCTGTAACTCATTGTTAAGGCAGTGAAAATGAGTATGTGGGAGAAGCAGCCTGGAGAAGTAGTTTAATAGAGAACAGTATCTACCTCCCACAGAGCCTTCAAGGCATCAAAACCCTCGATCTCTGTGTGGAAAGCATGATTGATTTGCCACAGGCCCTAAAACTGGTCTGGCTGTTACAAAGAGCACTTTGCAGACTGTGCTCAAGTACAACATGGCTGAAAATGAAATACTTTGTCTTGCAGGGAGAGAGAGTGCCCTGCCAAGGCTGGGGATGCTACCATGCCACTGCCTGCTCTGTGCTACTGCCAAGACAATCTGCAGTTTTACACTGCTTTTTCCTGGTACTACCATGAAGAAAAGCCATTTATATTGGGTGGCCCAATCACCCACCACAGAACCACAGCAGCATTCAAGTGGTAATTCCCCCACTCATTCCATTCTCCAGGCAAAACCAGAGGAGGGTTTAGTTCTGCTCAATGTTAATGAAACACACAAGCTCATTCAAATCAGCCTGGAAGGAATCAACAAATGTTTTATCTAATTTTTTTGTTGTTGTTAATAGAGTTAGAGACAGTTTTCTACTAAAGAACAGCTTTAATTTTAAAAAGAAAAAAAAACCCCACACTGGCTGGCACATGCACATAGTGATTAAAACAAGAGGACTAATTTAGGGGAAAGAATGAAAAAATAAATAGTGCAAGTAGTTCCACAAGAACTGGAGAGGTTGGATTGAAGAGAAACTACATGGGTGCAACTGACAGAAAAGCAGTTCCAAGACTCAGATTCTTTCTGTTGTGATGGAGAAAACAAGGGACACAACTCCATGTTCATGACAGCAATGGTAGGCCAGCACAGGTAACACCTGTATCTGTGCAGGTGATAGCATGCTCTGACTTAAAGGCTAACGCACAGCATCTCACTTCTGCAAATAACATCCAACTGGGAACTGATTCACTCATATCACTCTAGGCTGATATCAAGCAAGCAACTCCACGCTGACGTTAGAGAACCATGTGTTCAGTCTAGCACGACAAACCACACACATTTTGCTGGATGGACAGTGAATTAAGGCATAATCAATGATGCAATGTTACCATATCTGCAGGTCTAGGATAACTTGTCTTCTGTCAATTTCTTTGGTGTAGACTTTTACTCCGTTGATTCTAGGGCACTAAAACAAAGACAGACGAGATATGATATAGTTATTATCTATTACTTGAAGTCCAAGTGAAGGGTCCTACCCAGTTCACTCAGTTCAACTACAGTAGTGTTCAATAAAGACTTTGAAGAGCTGCATGTAAAGCATGAATAAGGCACACAAGTTTTTGTCTTAAAGACCTAATGTGATCAGCCCTCAGATATAGGGCTGGTTGTGAGCGGTTCATGCAACAAGTCTTAGGAAGCACTGAAACTTCCTTCTGTAAGAAATGCAGACATGCCTCTTTTTGCTATTTCCAGATGCATGACATTGACAGTGACAAGAGATGTATGTGTCTCCTCTATCATCTTTCTTTCACTGTGAAGATGCTCAAGTCAACGTGAGGAAGGACAAAGGAGGCAGCAGCACCATAACAGTGCCACTTATTAAATGCACAGAGCTGTTAAAGTGCTGAATGTCAGAGTCCCAAACAAATGTTCTCCCCTTTTCATCTGAATTTTTCACAGAAACCAAAGTACAAGTGTTGCAAAGCATTCACACTACCTTCTCACCAAACTGGATCTTGGTAAAGGTGCATGTTTTCAGATGTACACTCTTTGCTCTAATTTTTGGTTCCACAACTTCTTTAAATGTTTTTTCCATGATTGTCCCAAAGTATGGCCAAGCCTGTTCAAGGACCTACGGAACAGCAAAAGCAAAACATCTTATAGAAAGTGTCATTCGTACATCTTTAGTCGAGAAATAGATGCAGATTACTGAACATGTGACAACTAATGCATGCCTGCCCTTAACAAATAGGAAGTGCACATTTGTGCTCTTAAGCCACTTCTTATGGAAAGATCCATCCCAGCTCTTCAGAAAAAGAAACTGCTTTAGGAAGTGAATACTGAGTTTTCAACCCTATGGAGTCTGTTGACTGCTTCTAATCACATTGGCTGAGCCAGCAAAGCCCAGGGTTAAAGTTTCTAAAGCACAGCAGTCTCTAATTACTGGGAAGTGTCACAAAGTTCCCTGGAGGTTTATTTGAAGAGGAGAGAGTTGAGCTTTTACTTCAAAAGAAAGTTTCTCAAACAAAAACAAGATAGTTACTAAGGTGTAAGTTGAGCTGTTTTGCTTTGTGTTTCAGAGCCCAGTTCCAGGGAGAGCCAGATTCTAACTGCTGATGGGAGCACCTGCTCTGAGAGCATCACTAGCAAAAAGAAATACCTACTACTGCTTTTGCTAAAATAATAGTACAGCCACAAACACATATGTGCATGTGTACACATGTGCACATGGACTTTTGGTTTTAAAATCTCAGAATGAAGCTGTGTGGTCAAATTCATCACATCTGCATCAGCCAGGTGCACACATCTGGCTCTCACCAAGACATGTAACAACTCTAGAAGCTCTAAAACTTAAATACAGACGCTGCTGTGACTGAACCTTGTTGTAGTGACTTACTAATCTTCTTAGGCTTAGAGTTTGTGCTGGGATTCAGCTCAGAGCACACAGCCTCACAGACTGGAGTTCAGAGCTCCTCACCTTGTTCAGCCACTCCACTCGCTCAACATCAGGGAAATGGACCTGGAGGCAGAGAAAAACAAAGTGAATGCCACATGCTATCTGTTTTGGTATACTGTGTCACATGCCAAAGATACCACAGAGTGTGGTAATCTGAGATCCCTCTGCTCTCACACTCAACTTTTACCATTTATTGTTTCTATACAGTAGTAGAAAAACTACTAAATTGTAAAAGGCAAAAGCAGACAGGTGTGTTGATGCACCAGTATGCCTCTGGGCATGTTTATGTGATTAAAGCAAGTGTCATATCCTGTTCCTCATGAAGCAGCAATGGATTTCTCACCCCTCTTGGTCATGCAATGGGAAGCCACAAGAAGCTGCTTCCCTTCAAGATGATGAGATGTGAGGGCTCTGTTTCCTGCACGGACTCACCCTGATCAGGACACTGTGCTTTGGAAAACAAGAACCTGTCTAGAAAATTCAACTGATGTCCAATTTGAAAACACGAGCAAAGGTCCACAACTGCCTTACTACTCATCCTTCTGGGTGTAGTATTTTCTGCCAGTGCTGCAGGCTGATGGGTATTGCAGAAGGGAAGGACAGGATGGCAGCTTCTCAGCTCTGCAGACACACTCCAACAGAAAGGGACTCCTTACACTGTCATCTAGCCTGATGGGCAGGACAACACGTTACCTCCACATACAAGAGCTGTATGCTACACTCTTCAGTCAAGGGCTTTTTGTATAATTCAGCAGCAGGGACGTTTGGATGAAACAGAAGATATTTGCAGATAATGACAGGACAAGGAAAAATGGTTTTAAACTAATGGAGACCAGATGTAGCTTTAGATATTAGGAGGAAATTTTTCACTCAGGGTGACGAGGCACAGCTGCCCAAAGGAGCTGTGGGTGCCCCATACCTGAAGATGATCAAGGCCAGGTTGGATGGGGCCCTGTGCAGCCTGAGCTGCTGGGTGGCAACCAGCCCATGGCAGGGGGTTGGCACTGGGTGGGCTCTGCAGTCTCCTCCAACCCAACCATTCTGTGATTCTATGATAGGATTTTATGAACTAACAGTAGTTTGCCTTTTTTTCTAGCCTGATGTGTGATTTCAGAGCCTGTTTCTCTTGCTCAAATAATGTTCCAAATGATCTCCAATTATTCTGTTTAAAAATCAAAGTGATATTGGCATATTGTTTACAAGCAACTTCCTTTGATGCTCTGAACAGCAACTTTTCCATTAAACACGATGTAAGCTCACTGAAATGTCAGCCTACCCAGCTTTATTTGCATGATAAAGTGAGGATATTGCACCAGAAGGGATAATCAATACTGATAAAACGCAGCTGACATTTCACAAGAAGGAGGGTGATGTGAATCCAGGGACCTACACTTCACCCACCAGCCCTCCATCTCCCACCAGATGACCCTGTGCCAGCATACACAAATACAGGGTGGCCCAAAGGCAGCTGGTCCCCAACTCCAATGCACTGATAAGCACCATAGTGTTCTGCAGCATCTGCAGGACTGTCCTGGATCAGTCACAGGCAGAGCAAAGCAGAGATGGAAGTGGTGCAGCAAGCTGTCCTTCAAACGGCCTTCCAGACAGAAGAGGGGATGTGATCCAAAAGAAAGAATAGACCAGGTCTCAGGACACCACTTAGGCCTCCAGATCCCAGTAAGAAAGTCACAGCCCACTTGTGAGACCCATACCATTAAATGGAGTACAATACAAACCCCTACATTTTGCTAGAATTATTCACTGGAGCCAGAGCTACCAGAGGTGCAGCTGTAAAAAGTATCCAAAAAGTGAGGCCAGTGGCCATTAGGCTGGAGCAGTACCCAGGAGCACCAACCATGAGATGGATGTTCCAGCCGGACTCACCTTAAAATAAAGCAAAACAAAAGTAACTGAGCTATAGACATCTAAACTGAACAGCCCAGGGCAAACCCCAAACAGCAGCCACCACAAATCACCTGTGTCATACCTGTGTCACACCTCAGATCACTGCAGCAGGACTGATGATCTTTAAGGTCCCTTCAGCCTAGGCTATTCTATGGTTCTATGATCAGGGTCATGTTCCCAAGCTTGCCATGGTACAGCATGGATAAGAGAAGCAAAAAGTACTTCTTGCTAAGCCCCGAACCAGCCACCAAGAGCTGCCAAGTTCACATGGTCCCAAAATAAACCTTACTCCATAACCTTGAGTAAGCATGCTATCAAAAATCAGTTTTTCTCACCTACAAAAGCAGGCATGCTACTTGCCAATATTTCAGGAATGCTTCAAAAATTACTTAGCGTTTGAAAAGACCTTTGAAGATCAAAAATAGGAGGTGAGGGCCGATTACCAGCAAGTAAGAGAAGTGTAGGTTTCTGCAAGGCTCCACCTTGCCCTAGAGCAGGCCACACCAACCATCACATCAATAGCAAAACTCAGGTGAGACACAACAGCACCATTCAGATGCAACACAGGAATGTATCCATAAGGGTTGCTTGTCTTTTGTTGTTTCCTTTGTTTGTTTGTTTTTAAGGAGATGGGTTTCTCAGCTCCCAGTGCAGGGGTGAAGAAAGAACGCCTTAAGAAGCCTTTTGCACAAGGAAGGAATTGGCAGACCATGCTTTAGAAAAAGGCTGTTCTTTACCTCTAGTATCAACAACTTCTCACACAAGCGGTTTTACATCTCGATGTACTGGGACCAGACTGCTGAACACAAGCCAATTTCCAACCTGATTTCCTGTGGAAGCACAGTCTGCCCACGTAAGTGTATAGCACAGGAATGCTTCCACTCCAAACTCACCATCTGCTTTCAGCCAAGATACTGGTTTTTGGAAAATAACCCTGCAAATTCCCTGGAACAGATGGTTGAGTAGATGAGGGAAACCCCCTTCATGTCTCCTCCAAAGGTAAGGCTGTGATACAAACACATCTCCTAAAAACTGATCCCAATGCTGCACAGAGCTTGAGCCTGCACTGCTCTTGCAGAGTACAGTTTTTAACTAAGTGGAATCATAGAGTCACAGAGCCATTTGAGTTGAAGGGACCTTTAAAGGCCATCTGGTCCAAATCCCCTGCAATAAGCAGGGACACCTACAGCTCCATCAGGTGCTCAGAACACCATCCAGCCTGACCCTGTGCATCTCCAGGCATCCACCACCTCTCTGGAATCAGTCTTAACTCCTCCCTGAATGGATCATCCTCACTGTACAATGGGGCACCCGAGAGGACAGCTATTTACCCATCCCCCGTCCCCTAAGATGCTGCCAACGTTCCACACCAGCAGTGTCTTTTCTAAGATTACACTGCAGCTCCAACTCGCGCTCCCACCTGAGTTTTATTCCTGCTCCCACCTCTGCACGTCAGGAGAGAAGAACAGATGGGACATTTTTAGAGCTGTTACAATTGAATGCTTTAGGGCAAAATGAAAGATTAAAAAAAAAAAAAAAAAGATGACACCACAGACAATGAGCTGAATAGGCAGCAGGTGAGGAACAGCCTTCAGGACTGACACGGGGTGAAAGAAGCAGAAAATCGAACTGAGGGAGGGAACAGAAGGAAAATTGAAAGTGAAATATAAAAAAAACACCGAGTTTAAGCTCACTATGCAAGCAAACGCCAAACTGAACAGAACTTATCAACGACGAAAAGCAAAAGGAGGAGATGCGGCAACGCTGATAAATGCCAAAACCAACACACTGCGCTCTGCTGCTCTGGGGGGCTTTAAGCACTGTGGATGCGAACCAGCAGAGCCTTCATGCTGGACGGGCTCCTGCGGCTGGTGGGAAACAGCCCCTCCTGGGAGCGGGAGGAACTCAGCTGGGAGCTCCATCCCACGGGCGCGCAGCTGCCGGCTGCAGGAAGGCGCACCGAGGGCTGCAGGCTGCGCAAAGCGCTTTGCTGACCGTCAGTGCTTTCACGGAGCGCTCCGACGGATGCAGCTCTTTCATACTCTCTCCCTGTTTCCCTACTAGTCACCGGCACGTTTATGAACGCTGAGCAAATGGCTAAGAGACACGGTCGATCCTTTTCCTATTAGGCAGCAGGGCACCGAGCAGCCGGCCAGCGGTACTGCACGGAAAGCACTGTCAGGCTGTCACACTCACTCGCGTTAAAGCCTAGAGGACGGCCGACAACGAGGAACAAGCACGGGCTGCTTCTCCGCACCACCAAGAAAGGCAGAGTGTGTTGTGCTCGTAGATATACTTATTACTTCTTTCCAAACGGCAGGAGAGAGAAAGGAAAGGTAGAAAACTTTATCTAAAGCATCTCCTAATCTACAACAGCCGGAACAGCGCATCTTCGGAGGAAGATTTCTCCGGGATATTACACGAGCGATCGCACAACTTCCAGCTCAGCTCTCCCTTTTCCCAGCTCGGGACTCGGAACCGCGCGACCGTCCCCGCCGCCCGCCCCACTCACCCATGCCGGCAGGTGCCGGGAGGCCAGGCCCCGCCGCACCGCTTCCCGCTCGTCCTCCAGCAGCACCGAGGCGGCCGCCAGCCGGTCGCGCTTCCCCCGCCGGTTGCGCGCCCAACCCAGCGCCAGCGCCAGCCCCAGCAGCAGCCAGCTGCCGCTCAGCCCCAGGTACCCCGCCAGGTACACGGGGCCGAGCCACAGCAGCGCCCAACCCGCGGACGAGAGCAGCGCCCGCTGCGGGGCGGCTGGGCGGGAGGCGGCGGGATCCATGGCTGAGCCCCGGCTCCGCGGGGTCCCTCGGCCGAGTGCGGAGATCCCGCGGCGAAGCGGCAGCTGCCCCCGCCCGGCGGGAGGCGCGTCCCGTGCCGCCTGCTGCCCGCCCGGCCCCTGCGCGGCGCCGCGGGGAGCGCCGCGTTGTGCCGCCCCCTGGCGGGCGCCCCGCGCAAGTGCCCCGAGCCGTTACCGCCGACCTCTTCTCCCACACTGGCGTAACCGCGAGCCGCCGCTGGATGCTCCGTGCGGGAGGCAGCCGTGCTGCGGAGCAACCTGTTGGTTCTGACCTGTTGGTTCTGATGCTGGCAAGGGTCAGAACGCTCCGTGCTCCACCTCTTTTCGTTCTGATGGAGATGCCGTCAGGGATGTCGCATTTTTAAACACTGAGAATTACATGTTAGGGAATGCGGTGTCGTTTGGGAACCATCCATCAGCTTTGCACATGCTTTTACTTTCAGGAATAGCGATGCTGTATATTTCTGCACAGGCTCCAGGAGACATTGTAACTGTACAATTCCACATTGTGTTTTCCACTGCTGTTTTTCCCGTCAGGCAGAGGCTCCTCTTTGTTCAGCAGATGAGCCGAGAACATCAGTGCGTGGTGCCAGCTTTTATTGTGGCTCCTTTTTCACAGCGGCTGCACAAGGCAACAAATGAGGAGCCAGACAGAAACCTTCGAGAAAAGGAAGCTAACCGTGACTGGGGAGAACGAGGTTCAGTCCCCATAGGATTTGTTAATTGTGGGTCAGTTAAAAATAAAGCAGTACTGCAAGCGATCCTCGTTTGCATGTTACTCATTGCACATGGCTGATCTCTGATGGAAATCAGTTCAGGCAGCTGAAAAAAATCGGGCTTCAAATGCCTCACATTTGACAAACTGATGTGTGACATCTGCTGTTGCCAGGTACTTTCAGATACAGCCACCTCACTGCATGAGGGGGGACATGTTCCTCCTGGGATGCTGCAAAGACAAATCAGAATCAACAAGTACTCTGTGCAGCGGGCAGCAAAGCCTTGCAACTTGGAGAGGCAGCTTCAAAATGGAAGCTGGAAGTATTCAGCCCAAACTCAGCTACAAACAGTTAAGATGTACCTGAAGGTGGCATCTTTATGAGTGTGAAAAACATATTGGCCAATTTCATAAATTATGGTGTCTTTTTTTCTTAGTCTTCACCCAGTTGATAAAAAAAAAAAACAAAAAACAAACAAACAAAAAAAAAAAACTGTGCTCAAATTAAAGCATAATAAGAGAACTCTCTGTACAAATGAAAAGAGCATTTCCAGTCCTGCAACACAGCCAGCAGCTGCTGCTTTGTGAAGAAGATGCTTCCATGAAAGCAGAACTCTGTGTCCTATCCGTTTAAAGAATAACAGTTTCCTTCTGTTTTCTTAGGGCAATATTGAATCACCATTCAAGAGGCCAAGACCTATCCATTTTCTACTGGAGAAAGTACGACCCAGACTGTGAGCGGATTGCTTTCACACACCGCATTTTGGAGCTACTTGAAGGTGGTCTCATTCTCAATCACAAGGAAATTTCACAGTGTGTCTCTCAGTGTTTGCAGGACAGTTAGTAAGATAACGACCCAAAGCTTTGCTCTGGCACGTGTGGCTTCACCTCTGATATAACTTGACTATCAGCACTGCAGTGCATTAGAGCTGTGATGAAAGCATATGTGGTAGCAGAACATGACACAGATTTTACAGAAACTGCAAGCCTTTCAAAGTGCATTAGTAGTGAACTTGCTGCCTCTTCAGCTGGCCACTGTAACTAAGGCAACCTGCTCTAAAAGTGGGGAGTTATGAAAAACCACTGCCAATGCCTTTTCTAAAAGAATGAACTATGGAGATCACGTAAAGGAATTAATCCAAAACATCCATGTATAGCAATGCAAGATCAAAGGGTTTAGTGAAGATGACTTTCTAAGTTTCTTGTATCTACAGGGCTTGTGACCAATTCCCATATTAATGCTAACAGTAGAGGTGAGCTGTCTTTTCTCTATGCACCCACAGCAAAATAGAAAGCACTTATTTAAGGATAAAAGCTTATCCCCTGCATTAACAGAATTACTTCTTTATCAAGACCCAATTACAGCATTTGTCCTCTTTGGCACTCCATGCCATACGACAAGGAGTTATTGCTCAGTTTTCTCTGGGTTCATGCTCTGCATCCACACACAGTCCATCCTGTTGAGCAAAACATCCCAGAGCAGAGGGCAAACCCCTTATATCTACTCTTAGCGGGCGTTCTGCTGAGCCTGGAGAGCATTTCCCCAACAGCTCTGCTTGGGAATACGTGCAAAACAGGATCACCTGATGCTGACTTTTAAAGTCTGCTTCATTATGCTTTCACCCTCATGCTGTGCTTTGTTTCTGCCTGGTTCACAGCTCCCATCTCTGCTTTTGTATAACAGAGAAGCACTGAACAGCTGGTACTTTTTGCAATATAGTGAAATAAGTAAGAGCAATTTAGATCACACAGCCACTTGCTCTTGCTACAGAGGGGCCACTAATATGAGGGCAGAGCAGAGGGATGCAGGGCAAGCACCTGGAGGTAAAAAGGTGGTGTGGCAAAGTGTTCTTGTCCTTCCTACCAGCAAATCCCACGCTGCTCTGACATTGAAGAGTCACAGCAGATATCTAGGTTAGCAGAATTTGGAGAAAAGCTATGCCTTTTATACACAAACTATACATGTACATATACATACTGCATATATATATATACATACATACTATATATATACACATACATATATAAACTGCACAGATGAGAAAGTGAAATAATAGAAAGCACAGTCTGTGACAGCAGTGGTAGGAGAGAAAAAATAAACTTCCATTAAAGAGAAGACAGCATTTCCCAGTGTTTCCAGAGATGGACTTCGAGCTGGAGCTGTCACTTTGCTGGCTCTGGGGACAAGACACACCATTTTCCTGGCTCTAGGAACGACTCTGATTTACCCTCGACATCAGCAAACCTCTTTCTGCTACTGTGGAGCCCACAGTGACCCGTAAGCAGCTGCTGCCACCTGCTGAACACAACAGCTTTTACTTCAGGAAGAAAGGCTACGGAGAACAGCGCAGGAGCTGTCTGAGAGCAGTTAGATCTGTCTGCCCACGACAGACCCGCGGATGTTGTCACAAAGCAGCTCTGCATCCCATCATTAACATTAGTGCACGATTTGGAAGATAATTTACAGTCTGGATTGAATAAAAATAATTTATCAAATTAAAAGTCTGTACGTAGAAACTTGACTGTATTTCACAAGCAGCGTCAGCAGAGATCTGAAATAAGCCAGAGGAGCTTCCGTTTACTTTCAGACATCTTTGCAGAGTACCATTTTATTAGCGTAGAAGACATTTTAAACTCAGAACCTCAGCCTGTTAAACATTCTCTCTTCTAAATTTCTCCACTATCATGGATTTATTGTTGTTTTTTTTTTCCTCCTGTTTGAACAATTGTATTTGCAATAGGATAGGTAGAGGCTACTGACACACGTTAGGCTGTGAAAACTGTCTTTCAAGTGCATGATGAAGTTACTGAACAACCCTATTAATAATTTATAGCTTAGTCTGCAATCTGTAGAACTTACATTTTGCTGTATTTCAAGTGCTTCAAGGCTTTGAGCTCACAGAAACCTCTTCTTTGAGGAATTAGAGTGCTCAACCCTTGTGAAACATACTAAAAGTGTCAAGCAGCGAGGAAGCTAATTTATGAGTTACAGAGCTGCTGCCCTAGTTGGTACCTCTCCATCAGAGGTGAAAGCAGGAAGGAGAAACTTTCTTGTTAAGTTTCATAGAGAGTTGTTTCTTCTTTAGCATCTGCAGTGTCACAAACCAAAGGGGTTTGCTGATAATCTATACCTGCTTTAACCAATAACACATTGAAGCTATTTTCTTTGCACCCAAACTTCTAAAAAGTAACAGATTTTTCATCCAGAAGGAAAGGAGGGAGGTAAACACCGACCCTTTCTGCTCCTTTCTTTCTGCTGCAAGGCTGCCATAACTGCACCTTCAGTAAAGTCCATCTGAAGTGCAGATTTACCCGAGCGCTCTTCATGTCTTCAGTGTGCATTTGACAGCGTGGGACACAGATCACACTGGGGCATGCAGAGTTAACAGCAGCAGGAATACATGTGAGACTGTGAGGAACACCATTTACATTTCTGCCTGCTCAGAAATCCCTTCATCATAATGGATCCTGACATGGGAACACCTGCCTGTTGTGTCCCACTTGGACAGTGGCTGCCAAAGATGGCACAGCTTGCAGCAGCACAGCCAGGCTGGCACAGCGTTGAGAAATCAGTTGTACAGAAGCCACATTCCTAGAGCTGAGTTATTGCCAAGGAGCAATGACAGCACATTGCCTCCCAGCTTCTGCTGGGTTTCTACGTTGCATGTTTAGCCTTTTCTGTGGGAAAGACAAATGTGCACAGCCCGACTGACTCCCTCTGAAGAGTTCCTAGCACCTGTTTGCGGGGAGTGCTTTCAAGAAAGAGATGAAGGGTTGGATTCTGGAAAGTGCTGCCTTTAAAGCTCCAGAAAGTTCAATGAAAACCTTGTTCATACCAGATTCAGTGCTGAATCTAATAGTTAAGAGCCCTGAAAACCTCCCTGAGCAGGCAGCTCTACTCAGTGCTACAGTTTTGGACTCAAAGACATGCACTGGATGAGTTTTCAGATGAATTTTCTTAGCTTGTCATGAGTACGTGCAGCACACAAACAAACACAAGACTTAAAGGAATTGCATAGTACTATGGAAGTAGCTTAATATGAGCTTAATACAAAATGAAAGTTTTTTCTATGAACCAAATATTTTGTAAGTGGTAAAAGTGTGTAAGTGAAGGGCAAGGTGATACACTGAGATCAGTGCTTGAAGTATGCCATTATGCATATGAAGATAAGTGCATAGAAAAGCAAATAAATACTCAGCACTGAGGGGCAGAGTAAGTGACTGCAAAAAGATTATCCGCTGTTTTGAATTATTTTGGCTCCATTAAGTTTAGTGGAGTCAAATTAATAGAGAAGAGCTGACTGTCTGACCTGCAGTTCAGCACACACAACATTAATGCCATTAAAGCTCATTTCCAAGAGCAGAAGCTTGGGTAGAGAAGTTAACAAATGTCTCACTCATATAATGAGGAATCCTAACTAGTCATTGGTTTCCAAGCTAATGTTTTCAGCGTTCGTGGCCCCAGTCTAATTCAGAAAGCAGGAGAGACAGCGGTATTCAATCAAGGAAGCCAGCATTACCTCTGCTGTTGCATTAACTGGAATTACCATTTCCTGCTCCAGTGCTTACACTTCTAATGTTAAAAAAGACATAGAACTGCCGAATGAAAACCATATTTCATGCTTTAGGAGAAGGCAACTGTTGATATAGTCTTGCTGTGTTATGGGTTTCATTTCAGATGGCCAATACTGCTCAGCCTAAGGGTAAACCCCATTGTATTTGAAATGCAAACAAATGAATGTTTAGGGAATAGCATTTAAATGTGGCCACTTGGAGCTCCGGACATCAAATTCATATGCTTTCACTGCATACTTAAACTAAACCATTTATCTGGAAAACTACGTCACATCAACTGCTAGCTTCTGCCACTCTGCTTCTAAAACTTCAAGCTCAAAACATTACTTTATAACCATGCATTACTGGGCTGGTCAGATTTAATGCACACAAAATTTAACGAATAGAATCTTTTATTTCTGAGGAAGTTTTTGTCAGCACTTCTAACATGGATTCTCACACAGTGTTTCACATCTGTTCACCCACTAAGCACAGTTTCAGTGGGAGACAGGAGTCAAAACACACCAAGACTCGCTCTCAGATCACACTAGGATAACTACCCCAAAAGCAGATAAACAATGGAGGCTTGTAGATGATCATGAAACTTAGAAATAAACTGAAACAGGAAAGGCATTGGTAATGATAAAGGACAGAAAGTCAAGTTTACAGGTGTGGCATTTTGCATAAAAGGACAGTATATAACAAGGCCAGAAAACACAGAGCTGATGTTATATATAAACAGCTCCTATACACTTAATAAGTTTGCTACTGACAGCAGCAGAAAATTCTCTCTAGAGATCACTGTTCCAATATAACTCCTTCTTTCGGACATTAAGTATTTCTGACAACAAAATTCTTGAATGGTATAAATGAAAACCATTTAAGTCCAGCTCTGAATGTGTGTGGACTTAAAAATGAATCATCTGGTGAACCTTCAGCTTTAGGTAGTGTAATGGGAATATCATAAAGAAGACACTGACTGGGAATGTGCATGGCCAGGAGCAGTGTGCTCTTCTAAGAACAGCAGTTTTATGATAAAGGTGTGAACAGAAGTGCTCTCAGAGAAACAGAAAATACCATTTTGATTACTCTGCACTTCAGCTGAGAGATCCTGCCAAAAAGACTGCAGAAAGCATATGTCTGCTATTATCCAACCACAGCCCCAAACAGAGCTGCTTTCCTAGTGTTCTCCCTAACTCAGTGTAAACTCAGTTTTCCTGCTTATTTTATTCTCTTAATGCTAGAAAGCTGTAATAATTCTTCAAGCTGCTGATGAAATAATATTGTTACCATATCATTATAAACAGATATTCTCTTTTGAGAATATTGAGGTTTTTGAGGTTTTTTCTGTTGTTGTTTGCTTTCAGCAACACTTATTCTTATCATCGAAAATTTAAGTCAGATCAAAGTGTAAAAAAAATATCCACTGGAGGGCAGGCCTGAATCTGGCAGAACATGATGAAAAGGTCTTGAAGGAGAGATAAAAAATATGCTCTGCTGAATGGAAGTTGTCCTGAGTCAATCAGGACTCAACAATTAAGAACACATTTTTTTTTCCAAATCAGTTGTCCCATAATTTTAGATGCATAGTCCAGAAACTGAGACTGTAACTGTTCACATCTAGTAATGATTCTAAATGAAGTCTCTGACTTCAACTATAACTAAAATAAACCGATGATGACATCTGTAAGTTGAAATCTGCAAACTCCAAGAGGACTTTCACTTGATCAATCATCAGCAGAATTCAGTGGAGCTGAATTTCAGGACTGAACTCGGCCCACAGTTTTATTGTTCTCAGAGCAGCACTGCCTATCAGCATGGGCATGCAGGATTCAAGCTCTGAGCTTCCTGGGGTGAGAGGTACTTCACAGGACAGTGCCTGCAGTCCCAAGGCATACTGAATGTGCTCAAGACGAAGTGGTGCCTGGCTCCACCTCAGCCTCACAGCCAGACCAGACCTTGGGCACACACAGGAAAGGGCTGTTCTAGGTGTGCACCTGATGTCCCACTGCTTGCATTTGCAATCTGTGCACACTCTACTGCCAGATCCCCTCCCACTGTGGAGATAGATGGCTCTGCCTTAATCACATGTGACTGGAGCAAATACTTCATACTGCACTTATTTCTAGAAGGGACTGAGTTTGGCTAAGAAGTTTGAGATGCTAAACTTTAGACAACCCAGATACCTTTTGATTTTAATGCCATCTGTATCACAGCAAAAGAATGTATTATTTCATAGGGCAGCTGAAGATCCCATTTTTAACACTGCCAGATTTTGAAAACCCAAAGTTTTCTTTCAGACAAATTGAAAGCTCAATTTTCTCCTTGAAGTTTTCCTGAGTGCATATTAAATGAACTTCTCTTTGTATTAGTGACACACAAGAAATAAGCCATTCCCTCTTATATTACTCTAGTAGCTGCAGAAAAACAAAAATAATTAAGTCAAAAGCAGCCTGGCTTAGTGGGAAGCGTCCCTGCCTATAGAAAGGGGGTTGGAACTGGATGATCTTGAAGGTCCCTTCCAATCCAAACCATTCTATGATTCTGTGAAAAGATTTCAAAACGTGTTACCTATATAGCTCAGATGCTGTCAAGCAGTTCTATGATACAAATTAATGCTTTTTAATGAAATGACTCAATCCAAAATTCTGAAATTGACCAAAAATTCTGAGTGCCTGGCTGGAGACACCTTGCATTTGTGTAGAGTCCTTAATTTCACATTTCTCTCATGTTGTCAAACAAAATATCTGTAGCCCTTCTTGCCTATACAGATTCCATTTTTTATGAATTAGTATCTGTTTTCTGCAATACAAACTGAAGTCTTACCTGAAAATGTGAATAAGGTGATGACACAGGTTAGCACTGTGTTTAGAGATGAGCTGTTGGTGATAAATTCAAAGAAAAGATACTAAGAAGTCCCCAAATAAGCAGCTGGAAACAAGCTGGGCCCGAGAAATGGTCAGGTCTTTCCTCTTGAAGAAAACCAGAAATATTATCATATCTTTAAGCAAATTAAAAAGAATTTCACAAGAAACTAAACATCCCCTGGCAGTATCTACTATAAGATAAGAACTGTCATGTTTTATGCCAGTCAGAAGAACATGCTTGAAAAAGACAATGCGTTTGAAAAAGGGGAATATTTGCAAAAGGCTTTAACTACTCCTTAAAACATCCAGCAGTTTAAATGTTATTACAAGTGTCCAAGAATCCTTTCAGCTGAAGGAAAGTCAATTAGAGCAAAGTAGCTGCCTGAGAGCTGGCTACCATGAGTGAGGACAAAGTGACTAGTGATTAAATTGAATAATAAAATTCAAATATTATCAGGGTCTTCTCCACCCAAATCTAGTCTCCTTGATTATTCTACTGTTGGCTGTAAAAGAACTCACCTGAGGGGTATTACCTTTAAATGGACCTCCCATACTTTCTCCATGACAAGAAGGCATTATCCCATCTCTGTCAGTGGAAAGCTTTGTGTTGCAAGACTTCTGTTGGGTAATTATGGACACTTTCTGTTAAACATAGCAAGTAAAACAGCTACTCAAATGGAACAAGATAAGAGATAGGCAAAATATAGAAATTACCAAAACTAGAGCCCATATATACGCAAGACTTTGGAGTGTTAAACTCTATATAAATGACTTCAAACTGATAAGAGATATGCCTGCAAGTTAAGCAAATAATTGTTGATTTAAACAGTATTTTTGTTGCTGTGTTACAGTGTCTGGATTTCTTTACTTTCAGGGACCTGAAAACAGGTTGTGAACTTCACTTTCTCATATTTGCATACTTTATCAGAGACAGGCCAATATATTCACTTATTTGAATGATAAGATGGATTCACAACGATGTGTTCAGTCTCAACCAGTAACTTTTGCTTAGAGCCAAAAAATTCTGTGACCAACCACAGGCATGCTTTCCATCATAGATGCCTCCTTTGGTTTTCTTTATCAACATTTTATCAGAGTTGTACTGTTTTGATTTAATGCAGAGGCTCTTTTGGAAAATATTTTTCAACTGGACCACTCTCATAAAATTTATCTATTCTCAACTCATGGTTTTGGGAATACTTTCTTTCCTTATCCCCTTCACCTCTAATATTTATTTTATTTTAATAGGTAAGATTCACCTTAGTAATGACATTCAATTGTACATCAATCTCCAATTGGATGTTACAGACACTTAAATGATAACCATAATCACAGCAATAATTTGTCACATCTTTCTTGAAAGTACAGGAATGGCTTCACTTCAGTGCCAGATTGTCACTGCATACGGTGGGAAGTTTTGTCATCTTTTATGGCACTTACAAAATTATTTTTATTAAAAAGGAGATTTTCACCGTGCTCTGGTATGTTTGTGAGGTTGGGAGAACAGGCAGGATAGCTGTGCTTTCACATTGCCTCCTCCCGGATATTTTTCCATAGCTTTCTGGTTATTTTTAGAGAGATTATTATAAATTAGTAATGTCACTCTGTCCCTTTGGCAGTATAACACACTCCAGAGCAGCAAGAATAAACAATCTGTGGGGCCTGAGAGACTGAAAGGAGGACTCCGTCCACAATTAGCAAGTTGCTGTGATGTCTGAGGTTAAAGATTCCTTTGTTTGCATTCTGACATGCTCTCTGCTCAAATCTATAAAGATACTGGAAGCTTTAGTGCCAGTGGCACCAGAGGGAGTTAGGAACTTGAATTTCTTGCCATCTGGTCCCTGAGTGATTCCCAGCGGCATCTGATGCCATTACAAACCCACAGAATTTAAAAGAGAACATTTAACAGCATTTAACAATGGAACAAAGTAAAGGCTTTTCAAGGAATGCAACCTACTGTCAGGCCCCTGGTGTGCCATCCCAGTCTAGCAGGATGAAGCACTCCCCTAGGCACCAAGTTCTAAGTTATCTCTCACTATAAAACTAAGATTATGCTTTTGGAGCAAACATTTAATATGGCAAGAAACAATATAGGCTAAAAGAGCTAGTACTAATGGCACTGATAACAGTGACAAAATGCTTGTTTATAGACAGTGTAGATCAGAGACAAAATCCAAAACTTCTGAAGAAAATTCAGTACGTCAATTCCGCAAAATCTGCCATTTATCTATTATATACCAGATAATAATGGTTATTATTATCATTATACAGTCCCCCATGGGTCCATAACCTAGTATTTCCAGTGGGTTAACAGGCAAAGGCTGCAAAAAGGAAAGTCTTGCTGCTCTAGGATCCAACAATAGCTAGATATAGCCACAGTCCTCACTCAATCCAGGCATAACCACAAGTTTCTTGTGACCAACATAGTGTTTGATGTTTCAAAGGAAAAAGAATAAAACTAGCTTTAACATTAACACAGTTTCCCCCAGTTTTGCTCTCCTAGAAACATCTGTTGAAGTTTTCTGGCTACTCTCATATTACACCTTCTTCAGACCAGAAGATGATGGCCAAGTAACTTCAGACAACACCAAAAGGCAGAAAGAATCAAACAACATTGAAATAGGGTGACTTTTCAGAGGCTTGATTCTTCCCCTAGAAACAGCTCTAGGCCCTAAACAGATGTTCAGGTGAAGCCTGTGGATCTTTTAAAATTGGTATGTCTCTCCTAATAACAACAGAAAACATCAGAGGTCTCACACTGTCTGGCACTGTTACAACAAACAGCCCTTTAGCTACTGATGATTAAGCAACAAGGTTTTTAATTTAATAGACATATATTTTTTAAGATTTTACAAGTTCAGAAAAAGCTTGAGGATGTACTTTGAGCATAACCTGAAGCTCGGAAACCATAAGAAAAAGAGAAAGAACGGCAAGCTGATTTAAAAGTATTTCAGACATTTTGGAGATCTGACTCATGAGCTTTGCATTTGGCATTAATGAGCACACCAGCTGAAGATCTGGCCAGCAGTCTTGCCTTCTGGCAATCATGTAACACCAAAGTCATACAAACCTCTTCTGTCAATGCCAAATACAGACAACAAACAACAAGAAAAGTTCTGTACATTCCCAATTGGTTCAGTTTACATCAGCTTAAGTTTCACTTATACTCAGGGGTGCTCTTTCTCCATTCTATTTTTTCCTTCTGGTTAATTGAGTAATCAAGAACACTCATTATACATAATTGTTATTTCATTCACTGTTAATTGTGCAGAAGTAAGGCTGCATTCTAAAACACGAGTCTTTAAGTAGGTCTCAGCAAAGGTGGGAGGTTTGACTGAATCACAGAATAGCTGTGCATGCTTGTCTTAATCAAGGTTGATTAAAATGTGGGCACAGTGAGCCTGCCTTGGCTGCTGGACACAGATGTTGGCGACCGGTAGGAGTGGAATGCTGCCTTTTCTGCTGGATTTGAACTATGCAGTTTAACTTGAGTCACGCCTCTCAGCAGGGGTGTGCATGAGCACATCATGAATACAAGCTTATAGCTTCTACCTATCCTGCTTTTGACAAGGCAAGAACGTTACCCTACTGAATTAACTGATTGCAAAGTGACGGATGATGAGAAGTACCACTGAAGTACCTGTGGTGCCATAAACTGGTATTTCCAGTGGATGAGCAGGGAAGGCTGCAGAAAGGAGAGCCTTGCTATTCTAGGTCCCACACTGTGTTCCCACGTAACTTTGGAAGAGAACTTGTTGATCAGGTGGCATGTTTCATGAACTAAGAGAGCATAGAAGTGATCAGAGATGTGGCTGCAGTAGGTGTGAAGGAGCAACTAAGTTGGCTATCTATCACTGTTACAGCAGACAGAGCCGCTGTGCTCCTTTTCAGCTGTTTGCAGTGTTATCAAAGAGCTACTGCAAATTATGCAGTGCTCCAGCAATGACCTGGAGGGGTTATTAGCAGAAGGAGCTGAACTTCAGGGACTCATATTTCTGGGCTGGTAGCTTCAGGGGAACTCAGAAGTTTTTGGGCTACCCTCTGGAGTGGTGGATGCTGAATGCTCTTCAATACTTTCCAGCTTTCTGAGCCACACTTTGCATTCCTGCTCAAGTATATAAAATGACTGTCTGTGATTGCTGACAGTAGCTGCATAGGGACATCTGTGCCTACTATGTTACCCCAAATGGTAAGTTTGTTGAAAGATGATGCTGTTTGTATAGTAGGGAGTTGCTGAGGCAGGGAAGCAAAGAAAGAACTGACTGAAAGCAATTCTTTCTTGATACTTGTCCATTTTCAGGGTAACACATAAAGAACTAATCATGCAAATCCGAACTCAAGGGAAATAAGCCTTTGTTTCTTCATCTGGTGCCCTGAAGCTCAGCCAATAATACATACAGTCAGTATCCCTGAGGTGACAAGGTGCACTGCTGATTTACAGGCAATGCACATTGGATAACTGGAGACTCCACACTGTGAAATGATTATAAACCAGTAATTAGCTGATGAGAGAGGCATAATTTGCTTCAGAATTTTGAAGCCAAATAAAATCAGCTTATGAAAAATAAAGCACTGTTAATTCAATCCCTGGTGCTCTTAGAAACTCATAAAACCTGACTGCAGTAGTAGGAAAGGTCTTCCAACAGCAGGAAAAAAAAACCAAAAACAAAGAAACCTGAATGCATTTAAAAATCTGTTCAACTAAACAGTAGGATTGGGTCCTGGAAATTTTCTTTAAAGATGGAATCAAGCACTATTGCCCTTCAGCTTGGAGAGCTCTCACTTATCTAGATACAGCTTAACCTTTGGATGGTAAAAATGAGTGTGCTGGAACTAAACACTGCCTGGCACAAGCAAGCAGCTCATCAGAAGATGTTTTTTGATGCACCATTGCCTTGGAAAAATACTTCCTGCAGGTGTTCTGGAGTCACCTGGAGTTTGTCAGGAGATGCCTGATTTAATTTTCAATCCCTGCTGTGGCCATACAGAAATCAAACAAAGTCCCTCACAAACAATTAGCTTCTGCAGGTATTAAGTGGCACAAGATAGCCTTATCTGACGCGTTTGGGGCGTTTTGGCCAAATCATGATCTCTGGATCTCTTTCGTGGAAGGAAGATGCAGGCAAGGAGAGCTGATTCCTGTGCTACTAGAGCTATCAGTTGTAGACACCAGTCACTGCTTTAAATGTTCTCTGAAGGACTTCCACATTTGGAAAAAAAACAACCATCATTACAAGATTTTATAATGCTAGCCACAACTATTTGAAGGGGGCTCATTCTCAAAAGCTGCTATTCAGTGCACAGACTCACAGTACCAAAAAAAAAAAAAAAAAAAGAAAAAAAAAGGAAAAGAGGAAAAGAAAATAATTTTAAGAAAATTCTGCCTTAAAAATCACCTCTATGCAAAACTAAAGCGTATCACTGACAACTCCCATTTTCAAAGGTCACAGAAGCCTTCAGAACATCAGCTGCCTGAGGTCCCTCTAGAAACTCAGTGAATTACATGCTTACTGACTGCCCAGCAGCAATTCACAAAAGCAGTATTTACAAAGAAATTTACCTACACTGGCACAAGGTCTTGGTTTTCTGCCTTTATCTGGCTTCCTGAGGAAATGACAATTTGTGTTCATCTCATCTGATAATTTCTAAACCTGCTAGCTATTTCTAACCAAACAGAAGGAGGCAGTGAGAACTAAAATCCTTGTTGGTTAAATAGCTGAACCGAAGCCTGTGGCAAGCCTCTGCAAGGCAAAGGCTGCTTAGTGACCATAGCTTTTACTAGACACAAGAAAACCTGTGCAGAAGAAAGACCAAATACCCAAACCACAAGAAAAACTTCAAACTGAGCTTGGAATGACTCAGCCTTTGTTACAAACACAGAGGTCACAAGGTTTCTTTAGGCTGAGGCTCATTAAGCTGTTTTTGTGAGCTGAAAATATAGTTTCATCCACTTCCTTACCTCAGACACAGAGATTGCTGTTTTTCTTTCAGCCATTTTATAAAATATAATTAATCTACATTTTAAAGACCTCAATGAGTTGTCTCTCATCATGGAACAGTAAGTGAGATTGATACCCAGTTACTGAGCATTCAAGCTCACAGACCATTTCCATATAAAATAACTATGGTTTTTTTTTTTTTTAATTTGTAAAATGCCACTTTTACTTTATTTAGATGTTAATGCTTATTTCTTAAGTAATAAGAGGGAAGAGAGATAAAGCACAAATCAGTGCTTATTAACCTTGCTAATAAGACAGGCTTTTTGAGAAAGGATGGATATATCTTAATTGGTAAAACAGATGCATTGTCATTTAGCCAAGTAATCCTTTCCAAACAAGGGAAGCAGTAGCAATTTTATTTTAAGTGGGTGGAAATAAACTTGTCACATTATGCACATCAATTTACACATTCTTACGTTACCATTTCAGTCAGTAAGAATACAGCCCTTTGATTCTCAAAAGAAAGCAATCTACAAATTAACACTCAAATAGGTGAGAATATTGCTATATAACATAATTGATCTTAATTTGCAATGTGAAGTACTGAACTCAGTCTGCACATTCATGTAATTAATATAAAATAATGAATTCCCATGAAAAGTGCTTTGGATCTTTAACATGAGCATAAGAAAGCACATACAAAGATGCCTCAGAAAAGTATCTTATACAGTTTGTAAAATTATAGCCTTAAGGCTGATGTTTGCACAAGTGCTGCTGTACATACCATTGATTATGAATGCCAACTTTCACACTATTGCTATTGAATCCTGCTATCCAAACCTTAAGAAAAACCCAACCCTATAAAGCATATCAGTGTTTACTAACAGTTAGCAGTTTTTTAGAGCCAACTGTACACATACATGCTGTATAACCAAGATGTTATAATCGCAATATAATCAAGAGAGTAAGGCAAAGCAGACAACGATAACAAAAAGAGAATAAGTGGAAGAGCTTACCCTTCGGCTGAGCTCACCAGAAGATACCAAAAGAGGGGATCTCCAGAAGAGATCCTTCCCCTCTGGTAGCCAGCTCTTAAATAGGTCCAGGAGGGGTGCAGCCAGGCTCCACCCCTTCCGGCAGCACAGGTGAATTGCCTTCAGCTGTGCTCCTCTGGCTGACTCATGGCTCACCTCAGGTGATCAATCAGAGGTTCAGGCCGTGACTCAGCAGTTCCCATACACATGCATAGAAATGTACTCCAAAATTTATGCACTGGTTTAATCCATTATAGATAATAATATTGATAAAAAACAACTGTCAAAAAAAAAATTCCAGTGGACTGAGTAAGTTTACACCAAAAGTACAACTTCCATTACTTGACTCCTCACACAAATCTTTTTTCTTTCCATTTACTTTTTGTAACCCCTCAGCCCTTTCCATAAAAGGCTGAACAGCTGAAGAACTGTGAATAACTATTAATTGCAAGTTAGAATTCTTATAATTTATATCTCATCTCTGAAAGTGCTGTGTAGTCAGCCAGGAGAACACTTAAGTAGCCGCCAGTCTGAAAATCTAAGGCTTCTAGTTATCTAGCCAAATTCCATGTTTTCAGACATACCTGGGTTTCCTCTGATTATTACCTTCAATGGGGAAGAGTCAGCCTCATACTATGAGCCATCTTGGAAGGAAGCACGGACTGTGAGGTCTGTGCACTACTGGCTGTGAAAACAGTCCCTTAGAACTTCAGGAACAATTTAAAGCAATGTAACAGCTTTTTCTCACTTTGTATGTACACTGAACCCTGGCCCGTAAAAGCACTAACACATAGAAAGGAGAATCACTTAAATAAAATGGAATTTCATTTCTTTGAAGGGCTGGCATCCACCGGCGGAGAACAGAGAAGCTTGACTAATTTCTACTGGGATGACAATGAAACTCGGTGGAGGAGAGACTACTGTATTTAAAAAAAAAAAAAAAAAAAAAAAAAAAAAAAATCAACTCTGGTTACACTGATCATCTTTGTTTCTAACCATTTACTCTAACAGGCTTTAAAGATATACTATATTTGTAGTACAAGCCAGTTTGCAGCTTTATTTTCACACATTTTCCTTATTTTCTATTTCCTTCAGCTCTTTAGTTTGTCCACACTGATCTCTCTGAAACAAATTTCTTCTCCTAGGGGCTCTGGGAAGAAGTATACTTCCCACAAAAGTGTAAGTATTGCTGTATTTTCCATCCCTCCTAGTACAGAAGTTATATAATTTTTTGACCAAATAGCCTGGACCACTCTTCAAAATGAGCCATTAACTGGAAAAAAAACCCAAACAACAATTTTATCCTATGTTCAGCTTGCCCACAAGAAAGTAGGAGTCACCTCGGTTGAAAAGTTATATATATACTGAGAAATCTGCTTTCCTACAGAATACATCCGGAGCATCAGAATTCTCTTCTGAAGCTCTGGATTTCATCATTGCAATCCACACCCCCTTTTGTCAAGAAACCTGTGCATTCAATCAAACACCTGAACAGCTAATTAAATCTCCTTAGACATCATCTTTATGGATAGTAACAGTGTTCAAGTCTTCCCTTTCATTAAGAATCTCAAGGTTATTATTTAGAGTCAAGACTAACATACCTGCAGAAATTTAAGGATAGACAATAACAACAACAATCTGAAGAATTTGCTCATTAGGGCTTCTCAAATTTTATTTAAAAATAATGAGCTGTAGATTAATCACCAAGCTATTTACAAGGTAATACTGTGGTTCTCTGATCCTTCACACCATTAAAAAAACAAGCAGGCCCATGGCTGAGGGTTGTCATAGGAGCAGTTACGGTGTTTGGGGAAGTTATCACACAGAGTTCTTGATAGAAGTAACATTGCTGGTGGTTCTCTTTTATTTGCATAAGTAGCTGCTGAACTCACTGAATACAAGTAGATATAACTGTGACAAAGGAGGCCTCACATATTTACAGGGTAAACTGTTGCAAACCACAGATTTCATAGAATTATTTTCATTCGAGAATAAGGGCTTTATTTAGTGCTTTCATCTTCATCTTCTCCATCTGTTTTTGAACCCTTTCTCTGAGTCCGTTGTCTTGGGGTTGAAAATTTCCATCAGGATGTTTGTGTGGGTCTCTGCAAGAAGTTTAAAAGATTATTTGTATTTATAATAGCCAGGGAAGCTACTTAGCAGTGTGGGCAAAAACAAAGGAAGGGACACACATTTTCTCTCTTTTTTTAATATTGACCACAGACAGTATTCCATTACTTATGCAGATCTGCAAAGAGTCAAGTTATGGAGAGAGAAAAAAAAAAGAAAAAAAAAAAGCATTCACTCTATTTGGCCAGTTAGAAAAATTAACCATCTGATAAATAAACACAAATAAGTTGAGTTTTTGTTTTTTGTTTTGTTTTTGTCTATGGAGAGGCATATTGCAATGGCCAGAACAAAAAAAATTATTTGCCTAAAGGATAAAGTGTGGAAACTGCTGCAGAGGAGCACAGTGAAACACCACCCCATCGGTAACAGTGAAGAACCTTCCAGTGACAAAAGAAAGGACTTGGACTTCACTGCTTGCTAGTAACATTTTGGTGCGTGTCCTATTAGATGTAACATATACTGAAAAACCTCAACTAAAAGAGACTGCTCAAATGATTCAGACACAGACAAATTTGAATGAAATGAATATATGAAATATAGATACCTAGAGGTGTTTAATATGGAAAAATACTGTCAGTTTTGAAGAAAACACCAAAAGAACGAACCTTATGATTACAGAACTACTTCCCCAGAAAAGGTACACTGTACCCATCCACCCAACAGTGTACAACTGTGCAGGAAAAGGATGATTATTTTGTTACATAGGCTATATCAAATCCCCATGTTCTGATAAGCAAAGTGTCATAAGATGCAAAAAGCAGCAGGGTCATACACACGTGTTTTTACAGTGAATTACTTTCAATCAATGCTGAGGTAATCACAATACAGCAATCAGTGTTCTGTCAGAGATCTCATACTCAGCACTGTTTTAAAGTTTAACGGCTGACAGATGCAGAAGATCTGGATATCAGTCATTCCCTCTAAAATCAAAGAAAAAAAGAGACTTTGGAATCTGGTGGTGAGAACTCTCAGTTTCAGGCAGTTACGCGCATCCTGAGTAGATAAGCATCTAAGCATTGCCATGACCACTTTAAAGAGACTGCATCGGTTGGATGGAAACATCAATTCAGAAAGACACACAAGGTATCTGTGAAAACACCAGGTTCTACTTCAGCAATTTCTCCTGTGTTCCTCTGAAATCACTTATTTCACCTATACTGCCTACCACTCAAGTCCACTGCCCCCAGTGTTCCACTTACCAGCTGATATGCCTCCTTGCATCCTTCTTGTAACATCACATACCCCCAAATTTCACATACTTCATCCACTTCTGATTCCAGCCCCACAGCTCTGCTGGGCAGCCTTGTACCTTTCTAAAACCACTGTGGTAATAATCAACTTCCTTACAAATCCTCTTTTTCTCAGCTTTCCTAATCCTCAAGATTTCTGTGCTGAACTACAAACTGAGTACATCAGCCTGACAGTACTGGAGGCAGCTGGCAGAATTTGTCTCTGTGAGAGGTTAGCTTCATGATAAAACTGAAGTTAAAGACATGCAGGCCAGGGTGTCATTTTAAAATCTGTTTTCATAACTCCAATTCTGAGATCATACTTACAGTGCAAAATTTAATACAGGAGTCTTCTGATTTGCTCAAAGAGCCAGCTCTGCAACCCACTCAGTGACAGACACCCTACAGCATCTCAGTACAGCTTTCTCCATAATTCTGAAGGAGATGTCTTCAGAGTCCTTCCCATTCCTCTTCTCTAATTTCAAATTCTACTTACCTTTCTTCTTTCGCTGATTTTATTTTGCCTTCTTCTGAGATCATCTGCTCAATTTGTGGAAATTCAGCACTGAGCATCTCTGGAGTAAGAAGCACTTCAAATTCATTTTCATCTGTCCCACTAAAACCATTAATATGAAGAACAATCAGTACTTAAAATTTTTTAGACAACAAAACCAAAAATATGTCTTATTCCAGACACACTTTGTGCTTTTGCCTTCAATAATCTTTCAGAAAATGTTTAGACACATCCACACAAGCAATTAAGACAATAAATCACATTGAACATAAAAGAGGAGAAACTTACAGGTCAATTATATTCTCTCCATCTCTCTCAGGCAAGTTATACAGCACTGGTGGTACATCTCTTGGAAGCATATCTAAGCTGTAAGGATCCCTGTGATGGAAATGGTATTTAAGATGAGCAGAGAGTAACTGCAGTTAACGTTTACATTGTGAAGCTTCACAGAAGTAGCTGTAGTTACAGAGAAGATTATTATTTTTAAATTATCCTGGAACAAAAATAGTACACCAGAAATGCATGCAAGTATGAGCCTGAGAGATGCTGGCTACCAACATGCGTTCAGGTGCCCACATGTTAAAAGGTTTTATTATTCATAGTTCTGCAGGACAAACACAGTTCGTACTTCCTGGAGCCTTCTGGTACTGAATCAAAATGCATTCAGTGCAGATGTTACCAAAAGTCCAGACAGAATCCAGGGCTAGGCATTAAACTTAACCCACCCTCCAAGGAGAGTGAGTAGGGGTTATCATTCATTTTAGATTGCTGAGAAGCAAGCAAGTCAACCCATAGGCCCACTTCTACCTCTGGGACAGGTCACCAGTCATGTAGTTTCAAGCAGCAGAAATTACAGGTGAGAGGCCCTGTCTACTCAGTGTTTTTCTTACCTAGATGTTGTACTTGTTGATATGGGAGTGTTAGGAAATGTCAAATACACCACTGGTAAGAATCGTCTCCAGTCCATTACTCCACAAATCACTTCCTGAAATTACAAGTGCTATTAGCCTTCTAAAACATCATGCAGTGAAAAGAGAAGCTTGCAGGACAGAGCATCTAACTTCTTGGTTGAGAAGCAAATCTGGAGAGCTACATTTCTCCATATTTAAAAGATACTACCTCCACTGCAAGGTCATGAAAATACAATAGATGGCAAAAAGAAAGAAAGAGCAGAGAAACAGTCAGAGATAATTCAAGTCTAATAATAACAAGTTATTCTGACCCATGCACTGATTATTTAGGTGCACACAATTTTTACTCATACAATAAACTACAAAGGCCATACCTTGTGATGCAGGAACTTTTTTTGTGTGATTGGAATACTGGATCCTTTGGGGCACTCCTTGGTAAAGGTATATTTCGGATGAGGACAAAGATGATACTCAATGTTTGTTTCACAGTAAGTTAAAGGAGGTAAAAGTGGAAACAATCCTGGAGTGGGGTTCTAAAAACAAAAGGTTATTTAAAAAAAAATTCTGAGCACAACAAAGAACTAAACTGATGAAAATTCAGGTCTTACATTAATACAGTCTTCCTAAACTCACACTTATTCTCATTATGATTTAATGGTTCAGAGTGACCCTTGATCTACTGTCTCTTCCCTGCATCACAGACCCATAATCTGCCTTGTTTATTCATGTTCTGCTGACAAAAATCCAACAACTTATTTACTCCCAAATCTAACATTGGTTCTCTGAACAGTTCAGAATCCAAGGGATGGAACTGACCTTGCTATAGTGGAAGTGAGCATTTTACCATCTATTTCACTGCACTAGCATCTGTTTCTGCATTTAGTTCAATGCTGGGTAACATGGGATCAGGCCTGGATCTTACACTGACATGACAAAGGGATGAGGGATGCACAGAAGATTTCATCAGTAAGTCCATTGGAGTCCTGGCTGCATTCAGTGGGTACAAGTTATAAGTGTTATACCAAGACCACCAGACCAGCACACTGGGCTTTGGGCCATTTTAGCTAACACTGAAAGACAGCCACTCAACTCAGGCACAGCACCATGCTGCCATGGAGATGCTGCCTGTACCCATCTACAGCACTTCACTGAGCCATACAGCTGTCTCTGCCCTCTCACAATCACGTAGGGACCCTCTAAGGCTGTGCTGCACTGTGTGGAAAATACCTTCTGCAGTTGGTGCCATGTAGCACAATCTATGTGAAAAGCAAGTAAGAGAAAACCCTCCCACACACCTGGCTATGATTTTTCTATGCCAAATAATTGGAAATATGGCTTTGATATGCTATGAAAACTAATGGAAACTAAGGCAGCAGGATGCAGTGCTAACAAACTGCCTACCTTCACTTTTCTCAGTCTACTTAAGGATCAGGCAGAAGCACGGTATCCTGGCTGAAGATAAGACTGAATCTGTCCTACTAACTTGGACAAAAGTATGAAGTCATAGAAGGGCTGAGATGCCAAGATTATGGCTTCTTTTCTACTGTGCAGATGAAGAAACAAATGGAGAAGGGAGAGGCCCCAAGGTGTACCAGGGAATCCTGGGATTAGTGAGCGTTTTTGGAGTCTAGGACCAGTTCACTGCCCTCACAGGCAATTTTGTATTACCAGCCCTCCCCCCTAACCTGATCCAAATTCCACCTCAAAATGAAATGGTGTCACTCTCTGCAGGATGAGCTCTGTGGTTCCCACCTACTAGGGCCTGCACCATAAGGGATTACTCACACTGACAGGTGGTTTTAAAAACCAATCTGAGTAAGAGAACTGACCACTAATAAACACCCTTTCACCTCCCTTCCCACTTTGTAAAAGCCAACTTCTACTTACAAAAATGCGAAGAGGGTTGCTCTCTGTAGGGTAGACTAAAGCTCGGGGAGGAACCAATTTTAAAAGGCTGATATCTCTTTCTGCTACTTCTTCAGATGATGGCTTGTGATAGTCCTTAGGAGAAGCAACTACATGAACCAACTCATCCTTGAAAAACACAGACATCAAAGGTTTTCAGAGCATGTGGAGTCTTTTGTTGTAAAATGTTGGAACAAAATTAATCAGTTGTAGAAATATAGAAGCGGGAATGACTTCATCAAGGCAAGTTTGTATTAGAAATGATCTGTTACCTGGGCTCCCTGTCCCAGAGCTCGGCAAAGTTTTCGAGTTCTATAACTTGCAGCTGTACGGTGTGCACGGAATGGCTGATATTTTATGATGCTGATATGCTGAGGAACCTAAGCACAAAGGAGAAAAAGACTCTGCAGGAGATGACAATAATCATTCTTTATAAACTCACAGATGGAATGGAACTTTCCAGCTTTGTCACAGACACATCACATATCTGTGGGAAAAGATATTCAGACTGCCATTCTACTATGCAGAATATGACCAAAGTTTTGAGAAGCTGTACTTAACCGGGGCAAATGGAATGAGTGCATTAAGGAACATCTCTTTTCTATGAAAGACTGTGGGATTAGCACTTTTGTGATCAAATATACTGAACTTAATGAGGTGGAGAAAAGCTCTATCAAGCAATATAATTTAACACTGGTATGTGAAGAAAAAGGACATTAATAGAAAGTTTCTATACTTGTTATAACAACTGTGGGAAAAAAAAATAAATAACAAAGGAAGAGGAAATTGAGCCAAAACCTTCACTGATTTGAACCTGAGGAAGTATTCTCACTTTGATAAGGAGTGGAATTTGGACTTACGTTATTAAAAAATCTGAGAGGGAAGGCTTTAGAGGTCAGGAGAAAAAAACTGTTTCTGAACTCAAAGTTAGAAAAACCCACAGTATTACACATTTCAAGACTTGATGCCCATTGATGTCACTGAATCAGGTAGAAAACACATCTAACTGGACTGGTGAAAGAGAGAAACAGGGAGCTGTACTGACTCACCTTCAAGCTGTAAGAGGGAAGGAAGCGTTTCATTTTCACATCTATACGTTTGACAGGAATTGGGCCAAGGGCATCAGGTTCCTGGAAGAGTACGGTATTTTAACCCCCTTAATATGGTGGACATTTTGTTTTGCACTGACAGTAGTTCATCAGCATGGCTATCTGAAAACATACTAGATAATTATGCAAACATTTTAATACTTCCTCTGCCCTTCCTAGGGCACTTCAGTTGCTTTTAAAATTCGTTTTCCTGGGCAAAAATCACAGATTTTAACTAACTTTGGCCATTAATATATTAAATATAATTTCAGAATGAAATTGAGAGAATGCAGATATTTTAACTGCTTTCAGCAGCACTCTCAATAAATCTGAAGTCCTGTACTAACTTGTTGGAACTCCACAACACCGGTTATGTTGTAAAGGATAAAAAAAAAAAAACTGTACTGGGCCTAGGGCCAACATCACCAACAAATTTTTTGAGTAGTGGCCACCATTTTGGTTACTATACCTACCAAATCACGGTGTAATTTGTGGGAACTGTAAAAGGGGAATTGAGAAGGTAACATTCGATCTTCAGATATGCCAGAAGAAATGCCTTTGCATTCTTCTTTCTTCTCTGTTTGGCTGAAACTCCCATTTTCTGTCAAGAATGGAAAGCAAATATTAAGATTTTGTAATACAATTCAACACACTGCTTCAGAAATAGAATCAAGACACAAAACACATTTAAGATCTTCCTAGCACTGGACAGGTTTATGCATTTTAATAGAAAAAGCAAGGTAATCCTTCCTAAAGTCCATTTATAACATAGTGTGCACAAAACCTTCAACTAATAAACATATCCGATTCCCACATTACAGCCCACCCATTCAAGTAAGGTGCTCTATTTTCACTCAACAAGGCAGAAATAAGTCAGAACACCTCTACTACGCCTCCTACTTCAAGCACCCCTGCAACTCCTGCATATGAGGAACTAAAGAGTGCCTGTTCACACAGGCAGACGGGCTGATATGGAAAGGTGTTCCAACAGTTGTTAAACAGTGCATGTATGAGGTGACATACAACAAAAAACACAAACTCTCTTCAGTCTGCACTACTACCAATTGTGGCTGCTCTATAAATGTCATGAATAATGTGTATAACATGCATGTATAAAAACATGTCTTTTTACAACAGCCATTTCCACTGTGTCACACATCTGTTTTTTGCTTGAAGACCCCTCTGTAGGGACTATTTATGCATATATATCAACATGTATTTGATGCACCAGACCTATCGTAGCTTAACACAAATTATCAATAACTCATTGTCAATCTACCTATCAACTGCTTCTTCTGCTCCTTACCAGATATAGAGCCTTCCTCCAAATCTCTGTCTTCCCTTGTCAGCCCACGGAACAGAAGCAGTAAATGATTTAGACGAGACTGAATCACAATCTGAAGGAATTATTTTATATTTCAGTATAATATTAAGCTTAACATCCTAAGATTTACAGTCATAGCAATATGCATACGTGACAGCTGTATACTACAAAGGTCACCCAGACCACCTGTTTCAGAATTTTTGCTATAGTTTTCTGTTCAGAAGAGATAAAATGGAGAAAAATAGCTTTTGAAAAAAATTTAACTCCACAGCAACATTACATAAAAGAAATGGACTGTACAAACTATCTGGGCCATTTACTTCTAAGAGCTTCTCTCTGTGAAAAAAGGCTTTCCTTATAAACAGACCATACCTCTTTTATTAGAATTTTTTATTCTAATAAATTTATTAGAATTTATTAGAATTTATGCCCATTGTTTCCTGTGTTCCCACCATATACCATAGCAGAGAGGCTGGCTTCAATAACCTCCTCAAAGGAGTTGAAAGTTGCTGTCCACTCCCACCACTTTTCATCTTCAGCAGAGTAAGTCCAGTTATCTCAGTGTCTCCCCACTACCCAGACTCCAGGCACCTCGACAGACTTATACTGATGTAAATCCATTTTACTGATATATTTTAAAAAAACCACTAAATTCTTCCACACTTTGTTAGTATTGATTGATTGTTGTAGTTTCGTGGTGTTTTTTTTTTGTTTTTTTTTTGTTTTTTTTTTTTTTTTAAATCTTTAACCAACACCTAAGGACAATAATCACTCCAGATCCTTAATTTCTGGTGAAGCAGAGACAACTAATGAACCATCAAATCCCTAGCTAGCTAAGAAGTCTTGTTGTGTGCTAGTCTGCATGCTCTTTTGTGCTGTTTCCAAGGCACTACGCTATCACACTGCATTGCAGGTGTTCACATTACCTTGTATGCTGCTTGTTGGAATTTCCTCAACATCCTTTTTCTGTTTGCCCAAGGGTCATTACGGAGCAAATCAAATGTGGGATGAACATTTGGATGCTGCATGATATTTAAAAGGAAAAAAAAAAAAGGATCAAGGGATGGATTTCCTCCATCCTTGGCAGAATCCCTACGTTATCTCCTAATTCTGAAATGAAGTTAAGCAAAAAACGTTCCATCAAATTACTTCATTCCAGTTCCCTGTCACCCTACTTGCACGTAAGCAGAATTTTTCACTGCAAGTCCTAAAGTAAGGTAATCAAATACTGCAGATGCAATATGGTGAGTGCAGAGGTAATATAGCACGGTCTTCATTCACAAATAAAGGACAGCCACCTACTAAGAGTGGAGTCCAATACGTGGGCAGACAGACAGTAGGAAGAATGGACCAGGTCTCCAGTGAGCACATACTTCATCCTGCACAAACGTGAAGTTGGAATAACAGTAAGGGCTCAGAATGAAGGCCCAGCAAATTCAGCATTTCTCTCCAATAATAGCTTGGAATAAAAACTTACAGGAGGGTGAAAGATCACAGTAAAACTAGAGAAACAATTAACCAGAATAACCCCCCAACATCTAATTACCTCTTGCTTTGGACATACTTGAGATAGAGGCAATATTTACATTTAACACCTCGAATCTCTTCAGTTTTAGATTGATGTGACAGAAAAACACAGCACCAGATGGGACTCCATCGATGCTATAGTACAGTACTTCTCCACAAGAGAATAGCCACTCAATCAAAATTTAGATTAGGAAGGTGCTCAGAACTGCACACAACCCCATGCTGTACTCGCCAAACAATTTTCAACACTTAACAGGCATAAGAGAACAGAAACAGACCAGCTACCACAGCTATGATGTTCTGTAAGGAGCAAGCAGAAATGATTCATCCATTATTCCTTCAATAGCAGACTATTTATTAAACAAAGTTCCCAATTATTCCAGGAAATGAATCCTAGCAATTACCACAGAGACAAAAACAACCCTAGTTACCAGAACTCTTGTCAATTCAACCTGCAAGATAAAGGTCACAAAACTTGTGATTTGCTTAATTTTATGTTAAAGTATGAGAATGCTACTCCTGTGAAAGCTCTCAGGAATGAGCAGTATGAACCTCAGGTTACATTTGTAGATTTCTAGTTGTCTCTCACATTAGTATTGGTATTAGAATACCAGAATGAGAAGATGAGCTGTGCATGCAGCTCACTGCTGGCTTTAAGGCTTTAAGGAACAGGACATTGATTCAGAAATAGCCATACTAGGAGGAAAAGCATTGAGTGACAAATATTTACGGCTGTTTTTTAGCTTAGCAAGTGATAAAAGCAAAGAAACAAACCTGCTCAACAAGCCGGAAAACACGTCTGGAAGAAACCTCTACTTTGTTCCTTTGAAACTCCTCTTCTATGATAGGATCTCCTCTTTGGATCTAATTTGTCACCAGGAAAAATAATCTCATTAGTGCAAAGTATTCAGTGATTTCTTTTTTTCCTCACAATTTCCCTTACAATTAGTGGAAACTGACCATGTAACACTCTACAAGCACTTCACAAAACACAGACTTCACTCTCTTTCAGTGAGTGATTATTACAACCTTGTAGTAAGTTAAACAAAGTAAAATAATGTTCTTTTTGGACCAAGAGACATCCACAGATACTACAACCAACAGATAAGTATGTAAATGTTTCTAAACAACGTGATTATACATTTAATTCAATGATATAACAAGCTAACATTCTAGATTGTGGGTTTGTTTTTTTTTTTTTTTTAACTTATTTCCTCCTTTGCTATTATTAAAAATAATGTTTGAATTTATTCATGCTTAATTCAGTGTACAAATTAAGCCTTGATCCTGTCTATAAATAATTTTACTGCCATAACCAATGCCTTGGAACTCAGTGGGAATCAGAAGCTGGCTGTATGTCTACAAGGCAAGATAGGAGGAAGAAGTCCCTGAGGGCTGTGCCATATGTGGACAAATATTTTCTGTCACTACCTATTGTTGCTGTCACCTCCACAGAAGACAGACTGCAGTCTGGGGTGACTGAAAGAAATCAAAAGGCCATGAGAGCAAAGGTATAGCAGAACATGCTGAATTATCTTCCTATGGCACTGTATGAGAGTACTGACTGGGTTTAGCTCTTCAATAGCGAGTCATTCAGAAAGGTACAGCATAAACAGAAGGCTGACTTCATCCACAGCGCTGAAAGGACTGCTACAATGCTGCACTGTGATGTAGCTACATGGAAACCTACAGGTTGAGCAAATATCTAATTACAGTTCCATTAATAACTTAGTAGCTTATCCTTCCCTCTGTCCACCTCCAAGAAAAAACACTCTCAGTAACACTGATACAAAGAAATAAAGATATAAATGCATGAGGAAATTCAACTAACATGGGTTTGTATCAATGTACTACGAAAAACTGAATATGTGAAGAGCATAATACAATTCACTAGTGCACTGCATGTAGTCTGAAAGTATGAGTTCAATTTTGAATTTATAGAAAAAACAACAAAGACTAACCTTATATTGCTCTTCTTCCCTTTGTCGATTTTCAATAACCTCCCTTTTAAATTCTGCAGATATTGGATCTTTGCCTTTACGAACTTGCCTGTATTTCCAGTAGAAGGAAGAAAAACATTTTACTTAATGTACTGTTTGTTTCATTGTAAGTTTAAAAGGCTGGCTCTCCTGTTCCTAAGGCATTTAGGGGTCTGTAGTATTCAGCTTAAGAGCAAATCTGACCACAAGTGAAACCCCAGTATGCTTACGCGTGATTATGAATTTTGCTTTCCACCTTTTGATGTGCAACTTTATTCACACCATTACATATTTTAGCCTTGACTTACTGACAACCATAACAAAAAGGCACAAAGCAGGGTGGAATGTGCGAGGTTAGATGAATAAGGTTTTCAGGAAGTTTCTGAATGCAACTGTAATACAATTAAAAGTATCATTGGGTACACTCGTGTTGCTTTTAGGCAGGAGGGATGAAAAGAAAAATAAAACAACGGTTTCTTAACTGTAAAACAGGTCTATCAGGACACGAAATGGCCGCATTACAAACCAGTGCATATTGCATACATCATTCACAGAGGCCTTAGTCAAGCAAATCTCAGTGTTTTAATTAACACTTACCACTTCAGATTATTTGCTTCCTCTTCCTTAATGTTTTGTTTGACTTTTAGCTCAAACACTGCTTCCTTCATCTGCCTTGTTTTTATTCCTTCATTGCCTTGGCAAAGGACTGCAAGAATATCAGAAAGCCACATACTAGATTGAATTTTTAATTGGGAAATAACACCCATGGTGATAACTGAATTCATTAATGCACAGGCTACTTCAGGTAAAGTGAATTTCTTACAGAAATAACAATCACATAATCTCAGCAATTCTAATGCAAAGTTTCTAAACAGAAATCTAGAAATACTGATAAAACTGAGCTTATGCTGCTTAACTATGTTACCTTCTTTTAAGTTCTTAATCTTCAATTTGCCTGGTTCCTGATTCAAAACAGTAGCTACAGCATATGGATTTGACAAGTCTGTGGGGAATTTCAGGTTCTGGTATTCAATTTCCTAAGAGATATAAATTAATAACAAGAAACAGAAGCAATAAAGATTTTCAGCCCAGGAAAGAACTTGCACTTATTTCCTCACACCTTTACTTTTTGAATAGCCTTGGATCGTGGTAGGCTGAATTTGTCTCTTCTCCACACCAGTGATTTTCCAACAGACACCGCTTTTTTCTCTGGATGCTTTTGTTGTTTTTCAAATGGTTCTTTTCTAGGCAGCAGAAGGAAAAACATTGCTAAGTACTCTGTAAATGGTATCTAATCTTATTGCATGAATTTATATCCCTTCTAGACATACAAGGATACTGGAAATACTTTTCCAAATTACAAGTGGAATCAAACTTCCTAATCTGGCTAATTTCATAGTTCACAAAAAAAATTAGGTAAAGCTCAAAAAAACATATCTTGCAAGGCCTCAGCAATAAGAATAACACACATCAGGCATCATAAGCTGAAGATATTCAAGGATATAAAGTATTATATTATTCAAGGATTAAGGATATTTAACATTATTTTGCAACAGTTCAAGCTCATTCAGAGGAAGTGCATTCTCAGTGAATGATGTAAGAAACCAGGTAAAAGTATTAACACTTGTTAACATTAGCTTGTAAGTGACATCAGTGCATTTTAAGTCACCACAAATACAAATGCCTAAAATGATCGTAGCACAACAGCATTAAATACTATTGCATGGTATCTTTCAGAACTGGGCAAAGAGCACTCAGCCACACATACATTTGACCCAGATGGGGTGTTGATGTTCCTGTGAACACACATACATAGGGTTCTGAGTGGAACTGTGAAATCAGTAACTGCATTTTCATTTGTGCTGTTCCATACTCAAGGGGTGAGTATTTCACAATTACTTCCTCTTTCCCATTTCCTGGAATAATTCCTGTGATTAAGGAAGAAAAACAGTAAGAGTTCATCTGAACACGAGCCCACTTAAGTATGCTCAAATGAATTCTGTACTACATTTTAAAAACAATAGTAGTGTTTAAGTTGATGGCAGTAGGCCTGGAAAATGTTTCAGATCTCAAAGCGTCTTTCCATTACTACCAGTTAGCTTAAAACCACTACGCCTTGTCCTCCCTTGATATATTGCAACTATTTAAAATATACAGTCAGAAGGAATATTATTCTGAAGGAATGACCCAAACCAAAGCAGTAGCATAGTTCACCTTTGTGAACCACATATCCAGTAGAGTATAAATACTACTTCTAAAGAGGGATGACACATCCAAAAATCAGAAAACGTAAAATATTCAGAGTTCACATCAAACTTGTCATAACTACAGGCAAGATTTTTTTTCCTAAGGTCATAAGTTCTCCACACTGGGGGGAAAAAAAAATAGATTAGAAGCTTTATAATCTCAGAAGACTATTTGAGCAACTGCATTAATTTAAATGTTAACAATTTAGCTGTCAGCATCGACAGGAACACTGCTGTTTAGCACTTTGTCAGTTAATCACCAGTAATTTCAAATAATTTTCAACTTTAAATAGGTGCAATCTACCAGATATCGGCTGGACAGTGAACGCTCTGTGAGGCTGAATAAAATCAATGTGGAATTCAAAGTCTATTGGGCAGCTGCACTGCAACGGGATAACATACTCCTTACTGAAAAGAGAGTAACAAGGAAATAAAAGTTAAACTACAGCTTATATACATCTTGATATACCTGCTAGTTATTTCGCATCCTGACTTACTTCCTCTGACCCACACAGAATCTGATCAAATAAAACTTCATACAATTTACTTTACAGAAGTTATGTTTTTGTATCCTTACATTCTTGTATGCAGCAATATCTAGTCAGTACAATCAAAACTGGAGCCACAATAAGTACAGAACCGGAAATCAGTCTCATCCCATAACCATGCTTGCAGAAGAAGATGAAAACAATACTAAACTCTGCACAGTTTTCAAGAGGATTGAGTATTCCAGTACATCAGAATGACTGGACCACCCCAGAAATAATCATGCTAGGGCCTCATTTTCATTAAAGCCTTTTACATTTCACAGTGGTTGTTGGAGGGGTATTACCACATATCTTATCAAGCTGCCTTGCCTTTGTGTGTATCTGTTTTTAAGTATCAAACAGAAACACAAAAACATCGTTGTAATGCCATCCATCAACCTAGGAACCAAGTCCAATTTACCCAGGCTTATTCCTGCTTTTTGACTGAAATCCTACCCTGCTGATTAGCAAAGAACGCATGTTATACACAGTGTTCTTTTGTAAAGTGCATTTTGAAATGGCTAGGGAAATAAACAATAGCAGCAAGGTTTTTTTTCTCTGTCTTAATATAACCTGTTCATGAAGATGTAATGGCAAATTGGGAAAGCAATTTGTTTTAAGGTGTAGTCAAGCTTTCAAATCAGTAACCAAAGTGCCTTAAAAATGTGGCAATCATTCCTTTTGTTGCCTAATGGATGTTCTGGGCCTAAAGAGAAAGCTGGGTGGTAGAATGTAGGACTTATCCTACACTTCTGGAAGTAAAAGAGATTTTTTCCATTGATATCAGTGAGCTGTAGATCACAGTTACAGGGATTCTTGTAACAACCAGAAAGATGGAACTCAGAATGGTGACACCAGAATAGTGACACAGTAGGCATAACAACAAAGGGACAAGCACAACGGAATGGTGTTACAAAGAAAAAGGAGAAGTGCTCACCCATCTCTGAAGATCTAGATTCACAGGGAAAGCTCCCCAAGGGAGACATCTCCAACCAAAGACTTTTCTACAGAGGCAGTCAGCCCTGAAAAAAGGTCTAAGAGAGGTGCAGCCAGGCTCCACCCTTCCAGTCACACAGCTGAATTGCCTTCACCTGTGCTCCCAGGGCTGACCTGATCCTTTCCCCAGGTGCTCAATCAGTGGTTCAGGCTGTGATTCAACAGTTACCATGCAATTCTGCACAGTAACAGGTATTTCAGAGAGCTTTACATTAGTACAAATCAATATAGTTTTAAACACAGCACAACTAGACACTAATCAACAGATTCTCCTTCCTCCTTTTCCCATTTCCAGTTTCTGTTAACAGTTACTACTTATATGTTCATGAGAGCAGTCAGTGTCACATCTACCACAGAGACAGAGTAAGATGAAGTCTATGCTACCAGAAGATCATGTTAAATATTTTCAAAAAGAAGAAACAAATCTAATGACTGACTGATCTTTGGATTGAGGTTAGCTATTTGCTATCTCTGAATTACACTTACAATTACCAGCTCACACTTTAATTTCCAGAACCATTCTTCTCAACAAGGAAGACCTGTTCTTTTTAGGGTTTACTAGTGCTAAAAAGACATAGCACTTGAAAGTGTACAGATTATAGACAACAGTTATACTGTTTCACCATACCATGAATGAAGTGAATCAGCACCAACATAGACCAGCTAAACCTCATTTCAACTATGTGTATGTTTAGTTTGTACAACATCCACTTTCCTGTGAATGAGTGCCTGAAACAGTTCATACACAGAACTGTTTTGCAGTCCAGACAGTAGCTGAATTCCTTAAAGCTTATAAGACCTTAAGATGTACAAACAGGGGAAAATGAGATTTTCTGGGTCTGGTGCATGTCCCATAAGAAGTGGGACATCTGTAAGGACTTGTGTCCTTAACACACCTCTGACCAATCGATACATCAGACATATTTATAAATGATGGAAATTCCAACACGTTCACAGTAGGGTAAGCATGCACAGGAACGACTAAGGTATCTTCTCCCTGCAAAAGAAAGGGGGTGAATATTTATTAAGAGTAATGAATAAATGTTATGCCAAATACAAGTTTCTGTAATAGCTGGTAGGTAAGTGAGCATGGCGTACATTCAATATCATCTCTGTGGCTGCTTAGGATCTTGATATTCTGCTTGTTCACAGTATCCATCTGTTTTACCATACTTTAAGTAACTATCTAAAGCACCTCCAGTGCTTCTCTGCTAAGACATTGCACAAGTGTGGCATAAAGTCTGGGCAAAAAAAAAAAAAAAAAAAATTAGAGAATAATGACTATATTGTATCCACAGCTCTGGGATATTTACAGGAAAAAAAAAAAAAAAAAGATGCTTAAACCCAAATACTAAAATCCTGACTCACTAGGAATAAAACCCACAAAGTTCTAAGTGATTAACTGTACCTTTATTGTAATCATAAAGTTTGAATAGTCCCTTCATTCCAGTAGAACTTTAGGTATAGCTTCTCATAATAAATCCTCACCTGACAGTGAATTCGGATGCAGTCATAGTAATAACGCCACTCATCAGGACAAAAATCAACAGTAAGCACATATGACAAGCCGGGGATGAGTCGATGCTAGAAAAGGACCCAAAATAAGATAGAAGTCATATAAAAGCTGCAAACAAACAGTGCTGCCTGCAAACAGCCATGTTAAAGCTTTCTGACACTCACTGTTTTGTTGTATTTGATCTGAAAATACTTTGTCTGGGGTGGTATAATGTGAGGGTTTATTACATTGCCAGAAATATTTATCAGCTTCTGTAAAACAAAAAAAAAAAATACTAAAATGATGTTACAATATAAGAGATCAACTGAGAAAGCCAACAGTATGTTTTATGAAACCATCCACAGGCACATTAATAAAGGAGGCAGACAAAGGGAAAGCAGAGAGATGAAGAGGAAATACTCAAACCGTTCACAAGAAAGAAAAAATACGTCTATGCCCTGACTTTTGTTTCTTAAATTCTATTGCTCCTAGAAGAAGGTTAGGGCTGCTTTAAACATCCGTGCACCAGAGAACACAGTTACAGACTCAGCGACGGTCTGTCCAAGTACATGTTGAAAACAGTCCTTTCCATAGTTAAAGCATGAGTCCATGACTTGCAGGTCACATGCCACTCTAACACGGGCACATGGAAACAAATAAGTAAAGCAGAGACCCTAAAGGAGAGTGGTGCATACAGCATGGTACTTGTCTGTTTCGTTACCACAAAACCACTGATTTTAAGTGCTGCCTTTTAGAGTACTTGTAGAGCAAATGGCCTCATGACCATAAGCCCAGCTTCTGTTATCCTTTTATAAGCCCCAAGAGGATCCCTGCCCTGACACTTACCAGTGTCTGCTGGTGATGTTTTCCAACTTCATACCCTCCATAGTGTAATACAGCAGGCTCTGCCTGTATAACATTGCTCTTCTTATGTTCTGAATAAACCTCTACAGAGAAAGACAGTAAAGCATTGAAAATAGGCAACCAACTATCACACACACACTACTGACACATTTAGCAAGTATATTTATGTTGAACTCAATGTACTACAGAGAGAAAAAGGAAACAGCTTATTTGCCTTGGTAAGCAGGCATGACTCTTTAAATTGAGGGTTAAGGTGACATCTACTACCCCAGCAGATCCATGATTCTTTCACCAGTTTATCTCATGGCATCTGTCTCTTCAACAAGTCACCACAAAACTTTCGGGTCAGCCAGAATAAGTACAGCTGCTATTTTTTTTCCTGACTCCATCTCTCATGATTTGGACTCTCAGGGAGACATAGGATGGGAGCTTGGCCTACAAGTTGAGAAAAATAATCTAATATCCTCGAAGTAACTTACAGGATTGCTCCAAGGTTGGGGAACGGTCAGAGAACACAAACTTACTTGATTCTAGCAGGTAATTGGGGATAGCACGTCTCTTTTTAGGTTCCTCCACCAGGCTATCCAGGACACTGGGTATTTTCTTGAAGATTTCTGTGGAGGCTGATTCAACCAAGTCCATGTTAGGACTCAGTTGGAATCTGAATGGTACTAAAATTCATCAGCACCTAGGGTCAAATTAAAATAACATAACAATAAAACTGTCTTCCCACTGATAACATCTGTTGGCTAAAATCTCCTAAAACCACTTAGAATTTTTTTTTTTTTTATTTTCCTTCTGAAATAGATTGCAGAATACAAATCCCAAGACCAGTTAAATTCCTTCCCCTGGCATGAGGAACGGATTTACTATCTAACATTCTTGATTGTAACCAGTAAGCATAAATACCAGATAGCTAATTGCCAAATATCTTCCAAGGTGGACATAAATATACAGCAAATTTCCAATCACTTCAGAGAGCTAAGTGTCAAATAATCAAACAGATTTGCATCACTATTCATTTTAAGATTATTCACATTAGGTCCACAGTGGTACAGAGACAAGGGCTTGGTCCTCAAGAAGCCAAGCACTGTGCTACTACTGATGTTACATGGTTACTGAACACTGGAGAATCCATGCTCAGCCACAATGCATGGTTCTTGTTACCAGATACGCAAAGCTCGATCACGTCTACAAAACTCCTGAAGTCAAGTCAGTACAAGGGATCGTAGCTTCAGACAGCAATTACTTCTGAAGAAAGCTTACAGCCAGAAAGTCTATCCCACTGCAGGAGAGAGCATGGCTAAACCAGGAAAAAAGGAAGGACACCTTTGAGCTAGTAAGCTGAACTTAAAGAAACTTGATTCATCCCAGCTTCCCAAAGTACACCCCAAAAGGTCTGCTGCAGAGATACCATGTACTAAGGATGTGCAGGATGAGGTGATTCCAGAAGCCTCACTCCCATGGCAAGCTCCAGAACTTCATCTGTTCTAGGGCTTACAAGGGACACTGGCTGTAGGACATTAGAAGGTTCCTTCAAATGATACCACTATCCAAACCGACTTGTGCAGGGATGTTCTTCTAATCTCTCCTGAGTGTTTGGGTTATTAACTCACAGATTCATTTTTAATTTTTAAATATTAATATGAGAGATAAGAAAATTGGCATTTGAATCTTTTGTTTAGATAGCATCAGTTGGGTTATTTGTTTAGTGATGATAATTATAAAACCAGAAGGCCAAGAAAATTATAAATCTTGTTTTAAGTAAGCACAGTTATCAGAACATAAACTTACGTAATGAAAAGAGCAAACATTGCACAATAAGAACACCAGATATTACCTATCCACAAGAAATTATCTTCCCAAATATAGCACGCAGTCATTGGTTCTCCTATGAACAGCTGCAGGGAGAGAAGGAGAATCAGAGAATCATAAAGTTTGGAAAAGACCTCTAAGAAACAAGTCCAACTGCTGACCCATCCCCACCATACCCATTAACCATGTCCATCAGTGTCATATCTCCATAGTTCCTAAAAACCACCAGGGGTGGTGACTCCACCACCTCCCTGAGAAGATACTTCTGAGTTCAACAGCAGCCATTATGATTTTTCACCTCTTGAGATGCTACATTTTATGTCTGCTCTTCATGAATGGGAAGCTGGGAGCCCGGCTCAGGATGATGCCACATTACTATCAGTGCACACCTGAACGCACTCAGTATTATACCTAACAGACACACTTCCTGCCAGGCTCATGTCATGGGGCAACTTTCTTCTCTGAAAGAGTGGTGATGCAGTGGCACAGCTGCCCAGGGAGTGGTGGAGTCACCATCCCTGGAGGCATTAAAGAAGCATGGAGATGTGGCACTGAGGGATGTGGTCAGTGGGCACGGTAGGCGATCTTGGGGGTCTTTTCCAACCTTAATGAGTCTGTGAACTTATTCAGGAATAGAGGCTCGATTAGCTGCTTGAACAACTGTGCTGGTTATATAATCTACACTATAGCAGTACTTCAAGATCCAGTGCTGCCAAAGCTGAACTGTTAGTACCGAAAAACAAAACCTAGGAGCAATATTGCTTTCGTTTTGCTTTGTCACTCTCATGCAGGCTTGAATGGCCCTAAAGGGCTCCAATATGTAATTAACACAGATCAGTACAGGTGTGAGGGAAGGAGGGCAGAGGCAAAAGCAATGCCCTGCACACCTGGGTCAGCACTTCTGAGTGCTGATGAGGTCCCACACTGCATTCTGTGGGATCAAGCCTGGCATTTGTCTTTCTAGATGTCTTTCATTTATTTTTCTAGAATGCTTTAGGTCTTGCAGAAAAAAGTTGAGTGGTTTTGCAGGCTCATAACATTGTTCTGGTTTACAATCTCACATAGCATTAATCAACAAATAAGACAGAGGCTTAACAGCACATACTACCACTACCCTAGCCTCAATATTATTTCCCACTCCGCGACCCTGAGCACACACTTTCCACACGCAACATAGAATCACAAGGTTGGAAATGACCTACAAGATCATCTAGTTCAACCGTCTCCTCATCACCATTGCCACCACTAGCACTAAACCACATCACGCAGCACGTCATCCAGATGCCGCTTGAACACTGCCAGGGATGGCGACTCCACCACCTCCCTGGGCAGGCCATTCCAGTGCCTGACCACTCTCTGAGAGAAAAAGTTCTTCCTTATGTCTAATCTCAACCTCCTCTGATACAACTTGTGGCCATTGCCCCATGTTCTGCTCATTGCCTGGGAGAAGAGGCCGTTTCCCTCTTCACCACAACCTCCCTTCAGGATGTTGTACAGTGCAGTGAGGTCTCCCCTGAGCCTCCTCTTCTCCAGACTGAACAATCCCAGCTCCCTCAGCCGCTCCTCATAAGGCTTGCGCTCCAGACCCCTCACCAGTTTCGTCGCCCTTCTCTGGACACGCTCCAGGACCTCAACATCTTTCCTGTAGTGAGGAGCCCAGAACTGAACACAGTACTCGAGGTGCGGCCTCACCAGTGCTGAGTAGAGGGGGATGCTCACCTCCCTGCTCCTGCTGGCCACACTATTTCTAATGCAGGCCAGGATGCCGTTGGCCCTCTTGGCCACCTGGGCACACTATCGGCTCACGTTCAGCCGAGCACCAACCAACACCCCCAGGTCCTTCTCCACACTCATGGGAAACTTGCGAGATGAACCACGCACACAAATACACCCACCCTGACGCTTCCCCACTCACCTCCGCGCCGCGCAGCCCGCGCCGGTTGCCGGGCAACGGGTCTCCACGCGGGCTGCACCACTTCCGCCCGGCAGAGGGGCGCCCGCCTCCATCGGGGCGCCGCGCTGAGGGGACGGCGGCGGGTCGGGGCGGCTGGGCGGGAGGAGAGATTTCTGCAAAACCCGCCTTTGGCGCAGAAAATGGAACGGCCCGTTGCAGGGCTCAAATCACGTCGGGCTTCCAAGCCGTGGGAATGTAGCGGAGCAAACAGTGTGCTGACATAGTTCTCTTCCCACGGAAACGCGGTTCGTGTGCGCGTCTCTGTTTGCACGGTCCTAATGGAGCGTAAACCTGAATCCACATCCGGCTCCATGTCAGAGGGGCTGAGTACAACACATGGCTGGAAAAAGCTTTGCAAGGTTATCGCAGAGGCAGCACATAAACGCAAAAAGGTGGCAGAAACGAGGATTGTTGGCCAGCAGAGCTGCGGGCTTCTTGGGATGGTTGAGATAAATAAGGATTGGGAACTGAGATTTAAACAGGTGATTCTCACCTCAGTTTCATAGCTCTGTTATGGTTATCAGATGCAAAGGTTTGCACAGGTGGCGGTTTCCCAGTTCTTATCTTGCATCCATCTCCTGTCGAGCCCTCACCTTGCACATAATGCCAGGGTCACACAGTGCGAGGGTGTTCATTCACCCACCAGTGTCTAAATCCAACATCAGCTCCCCAAAAACCCTGGGCAACCAGTGCCTGTGTCAGCAAATATCCCCCACCCAGAAATGGGTGAAAAAAAAGCTCCCTTGGTGCCACAAATGCATGAGCAGTGGCTTTCAGGACAGGCTGTGACAATGTGAACAGAATAATAAAATACTCTCTGAGCCAAGGGAAGAGGCAGAATGACTTTGCTCCCACTGAGGTGACACAGCACTGCCTATGTGGTTTCTGCAGACTGCTGCAACCACATTGCTTGGCTGCCTCTCAGACCCCCTTTTAAAAACTTGTTTAACCCTTTGACCAGTTTTAACCAAATTCTGTGAGCAAGCAGACTTCTTATGCAAAAGTTCCTACAAGTTTTGTGTGGACAGTGAGAAGGAATGCAGAAATATTGGCCCTTTGCAAAGGAAATGCTGAGCATGTGGTAACTTTCTGTTGTATTGCCCACTGGGCAGCTGCTGGGCAGGACAGCTATAGCTTGGTGCTTCTTGCCCAGCTCCTAACCTGGGGACACTGAGGGAGATGAGGGTAGTGTGTAGGAGAAACAGAGAGCATCGCAATTTGGCTGCCTTAGGGAGCACATATAGGCATGAGCTGAAATTACTGTGGTCAGAGCAGACATGGGAAGGGCACCATGCTCTTTAGGAAACCCTTATTCCTCCATTATGCTGCTTAGGGGGGTGGCTTGCTCAACACAGTGACTGGATTTTCAGTGCACAGTAACAAGCAAAGTATGTCATAGTCACAGTCAATGTCTTGGCAGGAAGATCCAGAGCCCTCCCCGCGATCTGGGAGCACTTCATCACATTTAACTTGTGCCTAGGTGATGGGAGATGGCAAATCAGAAAAGGTAACAAAAGTTGTTTTGAGACATTTCACCATAGCTGAGGTTTGCAGCTGACTGAGGCTGAGCACTGCTGCACAGAACAAAGTTTGGCTCTTCTTGAGGCCATGCTCATTACTGTGCTAGAAGGAGACTTGTCAAGCCAAGGCTCAGCTCACAGCCAAGGTAAGCAGAATTTTGCAATAGTTTTGCTAAAGAAACAAAACCTGTGAAAATAAAGTGTGGCCAGCTGAGAGGGAAGGGGACTGCTCAGGTACACTTATAGGGAAGCTGAAGTCTACATCCCGCCACAAAGTACCACAAGGATACAGACGCAGTGGCACCTTGCATTCCATAGCATCAGGACCAAATGCAGACAGGCTGATTCTCTGGATGATATATAAGAGGGTGGAGTGGAGCATTTAGAGTCCTTTTCAAGAATAAGGTGTGGAAGAACCAGGTCCTCCTGCCCTTTCCCTCATGCCTAACCCCAAGCCCTAGCTCACCTCCAGCCCCCCATTTCCCTTACAGCAACCTCTGCCACCCTTCAACCCCACTGCTGAGTGCTGCATGCTGGCTGTGGGAGGCATGTGCAGAGCTGCCGGCAGACAGAGCAGCACAGCCAGCCTGGATTGCATTCCTCAAACCCCGTTTCCCAGCAGGGCACTTATTCCAGGGCTGGGTCCTCCCCTGGCTGCGTTCTACACTAATGACTATTTCCCCTTGATAAATTACCCTCGCCATCGTGGGGTTGACATCTTACACTGGAGCCCTGCTTGGTCCCTTATCATGGGAGCATGAGGAATGATCGTTCCCCACCGACACCCATCAATAGCAGTGAGTAAAAGCCAGGAAGGCAGGCAGACGATAGCAGGAACATGCCCCACAGAGGTGCTGTTATTCTTGGGACAGGAGGCTGCTCCGGAGGAGGAGGAGGAGAGCTCGGAGGGTGGATGGGGGGGTCCTGTCACTGCTGATGCTGGCTGGGGTTCTGCAGCTGAAGCATTGGCTCAGGATGGTCAAAGCTGGGAAAGGAAAAAGCGAGGAGGGAAAGGGACAAAGTGAGGGGAGCTGAGAGGCAGGCAGGAGAGCAGAGACAGCCCGGTGATCTCTGGTGCATGAGGGATGCGGGAAGCGGGCTTTGGCTGAACATGTGGACCATCTCGGTGATCATCTTCGGGATTTCAGCTGTTCTGGTAGGTGCTTGGAGCTATTTATTCCTGATTGCATGGAATAATGTTGAATGAATAAATGCACCTCTATCCCATGAAGTTGCCGTGTCTTTCCTTTAAAGGTCTGTGTGTAAGCTGGGATTTATTTTTTTTTATTCTTGCTTCTGCTGCTTCCCACACTAATTGACAGCATTCAGACAGTCAGATGCTGGCTGCCTCTGTTTCCCCAGCTGTATAAAGGGGAAAGTGTTACTGCTTTGGTAAACTCAGGAGGGAATCTCCTCAGGGGAAATGCCCACCATTGCTAATGCCTCCCCTGATTGGGGCTGAAGGAATATAAAATGATATTTGCCCCACACACATTGGATTTTCCTTTTGGCTTTTCCCATTTTCTGGGAATTAATGTGCAGATTGCTGCTGTGCTCCAGTCACCCAACACCATCAGAAACACAGCTGAACCTGGAGTGTCATCTCTGAGTGCTGTTCAGGTGCTTTCCAATTCTGAAAAGCACAGAAAATTGAGTCCGAAATCTGTCCACCCAGTTGTGAGAAGTTAGGAGACAAACCCCCAGTCCGTATAAAGAATCACTGCTGTATTGGCAAAATAGCTCTTTGTCCCAGCAGGGAGCTGCCTCGCTCTCTGATAAAACCTGCCTAGATGTTTTAATTGCATTGGGAATGCAGTCTGCATTGCTTTCATTGTGTTTTGTACTAAAACATCAACTGTGCTGGTTTTCTTGCCATTTGGGTTTCTTATTTGTAGGTACCACCAAAAGGCTCTGTAAATGGATGTCTTTATTCGGGGTGCTGCTGAGAGCACCTCCTTCAGCTCGCTCTCTTTCCAGTCCTTCAGAATACAAATTTTGTTTATGGCATACAGCCTGGCATCCTTTGTTTTCCCTTAAGCCACTTGTGAAGCCTGGACCACTTATTTTCAAATTAAACTGTGTGGAAATTCAGTGGATGCAAATAATCTTTGTATTAAATAGCATTTAGATCCACTCCTTCACAGGTTAAGAAACGCACTTTGAACATTGAGTTAGAACAACTATTTCTGCTTGGAATGGATTTTATGTGATTAGATTTCTTTTGGCATCTTAAATTTTCTTTGATGAAATAAGAAGTGTAGCTAACATGATGACTAACATTTGTTTTACATGTGCTTATATTGCAATGAGCCACCCTCATGGAGACCAAGCCAGTTCTGTTGATCTTTTTAAATGTTCAACACTTCAACACTATGGTTTTTAACATATTTCCAAGGTAGCTTCTGGAAATAATGCAACAGAAGTCAGCTTCAGGTCTGAACAGTTGCATTTGTTCTAGTGTGTGATGAAAACATTAATTGCTTTACCATTGGTAAACAAATGTTCAGCAACAGAGAGTGATAAATAATGTTTAAATCATCTGTCAGTGCTCAGAAATGATCGAATTCAGCCTTCAGCTAACAACAGAAACAGCTAAATGCAGTTAGATTTCCTTGGATGTGTTACTCCACTTGGATGTCTCTCGTTTTTTTCCAGGATTAAAGGGATTTAATGCCTTTAAATCCTGGTACCAGAGAACAGGTTATTTAACCTGAATTCTTTGCACAAACAATTCAAGAAAATTCATTTCATTATGCAAAAAAATGATTTATTTTAGTTTTAGTTTTATTTCATAGCTCACAAGGAGGTATGCAATTTGTCATAATGGGAACCTGGGTGTAGCCAATATTTTCATTGTTTAAAATGATGGAAACAGCCAAAAGTGGTGCAAGTAGATTTTCCTGCTCACTGGGGACCAAGCAGGTCTGTTACAAATGGGAATCAGGCTATCATGTTGTGTGGGAGGATTTGTTATCATTAAGCATACTGCAAGGTGAAAGGACTGGGATCTTGTCCTAAAAATCACCTTACAATGATTTTCAATATGTGCCATTTTAATGGCAGATAGCTGTTTTGTACATTAATTTTGGCTCAGCTGCATGTAACATAAACTGCACATTCAGTGACTACATCAGGACTGAGTTAAGACTTGTGTTTTAACCCTTCCTTGTGAGAAAGGAGGATGGGGAAGGAGGTCTGTGAAAGAATGAGCTCAGGATGATTTACAATCAGTTCTCTTGCAAGAAATCTCAGTGAAGTGCTGCTGTTGGCTTCGCTCCTACAGCTCCATGATCGGTAGCAGGGGAACAGGCTTGGGTGGCCTGCAGCCAGTGGACATATTTGGGCTGGTTGTGCAAGTGAATGTCACCTAGGAAAATGAACTGTGAAGGTCTGTGGTTTAACACTGCCAGAAGTGGCTGACTAACTACTCCAGGAAAGTCCAGCAGTGCCCTGAATGTTTCTGCAGTCCTTACGAGGATCACCTTGCTCAGGCACTTTGTTTAGCAGAGTAACAGGCTCATTTCTCTCAATAACAACGTCAACAAATGGGAGAAAGCAGGAACCGAGTCTGTACTTGCCTACTGCTATCAGAAAAGAGCAGACTTAATTAAGAAAATGGACTGCATTTCAAGGAAATATTGTCCACAACCAATTGACTGCATCAGATGGAGAGTAGGAGCATAAGGAAGGCAAGCCTTGCTAAGTAAGTTTTAAGAGGAAAAGTAATTCTGCTGCTTTTATGTTTTCAGATCAGGGCTGTCCCTCCTGTCTGCGACCTCCTGAGTGTCTTGAAAAAGGAGGAAGAAAACTGTGCTGAGATTTTGTCCCTGGAGGCAAGGAACAGGACACCTGAAAACGATCTCCTAAGCTCAGGTGAAGGTGGGTGAATGTGCAAGGTGAAAGCTGTTCTCGAGTCGGGTGGGTAGCTCAATACCCCCATGTTCCTCCAATAGGAGGCACACAAGCAGTTATTTAAGCTTGCCTGTGATTGGAGAGTTAGCTCTGGCAGCAGTTGGGTCGGCAGCCCCATGTAGCACTCAGGATCAGGATGGAGGCAACAGATTAGCCATCAGTCTGATTAGCCATCACCACTGGGGGTGGGTTTGTGTCATCCATAATCTTGCAGACTGAACTGATCCTGAATGACTTCTGTAGACCATGAGGTGGCAAGATCCTCATCAGCACGAGAGGTGGCAGTGCTCCATGAGTCGTGCTCTGTGCAGGGTTTGGAGCAAGACATGAAGCTTTTGCTTAGTTTCAAAGCCTTCCTCTGTAGCTGAGGGTGTTAAGACACATGATAGTTTCGCTGTTGCCTGGCCCACAGGCAGGACTCAAAGGGTAGATCTATTGCATATTTTTTAGCTTGCATTTTTCTCTGTGTTATCCATCCCTGTGATCCATGCAGACTGATGGGTGTGAGCTCTGCCTTGGGGCGTGATGATAGTGGAGTACTCAGAGGAGCTTGGCAGATATTCCAAAATGCAGATCTGTCTCATTGCATATAAAAGAGACTTAATCTAGTTTTCAGTTGTATCCAAATCTTAAGCATCCTCTTCGGTATTTCAATACAGGAGACCACTGCCCTCTGTGCCCCCTCCCTATATCCACACAGAAAGAAGCTAAATGAACAGGACTGTGTTAAATCTATGAGAATGCGTTTCCAATGGCCATCAAAATAGCTCTTTAAACTGTTGTGCAAAGGGGACGAAACAGGGCACTGTGGTATGAGTTCAGGGCTACCCATGTAGCAGAAAGCATTGAACTGAAAATGGGCAGAGTGACTCAGCCCGTGTATGTCACCGTAACTCTGCAAACACACCTTCTCCTGGCAGAGAAACTCCCCCAAAATAAACAAGGACAGGGTACACAGCTGTCCTCACGTAATGGTTTCTGAAGAGAGAGCACAGGAATTTCCTTCTGCTGGTCTTTATTCAATGAGGGTCTGTTACCTTGGTGAATTATAAAATAATGGTTTTATTACAGGAAATAATGCTTTTAGTCTGCAGATTTCTTCATCCTTTAATTATTTGCATGTCTGAGTTCTGCATCGAGATAATCCTGCAGGACTTTAATCTAAAGAAGAAGAACAAAGCTCTGGGGACCCTGTGCCTGTCCTCAGCGTACCACGCAGGGAAAGAGAGCAGCTTTGCCCAGTATAATTCTGAAGCTGTTTAAACTCTTTGTCAGGTTGTGCTTCTTTGTGTTTACACAAGGATTACGCAAAGAAAACATCAGGCTGATTCAAAGTGGGAGCTTTAGAAAAGTTGAAATGTGATCTAAATGTTTCACCTCTGCTTTCCTTTATCTTTCCAGCACCATTCAATAGTTCCCAAACTGGGAGGACAGGGAGCAGAGGAGGGCCTGATGTAAGGCTCAACACAGCCCAGTTTGCTCTGTGTCTGGCTCTCAGAGACCAGAATGGGATGCTGGGGTTGGTCTGAAACCAGAAGGATCTGCTCTGTCCCATCCAGTTCTCAACAGCACCCAGAAGGACTCGCTCTGTCTCACCCAGCAGGGCATCCCTGTTACCGTAGCTTCTTTAGCCCTTGGGTGATGCTGCACGGTGCTTTGCTGAGGGAGGTGGTGTGGTGCTTCATTTCTGGGAGATGAAGCATGATGTTTCATTGGTGTGTAATATTGTATGGTGTCTCATTGCTGGGAGAAGTTCCATGGCGTGTTGTTGTTGCCCCCAGGCAGATGTGCTGGGATGTGGGATAACATGAGCTGCTGGCCTTCGTCTGCTGTGGGATACACTGTCAGTGCTCACTGCCCCAAATTCTTCCAGATGCTGACTGGGAAACAAGGTAACACTAAAAGTACACTGAGTGTTTTTTGTTCAGTGTGGTGTTTAGAAAGATGTCACCCTCAGATCTGAACTTGAAGGAAATTCTGTCCTTTTAAAGCCAGATGGCCACCTAGCAGCTCCATTTCCATCACTAAGCTAAAGGTAAGAAAGTAGTAAGATGTTGCAAGAGTTTGTTTTTCTTAGTCAGACTAAGAAAAGTGGAGGAAATAAATGCTGTCATGTAAAGCAGCTTTTTCACTTAATTTCTTAAGGGAAGGGAGCTTTCTTCAGTCAGTCTGTCTTTTCTTCCAAATAACTCTGGCTGGTCTCAACCAAGCTTGACGAGAGCGAAAGTTAGCACAGCGTTAAGTTTATGCAAGCTTTGGCTGAAACAACCAGCCAGGTAGGGGGAAAGGTCCTCTTTTGTGCCTCCCTCAAGAGGAAATCTGCTCTGGGGTTCACCTATTAGCTGTGACAGTCTCCATACAAAGAAGTGGCAAAATTGCACAGAACTCAGGTTTCATGATCCCCATGGCTCACCAAACTCCTTGCTCAAAAAGAAATGGGCTCAAGCAACTTTTTTTTTTTTTTTTTTTTTTTTTTAAATGTATTTTTCAGTTAGAAACCAAGTGAAATTTATTCTCAGTACAGTACAGTACAGTAATCGCAAGCCAGTAAGTAGCAGATTCTACCTGCTTTCTGCTCATTTCTGCTTTTGAACAATATCTGAGAAATGTGCTTCCATTTCTCTCTTTAAGCTAATGATTCAAATCAGGAGAGGTCGGCTTTGGTTATAGAATGTGAATTAATGAGGTCCAGTGCTTACAGAAAAGCAGGCATTGATTTTGTGGAAGGAGAAACAGGAGACAACATATCAGATTGTCTAATAAGGATTAGATAACTAGGAGGATAAGCATTTAGCACTCTAAATAAAATCAGGCACAAACTGTTTGCATCAAAAGAAATACCACGCTGCTTTCTGTACACACAGACAGCAGCTGCCCACTGAATCCTGTCATCTTGCGTAGGGACAGAGGAAACACGACACAAAGTCACAGTCTTCTGTCGGGCACGTGCTCACAAATCTCCAGCACAGCAATACTGAGCCTTAAATGTGTACAGTGCAATCCCTGCTGGTGCAGCCACTAGAGGGATCCGCTCCCTGCCTCTGCCCAAGCAGCCAGAATCGGCTTGGGAGGAAAACAGGAATTTGGACATCCAAAGGTCATAGCTACATGTTAAATGAGCATTGCATTATCTTGGAGACAGATAGGCTAACAGCTTTAAACTTTAGTTGCTCTCCTGACTGAGAAGCTGAGAGCTGAGCTACTTCTGATAAGCATTAATCAAAGTGACAGCATTCAAAACAGAACCTCTCCAAGCTGAGCAGTCCCAGCGTTCTCATATTGTAAGTTCTCCTGTCCCTTGCTCATCTTTGTGGCCCCATGAAGACAGAACAGTGGGGAGAGATGTTTGGGAGAGCTCTTTCTCTTGCTTTTGTTGTTGCTGTATACTGCAGCAGAATACAAAAAACCTGTTTGAAAACAATCCTGGCCTTTCCAGTGATGTTAAGCTGGAACAAGATGTTCATAAAAGCATCAGAGTAGTAGTGTCAGGGTACTGACACACCCTGAGCTCTTCCCACATGGAGATCTCAGCATGTTTGCAGTGCTTTGCAGTTGTACAGAGGTGGGTGCAGAGCAAGTGAGGACACGTTCTCAGGTCACCAGGATTAGTTCAGAGGCAGCAGGAGCCCCTGACTGTCCTGACAGCCCCAGCAGGGCTCCAAAAAACATAAACCACTGTCAGACACCACTGTGTGCTTATCTCCCTCTGTTCTCTGAACACTGCAGGGATGTTTTGCAGAAACTGGATGCCTCAGAGTCCCTGTGGCTAGTTGTGTATACAAAAATAGACTTTCAAAGTGTCTTCTGTCAAGATTTCCACTAAGAAGGGCTGCCGATTTCAGGTTTTCATTCCAAACAGCGGTGAAGCAGGACACTGTAAAGGGTGTCTCCTACTGGACAGATGCATGTGATTAGGACAGCAGGCAGTGGTGTTATGTCTTTGTGAAAGCTTCTCTTCAGCCTATAGCCTATACCTGCATGGTAGGGCCGTTTTCTGCCAGTGAGATCACGAGATGTTTAGGGCAGGACTGCCTGCTTCCACAATTAGTGAAGGACATGAATGTGAGCACGTTCACACCTGTCCTCCTTAACCATGTGCATCTTGGTGGTCAAGTCACACTTGACTTGGGGAGTTGGACGCCCAAATAGGTGAGAAAACTGCCCTGTACAGACGTCTGTCTGAAAATGAGATGAATTCTGTGAAAGCCTCTTTTTCTCCATGGACTGGAAAGACACGAAGGACTCAGTGAACCTAAGTGTTTTCCTTTCAGAAGTCTAACTTAACTGAGTTAGCCTAGCCTTTGATTTCCATTAAGTGCAAGATGATGCCTGGATCTGACAGTGAGGGCAAGCTTTTTGCTTTCCATTTAAATCCTATCAATAAAAACTGTGCTGGTCTAACATTTTGCATTCTTTTCAGACTGTGACAAAACATGGTGCAAACCTGAGTTGGGAACATCTGAGTAATTTGTATGGAGTATGAATCCGTGATTGAACAAATCGTATGTTTGCTGATCTTGGAACGCTGGCCAAGAAACACCAGATGTACTGAACAGTATTATTTATGTTGCAATTAATAAAAACACATCCATCACAGTCATCCCTGAGTTGGCAAACAATATTATGACCCACACAAACACGCTGGGCAAGTATCAACATAATCAGCTCAGCTGCATTTCACCTCCAGCTATGCAGAGCTCACTGCCTGGGGAGAAAGTGTTCCATTGCTCTTGGAGCAACCCTACGCATTTGTGACTGACTAACAAAGGTACAATTTATAATGGTTACACCTGGTTTTGCCTTTTTTTGTTGTTAACATACAGGTTTTGTCTATCGAAACTGCACCAGCGAAGGTTGGTCCCATCCATATCCAAGACCAGATATTGCTTGTGGCTACAATGTCAATGACACAACAAATGAGGCGAGAGTGAGTCTGAGTGCCTGTGATCTAGCATTGCTTCTTTAGAGCCCTGGGGAGGGACGTGCTCAATCTGATAAATAGAGACTGAATAATGTGATTTACCCCAGGCAGGGTTGTGTATAGGTTTTGTGAAGAAACACAAATGTTTCTTCAAAGGCTCGCTGAGATTAAAACTTCAGCAGCTGATTTTACAAGAAAATCTACTTGTTAAGAAACAAGGGCAGCCTTCTCTTGCTATGGGCTGATTTCTAACAGATGATCAAAGGTGGAGATGAGAATATCTGTTCCCCTGCAGCGTTCCTATTTCATGACTCTGAAGACCATGTACACCGTTGGGTACTGCACCTCCCTGGTGACGCTGACAATTGCCTTGGTGGTCCTGGCCTCTTTAAGGTGAGGAGAAGCATCACTGGTTGGGTTTGATCAGGACCTCTGGTCATCTCAGCAAACACAGACACTTCTAGTGTCTTTCACAGCAAGTTAAACATTGTAAATATTTCTGAAAAGCTTCACATAAATCAGTGATAGGAATGAGTTGAGTTCTGTTTCCCCAAAAAATGTGAGAGATTTTATTCATATTATGTTCTCCTGCCTTCTCCAAAATGTAGCTGAACATAGTTTGCAGGCTGAGGTTTGCACCACTTCCATGATAAGATTTTGCCACGTGTCAGTGTCCCTGGGCAGGCTCTCTTTCCTCCTGCTGCTCTTCTCCTCACTGGAGACTAAAACTTTGCTCTAAACACCGCTGTGTTGACTTCTGGGAAAGCATTGCATGTTTACAGCAGTGACCTGACAGACAGCTTATCTTAATGCATCTTTATAACCTGGAATTTGCACTTTAGTCCTTATTCAGTGACCAGTACGCTAGACCAAGCGTATTGGCATGAAATCCTAGTTCTTCTAGCAATGTTTGCCTTTTTTTAGTACCTGAGTGGAGCAGATGTGACTTCAGCTTTTTAAGGCCTTCTTTAGGGTGTCCTTCTTTGGAAATGCACAAATCTTCTTTCCAGAGACAAAAAAAGCTGTGTTTTAATTTCTCAGCTCAGCATTAAAAAACTGACATGCGTTGTCTAGGAATATTATTTCATAGGAATGTTACTTCATAGGAGTTCTGTCTTTGTTACAGGAGACTTCGCTGTACGAGGAACTACATCCACATGCATCTCTTCACATCGTTCATTTTGCGAGCCTCATCAAATTTCATCAAAGATAATGTTTTGTTTTCCTCTGAAGACACAAACTACTGTGAGGCATACACGGTAACCCTCTGCCTTCCAGCTTGCTCCATGCTTCAGCCTCCCAGCAGGATCTCATCTGTAGTTAGCATGCAGGGAAGGAAATCTCTGTCCTAGCTTTCTATTTATCATACTGAGAGAGGTATGAGGATGATAAAGGAGCCCAAGGTGGAGCAAACACACAGAAACTCAGGCGTGCTTTCTCATGGCTACAGATGCCCATTTGCAGGTATCTACGATCCCACCAAGTATTGGAGCAGAGGGCATCCAAGTTGCTCAGAAGTAGATGTCTGCATTCATCTGCTGGCCAGCAGTGACTGGTGTCCACAAAAGGCACCCAGTGTTCAGTACATGGACACAGAGGCACCTAAATATGGCTGCCACGGTCTGTAAACATGAGATAAACTGGGGTGGAGATTCTTACATGAATCATAGATCCTGGTAAATGGTGCTCAGAGGGAAAATAGGAGAACACATTAAATATTGCTGACTTGTACTACAGTTTGAGAGCTGTTAATAAGATGCAAGTTTGCAGCCTCAGGTTCTGGAAAAGAACCACATAAATTTGGAAACGTTTTTTTCCTCTTCTTTTAATTGGCAACCAAATATCTTGAAGATATTTGGGATCAGGGCCCTGGAAAACATGTTCAATGCTTTAAACTCTCTTGAAAATAGATACAAATGACAGAAAAAGTTAATTACCCTCTGTTTCCTCAGGCTGGCTGTAAGCTTACCATGGTCTTCTTTCAGTACTGCATCATGTCTAACTACAGCTGGCTCCTTGTGGAGGGACTTTACCTCCACTCTCTCCTGGTCATTTCCTTCTTCTCAGAAAAGAAGTTCCTTTGGTGGTTCATCACCCTTGGATGGGGTAATGGTTCTCCTTTTAGTAAGAATAATTGTCAGTCTTTTCTGCCTTTGGGGTGGATTTGTGGAGCAGTGACTGGATTTTTCAATTGCAGGTGCCCCAACTGTCTTTGTTGCTGCTTGGGCGACCGCAAGACAGCTCAGTGAAAATGTTGGGTAAGCTGCTTGGAAAGGGCCAAGTTGTGCAGATTGCTGTGGGGATTTCCTGCTCATTCCACACCACTGGCAGCCAAGCAAATCAGTCGCCACTTAATTGTGGTGCACAACTGGATCCAAGCACAGGGGAAGAGGAAAAGTCCGGCTAAGCAAGCTGAGAGACTCAAATTTCATTTGAGTATTTCTAGGGGTGGGAGATGACTTTCAAGTATGTATTCATCTTGTGAAGTTTGAAACACCTGCACTTGATCAGTGAAGCTTTGTTCTTTTCTCCCTTGCAAAGTTTTGGAAAGTTTTGAAGCAGGAAAAACATCCTGTTTTAAGAGCAGGATATACTTCTTGTCCAGTGCAGGTGGACAGTTTTCTGCTTTCCCAAAAATGCTGTACCAGATAGGTGGGAACAGGAAATTCATGTTGTAGAAGAGGAAGTAGGGACCTACCCGAAGTGCAATACAGACCAAATCCCTTTGAAAACAGACCAGTGTTTTGATAACTGAATGCACCTTCTCTTCTATTTTTGCAGGTGTTGGGACATTAACACAAATGCCAATACCTGGTGGATCATTAGAGGCCCTGTAGTTCTGTCTATTTTTGTAAGTCTTTTCTGGAACAAGCACATTCAAACTGTATTTTCAAATATTGTCAAGTTAGACATCATCTACTCAACATACTTCAGAAGTGTGTTAATGAACCAGTCTTAGACATGTGCCTGAACTGGTGTGACACATGAATTACTGCTTAAGCAACTTCTGCACAGCAGGTATTAGTCAATGACCAATGCCCTGAAGCCAAGTTGCAAGGGAACGCTAGAGCGTCCTCCCAAGAAGCAAGAGCCTGAAGATCAGGTTTCCACATCCTGTTGATTTCACATGAACTTGGCTGGCTTGTGGAAGCTTGTTTTGGACTGTTTCAAGGAAGGCTTTGGAGGAGAAACCGAGATGCTATACATTTCAGTACAATAGCTTTTCTGTCTCCTGGTCACTGCCCCTCTTAGCAAAGCCAAAAACAACTTGCCTGACACGATCATTAACTTTTGTTTTCAGCAATGAAAGCAGCTCACAGGTTTCACACACTGTAGGTCAGTAGACAGCAATTAAACTGTTAAGGCATTACTCACTGAAATGAGATATAGGCATTGAAAATCAGTGTGAACCTGCTGGGTGAAAGGCAGAGCTGATGTAAAGAACACTTTGGCACAAATAATACTTTACGTCTATAGTGTGAGCAATTGCTTGTGCTCACCTTTGTAGCTTCGGGTACTGAGGCCCTGGAACTGCTGCTTGGAGATAGTTGTTCATCCAAGTGTGGTGCCCTGGGGGTCTGCAATGATTCATGTAAAGCTGCAGTAGAGGAAGGTGAGAGCTGCTAGTCTAGCAGCCTTCTGGCACTCCAAGCCAGAACCCAGAGGTTTGTGGAGGTTTCCATGTTGCCAGCAGGCGCCATTATGTTTTCAAAACATAAACTGCAACACTTGCGCACTCACAGAAACGCAAGTCAGAGGTGGTGGGTTCAACCCTGCGCTCATTTACCACTAAGTAGTCCTTTCACCCTCACAAAAGCTGCGGAGCACACAGGGATTCAGGGTCAACGAAGCCCTGGCATTCACTTTTCCTAATGACTGTGAGGTGAATCTCCAGTCCTCGTTCATCTCTGAGAGTTCACCTCCATCCCCTGGAAGCCCTAATCTGCCTCAGGCAGAGCCATCTGCATGCTCCTGCCTGCTCACCTAGCAGAGGCTTTTCTCAAGCCCATAAGCCACATAGGCAAACAAACAGCCAGACCTTGAGAATTCAGATCTAATCTCTTTATTCCTCTCAGCACACGGTCCTTAGCAGTTCAAAGGGCAGAAAATCAACACTGATAAGATCCTTTGTGCTCCCTGACTAATGAGTGTTGCTGTGCTGCTCACTGGCAATTCCTCCCAGGGGGAATCCTCCTATTCCCAGCAGATTTTCATCAGTAAAAAGCTGATACGGCTGAGATCTGATCTTCTGAGTTTAAAAAAAAAAAAAACACCAACAAACAACACCACAGAATCCTCAGGCCTGAACCCCATTTATCTCAACACCCCCACTGTATTTCCCTGCCTTTCCTTCGTGGACACAGCCAGCAAACACTAGGGAAGCCCCTAGAGGCCGGGAAGGCTGGGAGACTTGAGACAGGGATGGACACAGTGACAGCTACTAATCCTACATGTCAGACCCAGCCCCTCCATTCTCCCTGCTCAACTACAACACTCCCAGTGGCTCTGCTGAGGCCTAGCAGCTGCACTTGTAGTCATGGGACATTACTGTTGGCTTGATTTTTTAGTAATATCTTTCATTTTCTTCCTCTATTTTTTTTTTTTTCCTCCAGGTTAATTTCATTCTCTTTGTCGACATTTTAAGGATCTTGATGAGGAAGCTCAGCTCACCTGAAGGACGAAGCAGCGATTTCAACCAGTACAAGTAAGTGCTGCACACTGCGACTTTACACCATGTCAGCCCTCCTTGGCTCCTTCTGCCCCTTCTACACCAGCTTTCCCCTTTGTTTCTGCTCTCAGGAGACTTGCCAAGTCAACACTTCTCCTCATCCCACTCTTTGGGGTTCACTACATCATCTTTGCTTTCTTCCCCGAAGACGCAAATAGTGGCACAATGGAAATCCAGCTGTTTTTTGAGTTGGCTCTTGGATCATTCCAGGTAATATTTGACATGCTACTCTTTTTAAGGCAGTAAGAGGAATAACGTGAAGCTCTGCACAGAACAGAGCCCTAGTGGCAACAACAAGCTGCCTGGTTTCTTTTCAGATATCTCCTCCAAATTTAAAAACGGAAACTGCAGTTCTAATTCTGTGACCACAGTTCTTTTTATCTTTCAGGGTTTTGTCGTGGCTGTACTTTATTGTTTTCTTAATGGTGAGGTGAGTTTTGTATAAATAACTTTCTTTTCTGTTGCTCAAGTATATCTCATGAATTAGTAGGATATGTTCCCCCATGAGTTACACATTTTATTTGAGGATTTTCTTCCCAGATACTTAACATCACCCCTGAAATGCCTCCCAGGCAAACCTAGGTCATCATATGCCAGATGCAAACTTCACTGCTTAACTACTGCAGCCCTTTCCTAAACCAGATGGCATTATTACCATCTGGCAGTACTGGATGGCAGTACTACCCCACACACTGTCACACTGAAAATCAGAGCCCAGTCCTCATGTATGATGTCATCATCTGTCATACCACGTGCTTTCTCTGCTTGATCCTTGGGGAAGGAATTCAGAAAAAGCTGTATCAGGTCTAGATTTATTAGGACTCTCACAAGGCAAAGCCTTCGGAAGATGACTGTTGCCTTTGTTGATGCATAATTCCCAGCTCCTGGTGCTGATAGAGGCAGGGGAAAATGTCATCCAGACCTGGGAGATCCCGAGGTTATTGGACGGGAATTGAAAAACCAAACTGTCAGTGTCTAGAAGGTTGTAAGGAAAAGTCTCTTTGAAAGGAATGAGGGCTGGAAAATGCTTTGAATGATGCTTTAACAGGGTTTCAGAAAAAGTGGTTCAGAAAAGATAATCTGCACTTATTTTTTACCCTTAGTGTCAAAACCTGTTTTGTAAATAATACAAGAATCCTTGACAAATCCAAACCAGACACTTAACTAAGGCCAGCTAGTCTCGGTAAACAGCTTCACCAATAATTAAACAGAAAAACAGGTTGACAGAAAATCACGTATCTACAGCAGCGCTATCTCCAGAAGTGACAAGACACAGGCCCTGCCCTTGTCCCTTAAATGCGGCTTACATAAACAAATCCAGACCTTGGCAAAGGTGACAGTCTCTCCCTTTTCTGTTATACTGCTCTTCTTGGTGCAGGGCTCCAAGGTAAACCAGCCAAACCAAGCATTTTGTGGTCTTTCTACGTAGGTTCAGCTGGAAGTTCAGAGAAAATGGAGACAGTGGCACTTAAGCAAACACCTGCGTCAGCAGCTCAGCACCTCAGCGAGTAACGGAGGAAGCGGCCTAACTCAAGAGATGCAGGTGACCAAAGCGAGTCCACCAAAGGACAGGAAGGCAACTCCCCAAAGATCAAGCATGCTTTAACACTGCATTCTTAAGGGACACCTCCATGCTCAGATACATGTGGTTAAATCTCATGGACTGTGCTGGGAGCCTTGTATATATATCCCACAGTGCGACTTGGCTGTAGATCAGCACTTCTTGAAGCACATCTGTTTGTCTATATCCTGTGTAGCACCAGAGTTACTTTGCAAGGCAAAATGGGCCAAAACGTTATTCTCTTATTTGGGTTTCTGACCATAGTCATTTATGTTTCTGTCCACACTGATATTTTTAAGTTGCTATTTGTACCTTAAATGTAGCTCCTCGTTTTCTGTGTGGCTCCCTTCCAATCCTAGGCCAGGCTGGTGGGTTTCAGATGTTATGCCCTTCTTCCGCTGTTGAAGCTAGAAAGATAATTAACTTTGCAAGATGGTAGTTACAAACCATCCTTTGATAAAGCCCATGGGTTTGATATGCAAGCCTAGAATTATATGCACACCTAGAATTTACCAGGGATCCAAGTCCTTCAGTTGTGGTGGACAGTGACAGACACAGTGAATACAAACCACAGTCAGGCTTTTGCTTCAGCTGTGACTGCATGTGCATTGCGTGGGTACATTCCAGTGATGGAGTTTTCTTCCTTTGTCTAACAATAGAGATCTTGAAAATAACAGTGGTCCAGTTTGTTTTTTTTTTATACAATTGTTTTTTTTTTTTTTTTTAAGGTAGAAGGAGCTATTTTAGCAAAGACCAAGAGTGGCCATGAAAATTGCCCTTGTTTGAGCCTCAAAAAGATAAAAGAATTCAGCTACCAATGCAGTCAGGTCTGCTATTTGTTTCTGTATCTTTACCCCTTCGAGGCAGTCCTTACCAGGCATTCCTTGAGAGCAAAGATGAATGAACGAAATTCCATCTGTCACTTTCTCCCTGCTGGTGGTCACACATAAGACATCATCAAAACAGACACAGCTCTGCCAAGTGCTGACAAGAGGCATTCCCCAACTGCTTTGCCAGAACAGGTCACCTGCAGCAATGGGAGAGCTGGGCGTCCTCAAAAGCAGAGGGGAAAAAAAAAAAAATCAAATATAAAGGGGTGAACTGGTTTCCAGGAATTAATTTTAAGCTTGAAAACAGCAAGGATTTGTGTCAACTTTGTCCTTTAAAACTCAGCCAAAATGAGTGGAAGGAACAGCAGAAACTAGATCAGTCCTGTGAGTGAGAAGTGAGAGCCCACTTAAAGGTAAAAGCTTTAAGTGGGCTTTAAGCTTCTCACTGACTTTCTGAAGTCAAGTAAACCCTTCTAGTTCTGAGGCTTTTACTCAGTCCCAGGTCATTTTGTAAGACAGATGTGTCCAAAAAGAGACAACCATTAGCCTTATTTTCTCACTAGCCCAGAAAACCTGCAATATGACCAAGCAGAGCGAAACAACCTCTACATTCTCTGTCTGAGAATTGAATATTTGCAACTCAAGCCAGAGCAGCTGCTTGTTTTAAACATAAGTGCCGTCTTCTGGAATGAAGAAATATGTATCCAGAGATCTAATCAGGTGTAATTTTGCAGTTCTGATGCAATTTTTTGCTATCCTAGAGCCTGGCCCAGCAGTGATGGCACAAGGTTGGATGGAGCTTAGGCTGAACAGGCCTTATTGATCTGCAGAGCTGCATCTCCATAAAACCTCACTGATATCAGCTGGTGTTGGCAGTCCTCAGAGCTTTGGGAAGAGCAGATCCATGATGGCAGGAGCCAGAAGCGGGTGGCCCCATCCCTGGCACCGCATAGTAGGTGGTGGCACCTCACCAACCTTCTGCATGGACAACGTAAAAGCATTCTCCCCTACTGGGGATCTCTGTGATGAGCCGCACTAATAGATAAGTGGTAATGGTCTTAAGTTGTACCAGAGAATCTCAAAGTCGGTTATTAGGAAAACTTTCTTCCCAGAAAGAATGGTGATGCACTGGCACAGGCTGCCCAGGGAGGTGGTGGAGTGACTGACCCAGCAGGTGTTCAAGAACCATGAAGATGTGGCACTGAGGAATGTGGTCAGTGAGCATAGTGGGAGTGGGTGAAATGCTATAATGTGATAGAAAGCACAGCAATAACAGTAGGTTGGCAGTCTTAGGCTGCAGCCAGTGGGGACAAACCCAAATGCAGCAGCTGCAAAAACAAAGGAAGAAAAATTAGCTTACCTTCAGAAGACCTTTAGTAGGCAAGGATCTACAGCAAAATACCCTCACCTTTGCTGCCAACCCTTAAATGAAGGGATAAGAAGGATCCTGGCTCCACCCCTTCTGGTCACTCAGTGCACTGCTTGCACCTGAGCTCCCCTGGGTTGGCCCTGCAATCCCACCAGGTGCTCAATCACTGCTTCAAGCTGTGACTTAGCATTTCTGCTACAATGGGTCAGCAGTTGGACTGGGTGATTTTAGAGGTCTCTTCCAGATTCCATAATTCTATGAACAGGAAAGAAGAGACACTGATCTATGGGATCTCTGAGATGACTGCACATAAATGAACAGTAACAGGGAAGTAAATTTCAGTGAGCAATGCAAAAACCAAGAGATAAAAACCACCATTTGGGTTCAGAGCACAAAGACTCCAGCTTCAATGCCCTGAAATTACCAACACAAAAGCTGAGCATGAACTCCATATTCTGCATTCACTGATTTTCCCCTTCTCAACACTTGCTCCTCAGTATTCAGTGCACAGAAGGCATTTGTTATCAGCGTGCCCTTTTTCAGGCAAGCAGTTTAACATCCTCCTAGGATGCTGGTGCAAAGCCTGTAACAACTTCTGGCTATTCACTCCAAGTCACTCAAGAGGCTGTGCAGCTCCACAGGCAGCAGCTCCTTCAGCCCTAACAGCAGCACAGTGAAACGTAAGGCTGAATTTAAGAGGAAGCGATCTATGATTTTTTTTTTCCTCCCAACACAGCAACAAGGAAGTTCCCAACAGAACTGTCAGAAGCCAAAAAGCAGTACTGCTTTGCAGTGAGTTGCACAATGTTTCGCTGAGCACTGAGGGAGCTGCAGTGAACTGTTTCAGAAGAGGGGTTGTGCCAGTTCACAGGGGTTGGAGCCCTGGCTGGAAAACAAGTGAAACCACATGAAGGAGACGGGTTAAAAGGGCCTCTACCTACTCAGCACTGGGAAGGGAAATCCAGGCAAGGGTTCTCCAGAGAACACAAAGCAAAACAATGCTCAGCCCACAAACCAGGCATCCGTCAATGCACAGCCCACAAAGCTGATGTGGGCTGAAAATCAAAGTGGCACCAGCAGTCCAGGATACGTTCCTAGCTGGTATGGCTTAGACCATCATTTCTTCATTCTTATCTGCTAGCAACGTTTTGTGCACAAGTTTCCAATTAAAATTGGAAACACAGAAAGTCAGAACAGCTCATTAAAAGGAGGCAGTGTTCATTGCTTTGCTTTTAAGAGATACTAAACCTTACAAGATAGATCAATGGCCTCTCCCATCAGGACAGCACCAGGTGATAATTAACTTGCTTGAGATTACATAAAGCAATGCAGTGGTGATGCTGGAAGCTTATATTCCTTGCATTTAGCTAAACTTATTAGCACTGCAAGCCTTAAATAATACCTATGTGAATACATCTGTACTCAGTTACCACTTCTCTGGGCCAAATGAGCACAGCTGGAGAAAGAAGGAGGATGCTCTAGACACAGGGTGCGGTGTGGGAAAAGGGAAACAAGAGGACACAGGAAGGAGCTCTTTAGCTGGTAAACATACCACATGCAGCAGGAAGTCATTCAGGCCTGTGAGGTTATCTCTGTCTCCCACAAAACACAGCCGACCTCTCCTCGTTTCATAATACAAGCAAGCAGGCTGCGTGGGTTGGTGTTTGAGACGGAGGGGAATGGAAAGGGGTGTTCAATGGCTGTGCAGCTACATCTCCTTCTGGGGGAGCTCAGCAAAGCATCAGGCTGATGTTTCCTGAGTAAACACACAGAACTGTGCCTGGATGCTACATTAGCCCTGCTCACCCCTCCCAGCCCTTAAACCTGCATTCCAACCTCTAGCTATAAAGAGGGAATGACAATTCCGTTATTTCAAAGACATTTATTAAACAAAGTTCAGGATTATTGCTCAGCGCTTCCACAGGCTTCAGAAAATGAACAGTCACCAACTGCTCTGCAGGTTACTGTGTGTAAGGACAGCTGTGAGACAATCAGCCCTGTTTCGTAGCGTTTTGCCACCAAAATGCACATTCACCCTGCACTGCTAAGTCAAGCAGTATTATACAAAACCAGTCAGAAAAAAAGTTTTGGTATTTTCCCTTGAGGATTCCTACCCCCAACAAAAGAGCTCTTCTGCAGGGAGCAGAGGGCATCTTCAAATCACTCTCAATTGCAAAAAGTCTTGCAAGAACATAAAGGCCAATTGACATTTGTCTCCCCCTCCGAGGCAGGAGGGCACCAGCCGGGGCACACTGCACCCTTCCCCAGGACCAGGGCTGCAGGCAGCATCCCACAGACAGTTCAGTTCTAATAGCAAATGCCACCAGGAAGGCATTCAGTGAGGACACACCCAGGATTCTGGACAGGGGGGGGATTATCCTGCCCAGCACAGGCACCCCAGAACTGGTGCACAGTGACCATTCAGCCATTCAGCCACCCCATAACCACGGGGTGCAGCCACCTGGGACTCAATCTTGCCAACTCTGGGGCAAGAACCCAGAAGAAGTCCTAAGGCTTGGGACTGCTTACAAACAGTTCCAACTCGAAGCTGCTCATTTGTGCCTCCCATGGCCTTCCTGCTGTAATGTTTTTGTCTCAGGTATAAAATTGGGTTCAATTGCGTGGAAAGTAAGAATCTTGCTCAACAGCTATCAAACTACAGAGATGAAAACACATAGAATCACTTGTCCTAAAATGAAATACAAGCTGCCTAGCAGCAGCAGATACAGAAGTCATTCAATCAGAGGCCCTCAAATACTCTGAGCACATTTATCTCAGAGTCAACAGCAGTGTACGTGAGAAGGGCAGAATGCATTTGGGGCAAAAAACCACGAGGTCTTTTGCTGAGGTCTTCATCAGACAACATGGGGAACTTCAAAGCTGCAGAAGTTTCAGGGATTAACTGGGGCACTGGCAGGGAGCGACCAGCCTCCATGGACTTCCACCAGCTGCGGCAGGTCAGAGCTCCTCTAATCATCTCTTCCTCCAAGGTTAATCAAGGGCTTGTTCCGACCAGGAGGACCTACAGTTCTCTCTGCCCAGAAGAAACGTGATAGAAGACTCGCCTAGAGGATGAGCTCATTGCATATCGAGTCTGATGATTGAAACATCCCAGCAAAGTGGTGTATGACAGGACGTGGCCTGCCCAGCCACAGTGCCCACCCAACCAGGGAGTTAGAAAAGAACCCAGGATGAGCAAAGTCCCATCACAGCAAACTATATATGGGGCTGTGGGGTGGCCACCAATCTATAGATAGGACAGATGCAGGGAATGCAGCAGCACGCAACACGGGATCACATTGAGGTCTGCACGCCTTCTCTTTCAGAAGAGAAAAGAAGGAGCAGGACCCAGCAAAGATTTTCAGTAAGCTGTGCCAGTACGCACAGCCAGGCACAAGCACATCCCTGAGATATAACAAAGCCATGAGGTACACTGGAGTTGGATCACATGTGAGCTCCAGAGTGTGGGGAAAAGCCCAGCAGTACTGCACCACAGCAGCACAGGCTGGGTAAGGCCCAGGGCTGTGCCCGCCGGTGTAGGCTACAGCCTGCTGCCCTCGGCATGCTCAGTGGAGGTTTCCTCCTCTGTTCACCCTTCCAGAGAGCCACGTGCCACCGGCAGCCAGCCCTAGTCCGTGCCTGCCATGCTGCTCATGCAACGTAAGGCACCGTGTCCTTTTCAAACTTCATTAGGCTCCCTTTTCTTCCAGTCTAATTGGCAAAGCTGATTATGCAATGGCAGAGCATACCCTTTGCACCTAAATCTTCCCTGCCCCGTTTTGGGGGTGCGTTATGCTGTTGATGTGGAGCCCGCTGATCCCGTTGAGGAAGAAGAGGAAGGCGGCAATGAACTCACACCAGTACGTCAGCGTGAAGCCTGTGAAGGTGAGATGATCCTTCATGAGGATCAGGAAGCTCAGAACCCCAGTGGCTGACAGTAAAAACGAGCCGAGGATGAGCACCGAGCCCATGGACCACTTCCTTCTTGAGCTAGCATCTTCGCAGACTTGGGAGACCATGAGGAGCTCCAGACCGAAGATAGCCACGGCCACTGCGGAGGACACCGTGCTGCGGATGAGGATCATGCCTACATTGAGTCCTTCCACATGGGCCAGGCGCAGATCAGTGACACACCGTGGGGCGCTGTCATTGCCGATGGCACAAAAGTGCCACAGGCCAAAGAGCTCTCCCTTCGTCAAAAGCCAGCGGCCGTCACAGACAGAGATGGATGAGAGGACCACAGCGATGGCCAAGCACAGGATGATCAGGCTCCGGATGAAGGTCTCAAAGAAAGCTTTCTGGGGCCTCCTGTGTGCCAGCAGCCTCTGTGCCTGAGGGGGAGGAAGGGAAGGAGCAAAATGAGAGTTATGAGAGCTGCGTTAAGCTGAAATGAGGCCAGACGGATGAAGTTCAGGGATTTATAGGAACGATGCCAGTGGTCAAAGTGCCATAGGTTGGCCACACCATGCCACAGTGTAGTGACAGGTTGCACCTAAGGCATAAGAAGGCGACGCTGCCCTTCAGGCTCCCTGGCATCACCGGGGTGCTTGCATGCCAGGACCCAGCTTTGCATGCCTTGTCCCACACTGAGCTGCCTCCTGGCAGGACTGGGTGAGCAAAGAGCCCCCAGGAGGACAGAGGATGATGGCTGGGAGGTGGCAGCTCTAAGCCTGGCTCTGCACCCCCGGGTTTGGGACCCTGCTCTAGAACACTGCACACCGAATCCCATCAAGGGTGTCCACGGTGCCGCTGAAGATCCCAAGCAGCCCCACCAACGGGAACCAGTACCGAGAACGGGGAAACCCGAGAAGTCCGCCCGGAGCAAGAGCCCCCCGTCGGGGCAATGAGTACCGCACCCTGCCGGCCCCTCCCGCCTTCCCCCCGCCCGGCCGTACCTGCGCCCCGATGGCCGTCATGCTGCCGGCACAGCTCGCCGCCAAGTGGCTGGGGCGGGCTGTGGCCGCGGCTCTTTATGGCCCCGGGGGCGGTGGGCTGCCCGCCCGCTCTGCCACGCCCGCGGGGCCGGGGCGCCCTCCGGGCCCTCCCGCGGCTGAGTCAGCGCGGCAGCGGCGGGCGGAGCTCAGCTCAGCGCTCCGGGACCTCGGCTCCGGGCTGTGCCCCGCGTCCCCGCTCAGAGAGCCTCTCCACGCGCAACCTGGGGCTGTGCTCGCTCTTATCGGATCCCAGTGCACTTCTCGTTACCTGTCTCCACCTGTGCTGTCAGCAAAAAGGCTCTGCTCGTAAAGTTTTATGCCCCGGTTCTTTTTCTTACGCGTGGTTTGTTATCTTGTGAATTACCGATCCCTTTCTGCAGCAGTAGCACCAGCTGTGCCCGCTCCATGGATGTAGGAGTGTCTCTGCCCGCAGACCTGCTCCAGGTCCTTGCCGGGGCAAGCCAGCCGTCCTGTGCTGATGGTCTGCATGCAGACTGATGGCAGTTGGACACAGGCAATAGGTATCTCTCACTGCTGGGATTTGGCTTGGGCTGTTTCCTGGAGCATTATTTCTAGTATCTTTTCTTCTAGAGAAAGGCATTCTGAAAAACATGTTTACGTTGGGTTTTGCAGTTCACATTTTAATGATAATTCTGACCTTATTCTTCCTCTTGTCCTACAAAAGCTTTTACTTACTTGTTTCTCTTCCAAGCCATGTACATAATTGCATTATATTTTTATCAAACTCTGCTTTGGGATTTTCCTCTTCTGCAACACGTGGTGGATTTGTGCAGGGTCTGCTGTTAAAGCTTCCTATGTGGCCTTGCGCTCTGTGCCAGTTTTTGCTTCCTGAACTTGTTTCCAAGCGAAGCTGATGCTTGCTATGTCCCTTTCATTTCATGTTCACCATGAGTGTGCTATTTGTTATACAAGTTGAACAGTATTTCCACAGCTGCACTGACTACACTTGCTGGTACAGTTGCTGTTGTATTTCCAGCTTTAAAGTTCTAGATTTAACAACGCTTACTATGGATTGGAATCTCACATAGGCTGTGCTGTTTCATAGGGCCTGAATTTTGGGTGGTCCATTCTGGAGCCTGGAGTTGGACTCAGTGACCCTTATGGGCCCCTCTGACTCAGGACATTGCATGCTTTGCTGCACAAAATGGACAAACCCTGCTTGCACATGAGGGTGCAGCCAGACAGAATGCATCCACACTCAGTGGCAAAAACCTCATAGGCCTGATGCTTCTGTACCATAGGTTCTGCAAAGCACTTGGACTCCTAATTAACAAAATAATTAAGTGTAGATCTAACTTTAACACTTGTGTTTTCCTAATGGCTTCAGCCATCTATTCTGTGATGAGAGGCGCTTCCTGCTGAGCAAGGGCACGTCAGGGAGCAGCAGCGGGAAGGCGCACGTGAGTAAACACGTGCATCAGCTCTGCAGAACGAGGAACTTACAGTGACTATTTTGGAAACCAAAATGCTCCATTGCACGCTTGGGTTCCTGAGCAGACACAAAGTTATGTGCCATGCTGGTTCAGCAGGGAAAAGGACAGGCTGGAGGTGGCATTTGTGCAAACCCAAAGTCAGTTTCAAGTCCTGCCTTTAATTTGGTTTCCCCCAAATACAAACTGCAAACCAGAAATTGCAATGCAATTAACACTGGGATGTAATTCGTCCTTTTGGATTTGCTCTTTGCAGAAGTTGCCAAAGGAGGATGCAGATAATAGTGGTGTGTTAATTAGTTACCAGCAGTGTCTCTCCTTGTTGCTGGGCCGGAGATTCCTGCTGGTAGAGATGTGGGATTTATAAACCTGCCGGAACCGCACATCTTTCTCACACAGAACAAATTTCCCCTTGGAACAAAGGGAACCAATTCTACTTTCTGCCTTTTCCAGATAAAACATCAGGGCTGCTCAAAAGACAGATTGTGGGAAAGTGTCTCAGGACGATTATTTTGGAAAGCTCTGTATGAAAAGTGCTTTACAATAACAAGAGATCTATGCCTAAAAAGGAAAAATAAGAAATTGATATTTTTGTCTGCAGAGATGTTAACTGCATCACAACAGTATGGCAAACGACCTTTAAAACTCTTCCAATGTATTTTTGTTGCAGCTGTGTTAATTCACTTGGGCTTGGGACAGTGCCAGTTTCATTATTCTGTTTATAAAGTCCCATTTCTCCATTGTTCGAGTGGGTATTTCACATCCTCTCCCTGGAGAGAAAATTTTCAGGGAAACGTGTTCATAAATAATGGAAATTACCAGAGCTCACTGTAAAACATGGGAATAGCTTCATCTGGCTCCGTTAGCTTAATAATAACTTCAACATCGAAGAGCCTTCTCTAGCTTTTCTCCTGCAGAAGAACAAACACTGAAGCTCAAAATTACTTCTAAGATTTCATTTGTCTGTTAAAAAGAAAAATTCTTTCCAATTATGTCTTTATAGCTCTTGAGGTGGCAACTGACCTGGCTGGAAATTTCTATCTTTGTTTCTATCATATGGCTATCTCAAGGTGAGCTCCCCTCCCATCCAGAAGCTGAGCTGATCTTGGAGACAAACTGATCTTCGGCACTTTGTGGGCTGACCCTTTGGGAGATGCCAAAGGGCTGTATGAAGGACAAGATGATTTCCTTCACATCTGCCCAAAAATGTGAACAGAGGGAGTTTTATGAGGAGGAAGAAGTTGTCCTGCCTCACTGTGTTTTTGTTTTTTTCTTTTTTCCTTCCAGTAGATAGAAGATACAAGCTCAAGAAGCTGTGTCCAGCTCAGGCTGGGTTCAACCCAAAACCAGCTTCTGGAATGGGGTAACAAGTCAGCTAGTTGCTGGCAGGAAGTTCTTGAGTCTGGCAGCTTCAGAGAACTCAGCAGTTATACTCAGCAAAACGTGCCCCAGGCAATGGATGTAACAGAAGGGGGTTTGGGGCTGTACCAGGGCCCTACAGCTCACACCAACCCCTTGTCACAAACGCTTCAGCTCACGGTTTTCCTCACATGGCTGCAAATCCCTGCAGCTGACAGGGCAGCCCTCACACGCACAGGGACGTAGTGAAGCGTGTAAAGAGGAGATGGCTCCTGGGCCAGATGGTTTCGCTTTGCCTCTTGGCTGCACGCCTCCCTGCTGCCAACGTCCTTACTGCACACAGCCAGCCGGGGGCATCACGCATCGCCGATATCCCGCTGCAGAGCTTTGGGATCGTTCATCCAAATGATGCAGCAGCTGTTGAGGTTCTCGTAACTTGCAGAAAAACGCTGTAAATGTGCTGCCCGTCACAGCGACTCCCAGATCCCTCCCAGACTAAATCTAGCTAAAAGTGAGAGGAGAAACTTTAAAGAGAAGGACAGACTTAAAGGAGTACATTTTGTATTCTGGAACAAAAAAGTTTTTCTCGTTTTCATTGGTTATTGGACCTACTGCAGCATTGCACTGCAGAGACTCAATATCAAGGCTCAGCTCTTTCTCGTGACCACCAAGAACTCGCTGGCTTAGGACACATTGCAAATTCACTGCAGCTACATAGTCAAAGTTATAAATGCCAAGTACACTGAAGTAGTGGGCATACGTTTCTGATTCAGAGCTCAATTCAGAAGAGCAGCGTGCCTTCTCCTCCCAGCACTGCTATGTGGGGAACACCATGTCTTGCACTCTTGGGTGGAGATGAGCAAGGTGTCTCTGGCTATGGCAGCTAAGCAGTGTCATTTTGATGCTTGTCAGGGTGTGGAATTACCTGCCCGAGGCAATCCAGACTTGCAAACAGAAAAAATGTGTGACATAGAATCCAATGAGCAGAGATTACACAACATCCCAATTTGTCAGGACTTTGGGCCTCACGACAATAAGGAACTTTTCACTGCAGTGGCAGTAGTTGGAGCAACAATAATCTTTGCTAACACAAGGACTATTGCAGAAGGGAGCTGCTGAGCCACTGATTCCGTGTTCAGGCTGTTTTTCATATCACTGCTTTCGTAGACTTACTGAGCTCGAGTATTTGGACCAGAGGTACCAGGACTGCAAGGTGTCTTCTCCTCAGGCCCATGCTTATTGACCACATTAAACTTTTCAACAGCTTCTCCATTTTTGTGAACAGTCTCACATATTGGAAGGTTTGCAAACAGAGGCAGGACACACCGAAGTTTTCAAAACCCCTCTGTACACTGTCATGTACTCTTGATAGAGCAAAGGATTGCTCTAAAACTGGATGGCAACATGGTTGTTAAGAGATGAATCAGTTCTACCGAGTGGCAAGAGGGCCAGACCTTGACAAATAAATGTACAAGCACTGGGAACAAACAAACATCCTGAAGCCACAGACAGAAAAGGAAATGAAAGCTAAAATACTACTGCAGTGACGCTTCACACAAAAGCTCTCTGTTACTATTCTAGAAAACCACCCATGTTGTGTTTCAGTTTTGACAGATATGCCCCTTCCAGTGGAAATATAAGCTCATTTTGTAAAGGAGACAGACTTACACCTAGGGTGGAGAGACATTATTTGCTCTTTAAGTCAACAGCTGAATACTAGTTAATCTATGGAGCACTTATCTGAGTTTAAAGGTGCTTATACTTGTGAATGAGAGGGGAAAAAAAAAATCAGTCTTCTTTTGCTGTATTTCTCTTCTATCAACTTCTACCCTTCATAGTTTATTACTGGACTCTTTCAAACATGCTGTGTCTATGTGATATCAGCTCGTCTTAGTTCACAGCACTGACAACTTGCGAGACAGAGTAACTTCTGGAATTAGCTGTGGCATTCAGAAACATATCCAAGCCTTCCATTAATAATCAATCCCACCAGCATGCACCGCACAGCTCAGATGCTCACTCACTTCAAACTGGCATTGCCCAGTATTGCCAGCCCTGGGCGCTCTGTAGATAGATGCCTGTATTTTAAACAGCAAACACAATTGTCACTTATTCTTAGCAAGCACTATCATCGGGGTGAAATAAGTTGAAAGGTTAAAACAGTGGTGTTAGGAAACATGGTCACTCCAGATTAGGACTGGAGAATTTTGATAGAAAGATGGTCACATTCTGCAGTTCCCCTCAGACTGCCTTTTAATCAAATAGGAAACAGCTTCTTGGTATGGAACAATTTGTTGTGGACCTAAAGCAGCATAATGATAGGGATTTGTTAGAGCTACAGAAGGAGGATTGCACCTTCAAGTTTTTGATAAGAGCAAGCAAAACCCATGAGAAAAAAAACAATGTGGAAAACAAACACCCCCCTATAGCTTCTTTAATTGCACTGGGTACCAGTCTATGCAAGAACTAACAGTAGAAGTGCAATAGACAGAAGTCTTATCACACATGCAAGTTAGCATTTATTATTGCCTTATCCAAAGTCCAGATTCCGTTCTGCACGCACTGCAAACTCAGCAAAGCAGATCTGAGAGCATGTATGCCAGCTGGCCTCTGACCTGTGGCATGTTAGGCTTGTTCCAGAGCATGTCTTTTCCTTCCACAAACACAGCAAGGATTGGGGTGTTGCTGTCCTTTCTTTCATCTAACACAGATGAAATAGCAGCAACTCCCTGAATGGGTGTCAGAACAACCTCCTGTTTTGCAGCACTGCCCAGAAACATCTGCTCCTCCAAGAATGTCTTATTTCAGGCAGAGCAGTGATTCTGAAGTTATATTTTGGTTTGAGACTTGCTGCTGCTTCTGTTTCAATATCAAGGGCTGTATTCCTTTACAGTTGTCTATTTTTACCACTGTTTTAGTTTAATAAAAGCAATTACCTCTACCTTCAGATTTGCCTTCAGATGTCCTGAGACCATTCCTGCTGTGGCATTGCTACTGCCAAGGCATTCTATCTCACTCCCCCCCAGCCAGCACACACTGTGCAGCCTATAAGTCAGCAATATATTCAGAATAGCCACACAGCCCACATGTTTACAAGACATTCACCCTGCTGCCAGACCACCAGCACCTCGATTGAGTTCACAGCCTTTTTCAAGCTGTAGCATCCATAAACAATGCAGCATTCCTGGAGAGAGAGCGCCTGCAGGAGGTCAGCTCACAAACAGCACTCAGCACTTCAGTAACGATTTCTCCAGTTAAAGGCCATGCAATCAATATTTGTGTGCTGCTTCTCATCCCAACACTGCTTACAGTCATCAGTACCTTCCACCTCTTATTGCAGAGCTCTTGCTTCTGTAACAACTCATACTCTGCAGCTTCTGAGTTGTACAGCTGATTACCAATGGGCAGACTAGATATGAAGACCACTGATGTTACTGTCCTCAAAACTCAGGTGTTTCTGAAAAATCAATCCTAGTTTTGATAGAAAGCATGTTGGCAAAGCATGTTCAAGTACATAAGCTGCCAGCAAACGAGCAGAAGTGGAAGCATTTGCCATTGAGAGTCGCATTCTGCTACAAGCCGGCAGAATCTTCCACTGCTAGCCAGCGTGACAAAATACAGCTGCAAAACAGAGCCTGCTGTGAAATTCAGGGCTGGCAAGGAGCTAAGAATCCCTTCTGCTGAATGTCTGCTTTTACCTGTGTTTTGCAAGGTGAATATTTCACTTAAGTCAAGTAACTAACAGAGGCTGCAAGAGGAAGTTGAAACCTCCAAAATGTTTATACCACTTACCGAGGGGAATAAAAAAAAAAAAAGCAAACCAAGAACAGGAATTCAAGTGAGTGATCCTCAGGAGAACAGAGAACAAACCCAGTCGCTTTCCTGAATGTGCTATTATTTCAAATCTTCATCCATTCTGATGTTATTCAGGACAGCAGCAATTAGTATGCCTTATTCCTGTACAAGGTGGAGACTTCATTCTTACATGCCCTATGCTAAGCTGGTTCAGTGTCACATTTTAAGTACCCTTTCTGGCAGCTGCAACTGCACCAGGTCATGCTATGCAGGCAGACTAGCTAAGGAGCTATTTCAGATTGTTACAACTGTGGGCTTCGTAAACTTCTGCTGACTTTCAAGTTTTTCATGAAGAGCCATGTAAGTGTTAAACCAGTGATTCACCCCTCACTGTAGCTGCAGTACATGGCAACACCAAAGCTCTGTATCTACAGTGGTAAGGCATAGGGGGCATCAACAGCTCATCTGTCTGCAGAACTCTTTCTTTCACAGAGGACGCTTTGTGTTCAGATCCTGAGAATCTGCCATATCTAACACTGCTGTTCAGGGATAACATCTCCAAGAAGCACTGTATGGAAGATCATTTGGCAGTTGTTGAATCAATCTGAACACCTCAGGCAACAACGACCAAGCACCGTGTTCTAAGCATACAAAGCATCAGACACAGCCTCAGTGATAATCTCTGTGCTCCAGCTTTTGTCAGTTCCAATTTATCCACAAGAAATTCCCAAAGCAGCACCTGACATCACCGGTTTGGTTTGGATACAAGTGAAACAGACTACTAAGGCCCCCTGCTGGCACGACTGGAGAGGTGAGCGCTAACCACCGCTTTAACCTTAGAGTTCAAAAGCTGTGACACAGCCACTCGTGAACGAGCTCAGAATAATTCCTTGGGGACGACCATCACAACAGCTAAAGTATCAAATGCACTTTAATGAGTTCCAGATTGTTTTGTTCTCAAAGTTCAAATGGTGTCAGTACATTACACAGGTATGTGACCTCCCCCTGAACTACAATCATCACAAGAACAGGTTACAGTATACTTCATATTTAAAACCACCATCATCATAAATCAGTTTTCCACAGTATTAGAAATAAGGCATGTTTCAGATGTGCAAACAGATGCTCTATCCAGTCCTCAGATACCATATTTGCCCTTTAGCTCTTCCACTTTTGCTACATAAGCTTTCATTGCATCTTCTTTGGACATTCCTGAAAGACAAACAGAGGAAGCAGTCAGAATACATACAGTGGCTCAACAAAATGCCCCGAGGCAGCTTTTCTTTGAGCAGGGACACACAAATGCAGAGACAACTGAAGCCTGGTGACAACAGTGTCTCAGCTTCATCAGCTCAGAGTTTGATTCACAACAGCTGTTCTTCCTGTTCCTCTACTCTGCAAGATTCACGAGCCCGCTCATCTACAAATACATCCATGCTATATTCATCACTGTTTATTTGCCTGATCAGACAGTTTTAATGCTCCCTTATGCACTGTTCTGTTGACTATTCAGAGATCTTTGAACATTTTTCATTTTTGACTCCCTTCTATATGGATGTTGCTGATTTACATGTGCATTCTCAAGTCACTATTAAAGGAACAACTTTCTGACATGTTACTTACTGCAGTGCATCTGTTTTGCCTTTCTCTCAACTAGAATCACTGCCAAGTTCTCTACATTCAATAAAACATTTCCCTACCGTGGCTGGACAGAAGAAACATGATCAGCAATAGAATAACTCCCTTAGCAGGCATCTTTTTCAGTATCTCAGCCTGCACCTGTACAATTACATTACATAAAAGATCCATGAGCCTTTGTTAAAGTACCTGCCACAAGCGTAGAGTCACTCAGTTCTGAGTTAGGAATTAAAACAGCCTTCAGCATTAGGATAGTATTTACATGCAAGCCACAGCTCCCTGCTATACTACTTCACAGCATAGCAGAGAAGCTTAATAGGGTCACTTGGCTATGAATCCAGTATCAAAGTTTTGAGCAAAATTGCTCAACGGTTTTACAGCAAAGCTATATTTGTATGGACAACAACTAGACAGTGCTTTAACTCTATTAACTCAGTTCCCATTTACTGTAGGAAAGCTATTCAAACAACTCAGACTGCATTTGGATGTATGCTGGCTTGGTTAAAACACTAGAAAAACCACATTTTCATAGCTTAGACTCCTTGCTATGCTCCTCAGCAAATATCCCAGATATTCTGATTAGAAAAACTCTAGAAGAAAAAGAACAACTGGAAGGAACTGGAGGAGCAGATCACTGTGAGGTACTGCTAGGCTGGGACTCAGAAAGGAGATTTAAGTTTCTGCTGCTGCTACAGTTTGCCTTTGTGTAACATTTTCTGGGCAACATAAGCTGGGCAACTTATATCTTAAATCTTCTTCTGATAGACAGCCTACATTTTTTTCAGAACTATTTCTCCCTTGCAGAGAATAAGAATTATGATTTTATACTCCTAAAGCTCTTACAAGGCAACACCATTTGATTTCTTGCTGAACCACATGTGGTTCTCTGAGTAGTTTCCCTTAGTTTTATTTATTCACTTTTAATTTTTAAGTAGACACTTACCTTTCAATGCATTCCAGGCATCCCACTTTGCTTTGCCTTTGAAGTCAAGCATACCAGGGCGATCTAGGAGAAAGGATAAGCAGCACAGTTAGTTTGCGTGGCCTGGCTGTAGATAATTCTCTTTTCCTGAAGCATATTTAGTTCTTAACCATGATAAAATACTCTGGTTCACTTTAGCAGCTACCCCTTTCTAACCTGCAGTCAGAAGCACACATGCTACTGGTAGCAGTAGAAAAGTTCCCTGTCAAATTCCTTTAAGACAGCAGCATCTGAACAGAAGAGCATCAAATGGTGCCATTTGGTCTCTCACTGCACTTTTTGAAAAGAATACTGCAGCATAAAAACAAGCTGATTAAAGAACATCAGCTCTAAAGTGAAGCAGAAACGTCCTTAGGTCATGAAATGCCCAAAGACAAGAAATCAAAAGCCAGTAATATAAAGCTTAGAACATCTTATCATCAAGTAAATGGTATGTTTCTAACGAAGTACTTCCTTTGTTCTGTCATTCTATGAGTATAGGCATTGAATTCTAACTCACCTCATTACAAGCCACACTGTAGCCAAACAGAGAACAGGGTTAGGTGTGGATGTGTATATGATCAGTCTTCATTTGACATCTATTCTGTTTTTACTTACTCTGTCTCAATAAATACAGTTCCTGAGATTATCAATTAAACAGCACTGGTAAGTAGCCTAACCATTAGCCACAGAGGTCCTTTTGTGCTGCGCACAGACATAGCTGGCAGCTGTACTTCTCTCCAGCACAAAAACCTATCAGCTTACTCTTAGATTGCTTTCCCAGACAACTCAGCTATTGCTTATTGCTTCACTACAATGCAACCACTTACAGACATGTTGGTACATTAACAGCTCTACAGCACCACTTCACTTTCGTAAACTAAAACACTGAGCTCCAACCATGCCAAAAGGATTACATCTTGAAATCAAGCTCAGTTCTTTCACCCCCCAGTGCTGTCTGTCATAGGGGGAATAAACAACTACATACACCCACACTTATCATTTCCAGTACATTTGCTTGCCTGCTCTGGATTCAGTCAACACTCAGAAACCTTTGGAAACAACCAGTTCATGAGGCCAGAGCCCCATCGAAACACCCCTTTTCTTCCTAGCTCTGGTTTCTCAAGTGCTACACAAGGTCAGGGATTTGGCACAGCGCTTCTGCAGAAGTATTTCTGCTGCAGTTCTTCCATGATATTTGATTGCAGCTTGATATTTGACTGCAGCTTTTCTAAGTGTTCCTTCTCCTACACGCATCCCGGGTTATTTTCCTGCTTTAGTTTTCCAGTACTACTTTTAGTGCTCTAGTTTATCACTCTTCCTAGTGCTGCCCACACCTGACTAAACGTGCTCACACTGAGCAGCATCCCTGCCCTCAGCAGCCCCTCATTGACGGAGGTGCCCAGCAATCCCGCAGCACGTACCCGTGTTCACGTCGCCCACCGTGGCCTGCTTGTAGTGGCTGTACACGTCGAGCATCTCCTGGTCCGTAGGCTGCGACTTGAGCTGCTTCACCTCCTCAGCTGCCTTCTGGAACGCGGCCTGGGGGAAAAGGCCCCATAGCAGGACGTGGGTCAGCACCGAGAAGGAAGAAAGAGACGCCCGCCCCGCGGCCCCGCCGCCGCCGCCGCCGCCGCCGCCCCTACCTCAGACATGGCGACGAACCCCTAACACCGCGCTCCGCAACTCTGCCGCACCGCCCCGGCCGCTCTGCCGCCGCAGCCCTCGCCACCGAGCCCGCTGGCCAATCGCGGCGCCGCGGCTAACAACGCGCCAATCGGCGCTCGCGGGGGGAGGGGAAAATTCGGGGAAAGGACCAATGGAAAAGCAGCGCCGCATGGGAAAGCTTTGGGGAGTCTGCCCACCTCGGCACGGGGCTTGGACATTGCCCGACAACGAGGCAGCCTGGATTGAGGGGCGGGGACGGGGCGCATCGCAGCCAATCCCGCGGCTCGGTGTGTTCAGGATCCGTATCACCCGTCGGATGTGATTGGTGAGACTGCGCAAGGGGGCGGGGCGGAGGGCGAAACCCGGAAGTAACGGCTGCGGCCTTGCGGTAAGGTTGGGAGCTGCTCACGCTCGTCTTCCGGGGTGTGGGGCAGTCGCCATTTGTCCCTGGGTGCGTGAGGGGAGGCTGGGGGTGGGCCTGTTTAAAGAGGGGCTTGGGCTGGTAAAACAGAACAGTTGAAAATTCTGCTCTCTATCAAAGGAGTGTGAAGCACGTGGAGCCGTTCTCCATGCATGTCATTACGAATTAACCCCATTAATTCTGCTGTAGTATCCCAGGAGAATTATTTGCGTGTAAGTGGAGGGGAGTTTTCAGTCCCTGAAAGGAGGTGAGAAGGAGCATTGTGTAATAGCCCGGGGATCTTTTTGGGATATTAATGTACAATATAAATACATTTAAAAAGGTTTGCTTTTGATCACACAAGTACGTTCGTTTAGAGCACAAGGGTACGGCAGGTAAAATCACCCAAACGACAAATTGATCACTTGCATTTATCCATAACATTCTTGTCTGCTTAGCGGAGTCGGGTGCCGCAGTACACAGTGCACACATGGGCTGCTTCACGTGCAGGGCCAATAAAACCCTGAGTAACTGCTTGAGATTCCTTTGCTGCTTCTGTAGAACTACTAAAAACAAAGCCCTGAGAGGCACGCTGCTATGAAATGTCTCCTCATGTGTGTGAGTCTATCACTGAGGCTTACCTGCACCTTGTTTTCCAGCTGTGCCCATACACAGAGGAAAGTCAATAGTTCCTCTCTTTGATGTTTTCCAGGTTATTTAAAATTAATTCTCATGTCAGCAGAAAGCTCAACCATCACAGTTCGCCTTGTTCGCTCCTTTGAGCACCGGAATTTCAGGCCTGTGGTTTATCATGGAGTTAACTTGGATCAGACAGTGAAGCAGTTCATTGCTTTTGTGCAGAAGGGTAAGGGATTGTTATTTGTTTGCTTGTCCTTTTTGTTGTCAACCCTACACTAGAAAGCAAAGTGGAAAAAAATGTGGGAATTCTGTGGCTTTGGAAGAGATGCCAGATTTGTATTTTGTCCTCTGTGCTCTCCTCCCTTGGATGAGAGGTCTGCCCCTAATGAGAGCTTCCAGTGCGCCATGCCTGCATTTGAGTGTACTGCTCTGTCTGCCTAAATCCTCCCAAGTGCTCCATCCTTTTTGACTGCCAGACAAGGGCATTGCTACACTTGGCTCCATGCCTCGGGCTCCTTGGGCGGTGCTGTCAGGCAGCTATTCAGAAATTAACTGGGGGAAATAAATAGATTTTAAGGAGCTTTTGATCCGTAGGAGTTGCACCACTGTGTGGAATGTGGGAATGAAAATCTGTTTGCTATTTGTGAAAGGAGAGGGGATTGTGAAAAATTGTTTTTGACACTGTGAGATCTGCCTGCTCGCTTCTGAGTTTCTGTCCTTGTCTTGAGCTTTATGGTACAGATTTACTCCTCTATGGACATTATGTTTCCAGAACCTGTCTGAAAGTGACAGTGTATCTAAAGGGTAATAGATGCAGACCAGCCCATGTAGCAACTCATTAGTTAGGGTGTTAACTAATCTTGCAGGTATATTTCTTCACATCTAAATGGAGACATTCACAGTGTGGAGATCAACAGGCTTTGATTCATTTATTTATTTTGCATGATGTCAGCTTAAACAAGTCTGGAACTGTTGCAACTGATTGCATTTGAGCAACTTCTGGGATATTGCCCTGAGCATCACAGCTGTACTGTGTTTTCAGCAACTTCCTTTCTAGTAGACAGTGATTGGCATGGCTAGATCTTAGGATGCTTTTAGAGAACGACAAGCACTTTCAGAGCATATGGTACAGCTGCAGTTATGAAAAAGAAAATTAAAACACACACACACACACACAAAAACTTCTTGCTTTTGATGTGTGCGGTATTGTAATTCATTGTTGAGACAAAACTGGTGCCAGCTGTGTTTCACAGATGGGTATTACTGTTCCTGGTCCAAAATCCATGTTTCCTTCCTTTTCTGTAATCTGTTTTGAAGGAGGAGTTTGAGATAAGTTTCTAAACTGGATTTTTGCTTTCAGCCGCCATTGTTGCCAAGTAACTGATAGCAGCTGGGCCTCACAAGGCCTGGATAAATACCTAGATGTCACTGGGGACACTGGCACCAGGGAGGCTGTGTACTGTATGTATCTAAAGAGTTATTTTCTACTGTTTGGCTTCCTTGCTGTGACTGGTTAGCAGAGCTGTGTTTCCTGAACAATTCAGTTAGTAATGATAGTTGTTAGGATGCTGGAGTGTAAGATAGCGAGAGATGCTGAACTTTGAACCATGCGAACCATTAACAGGATGTTTCTGGGAGATTTCTGAAGGATTAGACTCCTGTGATCACAACCTAATTGCACTGAATTGCTGTCTGCATGGATCATTCAGTTCAGAGGGACTTCATGCTCGAGTGAAGTTAAGCCAATACAGACTAACTGCAGAATCTGAGCCAAAGGCTATATTTCAGTATTTAATACTCTAACGACTCTCCTGTGCCGACGATTTATTTTGATGTCCAGGGTGTATGCAATGCACTCACATGCATTACTAGAAATATAGAAAGATAACTTCACTCTTTGTGATTTTCTTTAACAGATGTGCCTTCAAGAACAGGTCTTCCTCCTCCTTTTAAAGCTTACAAATACGGTGGGTATTTTTTCTTAATTTATCTCTAGCAAAATGCAGCTGTAATCTTTTATACCAATTTAGACAGTTTAGGAGACGGCTATTTTAGCATAATCATGCTGGTTGCAGTGCCTGCCTATATTTGCAGCTCTTGCAGTTGGGATGATTATACCTCCAGGACCTGAAGAACCTGACCATTGTTTTGAGCTTCTGTATTTATCTTTGAATTAGGCTGCATGCTGTATGTTCTTTGCTAATAGGTAGCAATATTTTTTGATATTAACATTTTTATTACTTTTATAAGCACCTTTCAGCTCTGTTTTTACTTTACAGAACAGCCTGTGACCTCAAACACTTTGAAATTGTAGTTCCATTTGTGCATATGTATTTGGGTATGTTTTTACTAATTGTGAGATCAAAAAGGATCATGAAGCAGGAGCTTATGGCAGTAGAAGGAAAATGCATAAAACTCATGTTTGTAAATTATTTACATAATATGAGAGGAGCAGGGGAACATCACTCAAAGTAGATAAGAAAGCTCTTAAATAACAGCTGACAGAGTGAAATAGCCTGGCATCAAATTTAGGCTCAGTCTATCTTCTAATGTGAAACAATGTTTGTGTTTCTTTGTATGAAGTTTTGCATGATTGTGTGCTATCATCAATTTGGGATGGAACGTACTTTCAAAATAAACTAAATTATCTCAAATCTTGGAGCGTGGTAAGTCAGATGTCAGTCACATACCTTCTCCTCAGTTCAACAACTCTGTAAGTTCCCTTGGAGGTTTGTTACAAGTGATCACCTGTCTCCCATGTTCTGGAGTTACAAGCTTCTTTCTCTTCAGTGATTTTAAAAACTGACTGAGAAACCAACTTAATACATGCAAATAGCAGTTGACTCTATTGGCCTATTAAAAAAAAAAGCCAAGCATGTCATTCTGATAGCTGATGGTGTGAGATGGAAACAGAAGTTAGGGATTAAGATTTGCAATTGTCAGCAACAAGGAGTTGAAGATTATTGTTTTTAATGTAATACTTGATGTCCTAATAGTTTGAATTTGGAGGTGCCCTTCCTCCCCCCGATATCTCTTGCTTTGTATGGATGAGGGAGTCCATCTAGGACTGCAGTTACATGCCTGATGCTGCCTGTCCCTGCTGTTCATTCTTTCTTCACTTTTAGTTTTGCCCAGAGCAAATGCTGTGGCTGAGCACCTGATTGTGTTGCGTAGGACTGTGCATAATGTGGATAAAAAACATCACAGAACTTCACAACCTGTTGGGCAAGTTGGAGAGGGCCTATTTCTGTGGGATGGTGCCAGCTATGCTGAAATTTTCACAGAAAAAAAATTGAGCCCAAGTTCCTCACCTTCCCCATAGGCTGTGAATCATACCTCCAGGTTCTTGATTTTTGGCTTCTCTTGTGTGTTCTATTATCTCTATTGTATTTTGGTGATGAAAGGGCAGGAAGACTTCTGCATGAATAGTGCTAGTAGAAGTTACACATCATTAGACTGAGAAGAATTCTAGGCCATCTTCTCAATTTTCCACCCCAACGTTACTTCCTTTTTGCTGATGATGCTGGCCTGAGTGCCATCTTGTGTCATTGACAGCTTCTCCACTTTTTCCTCCCATAAATATGGAACAGTATGGTTGATATTTCTGACACAGAAAGCCGCTTCATATTTACTGCCATGAAGGATCCACTACAAGATAAAAAAAAAAAAAAAAAAAAAAAAAAAAAGCTGGGAACACAATAGAGTGGAACTAAATTGAGATGAAACAACAAAAACAATTGAGAGGATGCAGCTATGATGAGAAGAAAGTGCAGTTTCATCTCTCTGACAGTTAGAGAAAGCATTTAACAACTCAAATGAGAACACAATAACTTACTGGATGCCAGTGGTAAAGATGTAAATAAAATATAGTCAATAGATCAGAGAACAGCTGTGCCAAAAAGAGTAAGAGAGGAAATGTGGCAAAGTACACCTAGAAGCTTAAAACTTGGAGGATTGCATTTGCTGTGGTAGAATGGTTTCATGATCACTGTATGTTTTTGCCATGATTACTTGGTCTGGTTGCAACACTTTAATTCAACACTGCATAAAAATATCACAGGCAAGTACAAAGAGAGCGTAGAAAGAAAAGAAAAATTGTGCACGTTAATGGAGAAAGAGCTTGCTCAACAATTTCTACCATGGGTACTTTCTTCATGGGAAGGAAGATCTTGAGGAATGATCTGAAGTGATCAGGTTGCTGTGTTTTCATCACTTGCTTCTTATCCACTGAGCTGTAGTAGGTGCAAGCGCATTAATACTGTTTGTCCTGCCCCATTGCATGTGTAAAACCTGTTTGGTTAGAACACCCTAACTGGTATTTTGACATATGTATATTTTGCTGGCAGTTGGGATGGCTACTTAGTTATTGTAATTCAAGCAGTAGACAGAAGATCCTTAAGTTGTAGTGCCTTAATGCTGGAATGACTGGTGTAACCTGGCTGCAAGATTGGGAAATCAAGAGGTTTTCTCTTTCTGACTGAATTGTTAGTAATAAAGACAATTTCAGACAATTGTTAATAATAAAAAATTTTTCAATCATAGCCCTTTGTTACTTTTTTCTTCCCTAAGTATAACTTCCAGCATTGCCTGCATAATAAGCCTTATTTTAGGAAAACACTGTATTTTCTTTCAGATACAATGAAGATTATTCACCAAGCTCACAAATCTAAGGTATGGCTATCTGCTGCTTTCTTCCTTTTTACATGTTTTAATGCACGCAGACCTCTGCACTGTAAAACAGGACTGGAACAAAGACAGTAAATTCTTATCTTTGTGTTCCTGTTCTCTAATTTGTAGACTGGTGATCTAGTAGTGAGTTTGGAAGATGATGACAAACTGATTTTGAAAGAAGACAGCACACTGAAAGCAGCTGGAGTAGGTATGAGGACACTTATATTGACTGAAGGTGCTGTTCATTGTGGTTGTCATTAAACTGATAACTGGCTGATTGTTTGGATAGCCTGCTGAAAAGTAAATGGTATTCCTGATGCTCTTTACACTACTTGATAATTATTCTGGGAAGAAGGCAGGATAATATACATTCAAATCATTGAACTGAGGGCAGTGGGTATCTGCACTCTAAATGTTCAGAATACAAATTGTGATTTTAGAAGGTATGCTTATAATTCTGCAGAGAGCAATTTTAAATGATTGGCAGATAGGTTATTAGTACCATGCCTGCTTAGTCTTACCAGTAACATTTAAACTGATGTTTTGGTTAGTAATGTAAGTAGTGGAACCAATATGGAATAATGAAACAAGATTAGATTTGTTTTAGTGTGCAACATACACTTCTTGATAGTCAGATTGCATGGAAAAGCTCAAGTAATGTCATTTAGAGAATGTGCTGAACATAGCATGAAGTTGAAGCTTGACCTGATTTCTCACATTTTGACAGGGGATTGCATATAGGGCATGTCATTTGGTAATAATGTAAAGAAATGTCTGTCATGATGAAATTGATGGTCCCTGGATGTCCTTTGGGCTTCTCATAAATGTGGCTGAATGGCTTTGTGGCAGCAGGGCACTTCAGGGAACGTAGTCACATTCCACCTTGATATGGACACACACTCATTTGATTGTGCTTTGCCTAGCTGTGGTGCATAACTCCCTGCACTCTAAGTGCAGAGGTGTCAAAGAAAGCTCCCTCCTGCTCCTGAAGTCCTCTGATTGCTTCCCAGAAATAATACATGTATTTTTTTTTCCTTATGGGTTTCTTGGCTCTTTTGTCTCATTTAGTGTGAAAGGTTTCAAAAAGTAGAGCTTCTGCCATTTGGCCATTTACTTTTTGATGACATGGGGGGAAGGGGTTTCTTCATTGCTTTTCTCTGGGATGTACCACAGCTGCCTCAGTATGCCTTTCCCAAAAGTCACTGTCATCTTTGGCTTTTTTTAAACTAACCCAGAGCTTTTCAGATAGGAGAAAAGTAATTCCTCAGGAAGGAGGATTATTGGCACTCAAGCCTTATAGATTTGTAGTTTAGCTAGCAGAAGCTTCATTTAAGCATGATTCTCATCTACCTAAGATGCAAAAGGCAGTACAACTCAGAAGAGAGACTGATGACAGCACTGAGTGTTACACTGGAGCTGGTAGTATCCAGAGCTGTCCACATTCAAAAAGGCATTAACAAATATTTGTACACATCTTTGCAACCGAGATTGTAGCTACAGCACTGAAATGGTTCAATGTGATCTCAAAACAAGTATCAGAACATTGAGGCTAGAGAAGAGCTGACTGCTCTGTGCATATGTATAAAGAGTTTGGTGGCTTATTAAGAGAAGGAAACAATTTAGGGTATTCTACAATTTTGATATGTTCCAGCATATATTGACCAGAAAATTAGCCAAGTTAGGCATGGGGTCTTTGTAGTAAAATCTTCTAGCAATCCTTCCATGAGAAGTGGAAGATGGGAAATCAACAGAGTGAAGCATGATAGCAAGTACCATTAATTATCATTTTGTACACTTACAGCAGAAAGACTTGAAACTTCCTATGGGCATGTTATGGCTTTTTCCATTATTTAGTCTGGATAAGATTTTCTAGAATAAAACAATTTCTGTTAGAAAACCTGGGAAATTTGGAGACTGGCAGATGTTTTTTTCTAAGCTGCATTTGATCATCTTTGACACTTAACAGGGTTAGGTTAGGAAATTGTAAGTTTGAGGACATTAGATAGGTATCCTTGTAAAAGCCTCTGTGGTTGTGGTTATTGTTACAGCTATGATCTAGTCAGCAAAGTTAGTGCTCTTTTTTTTGAAGTAGGGTGTATGTAAATAAAGCATTCGGGATTCATTGCTAACAGTCTTGTCTGTTTTCTAGTTGAGATTCTAAAACCCCTTCTGCTATTTTCCCCTCCCCCCCCCCCCTTTTTTTTTTTTTAACAAGACAAGCAGTCTTCATTAACTTCAGGTTTAATTTGAAAAATGAGCGTGGAACTTATTGGCTCAGCACCTTAAAGAAGTCCATGTTTAATAATTGTGAAGGCTTTCCATCAGATTTGTCTCTGTTCTGAATTAGTAATGTTGCTGACTTATTGTTTTAGAAGAGGAAGTCCTTGACCTACTGGGTTGAAAGAATTGTGACTGCTCTGAACCTTTGTGGGTCCTTTAGCTCTGCCATATCCCCTGTGAATAATTAGAGGTATTTGAAGGTATTGCTGGAGAAGCCAATTTGTGTCTTTCACTTTGCATATTGTTGAAGCCTCATGAATTAATCATCAGCAGGGCAAAAAATTAACTTCTTCAGACACATATTTTGATGGGTCATAAGGGAGAGCGTAAAGTGATCTGTAAAATATTCTACTGATCCTCTAAGTATTAGATTATTATACCTACAGGCTAATTTCATGGAAGAAAATAGTTTCTTTTTCTTCCCTAAAAGACAAATGCACAAAAAAGAGAAAGTTACACTTCATTATTTTTCTGGCATTTGAAGGCATTAGAAATGCAATCACTTAATTCGCTGAATGCAAAACAGACAATTCTGTAGCCTACATTAAACAAATCTTGAGGAATCTTGTTTATGTGCTTGTATGTATTCAGGTTCTTGTTCTTCTAACACGAGAAAGCTGTGCATTTAGTACTGGAATCTCTTCAGTAAAAATAGGAGGTGGTGGGAGGAAGGAAATGTTTGGTGATTTATAATTGGCTTTGACCAACAAGTCATCAGTCGTCTTCTAAGGCTCCAAATAGCTGCTTGTTGTTTGTGGTGGTTCATTACCTGGTGTGCTAAATCTTTAATTTTTTATTTGTTCTAGCAAATGAGACCGAATTAGCATTCTTCTGTGAGGAAGATTACAGAAACTACAAAGCTAATCCTGTTTCGGCCTGGTGAAGATCCCAAGAGATTGTTTTGTTTTCCCATACTTGTTGTAAATCTTCCTTGCCCTGCTTAATGACTTTTTCTTTAAAAGATCAATAAATCCTTGAGGATTGCTTTGCAAACAGTGCAATTCCCTTCCTATAGAAATTAATTTCTGCCAATATGCTGAGACTTAGAGAGGGAAGGCTGGGGGACGTGCATGGGTTTTTTTCCTCCTTCCTCTCACATTTCTTTTCCCTTTGCTTTTCTTTCACAATGGAGGCAGTGCAAATGCTCTGACCTGTGGCACACATTCCCAGTACGATCCTGCAGTATTATGTCAGTTTCATATTGAGAATATACACCACACAGTAAAAACCCCTCTCAGTAGTAACTTGTAATGAAAACTGAATGTTTTTGTGACTGTTTCAGAGAGCTTGACAAGAGAAACTCTGTATTTCAAGTAACAGATTTACTCCACTCACTTTGTTTAGGTTCTTTTGTTTGAATGGTGCGGACTGGCAAGTGTTTCAGGCTCTCTGCTGGTGAAAGCTTTTCTTTATACTTCCGTCCAGCCCTCCTTAGCATGCTGAAACAGAAAATAACTGTTTAGAGGCTTTTGTGTTCCAGGACAAGCTTGCTTGTTACTACACTGCTTTATGAGAATACCTTCTCATCCAAGGTAGAAACCCGAGTTACGCCAGGGCTTCACTGTGCAGAAATAGGAGTTGGGCATTGTTACAAGTAGTCTCAAGGATCAAGGTTTCAGTTTTAAGAATAAAACCCAAGTGATTGCATTTTTTGCAAGGAGAGGCCCAGTCTGACAACAGATGGGATTGATTCTTTCCTACTTTCCAAGCACCAAATGCTCTGTTGCTATCTGGTAGTTCTTGGTAATTCCAGACTTTCCTGGAATTAACCAAATTAAGAACAACAAATTAAGAACAAGAAGAAAGAAACAATCATGTATCTAGTTTAGAAAGACAGTTACAAAACTGCTTTCTAGGGGCTTGCCAAGTTGGGACTGTGTCTTTAAGCCTTTCTTCACTGAAATAGAAATGGTTCTGGCTCTCTGCCTTTGTTCTGCTAAATCAAATGAGATCTTGTGCAATTGCTTTAGGCCCATACATCTACCCTCAGTTCTGGGTCAGAGCTGACAGCACCATTTCCACTAGAGACTCTCCAGAGAAGTAAACTTACAGTTTCCTAGAACGTTGATTGTTAATTTTTTTATTGGCATGATAGTGAAAACAGATGTATGATTTCCAAAGCTCCTAAATAAAAGTTCTTTTTGCTTTAGATGTAGGGCTAATGCATTGTTCCCACCTCATTTTCTCTATCCTTCCTGACAACTCTGTGGCTTAAACTGGAGACCTTTCAGGTAGCTACTATTAGTTACCTTAAAGCAATGGAAAGTGCAACAAGACAGCAGAGCAACAGGATCCCAGATTGCAGCAAGTGACAACACACTCAGACACGACAGCAGGGGGAACAGAAAATGAGAGAAAGAAGCTGCTTACCTTCAGAAGGCCTGTAATGTCCTCAAGCAGGCAGGGATCTTCAGACAAAATGTCCTTATCTTTCCCCCTGCCAACCTTTAAATGATGTCTGGGAAGGGATGGAGCCAGGACCCGCCCCTTCCACTCACTCAGGTACATTGCATGCATCTGAGTTCCCCTGGGTTGGCCCTGCCTTCCCACCAGGTGCTCAATCACTGGTTCAGGCTGTGACTTAGCATTTCCACTAACCAACAGTGTTGCTTCAAACAGTGTTATTCTTCTGTGAAAGAGGTCTGCTATTAAAAAGGAGATAGTGTATTTATCTTGTAAGCACACCTATGTTACTGTGTTCTCTTGACATTTAAATGCTGATGTGCATGCTCTGATGAATTTACAGAAAAAGTTTAACACATCCATCATCTTTCAGTCCAAGCCTCTTTCTCTTGCTGGTCCCTGCTCCCCTAATGAGGTTTGATCTGACAGATTTACAGTATTGACTGTAGCTGTGTGGGAAGTAGATGGCATACCAGAGAAAGCAGTGTCGTGGTCTGTCCTACCACGGCATCTCGATGATAGCTTTCAGCATGTCCAGGCTGAGTGAATATTGCCACTCTTTGCTTCTGTTGTGGGAATTCTAATTTGGTCTCCAACCCTCTCAAACAGATTTGGATTGGTTTTGTGATCCCTTCTCTTTAAAGAACTGATGTTTGAAAGAAATGTCAATGTCCTTTCTGTAGTTACAGCTTGTACAGTACAGGAGTTCAGTGTGTCACTGAGCATGTTGCAGTGAAGGAGCAATTCTACAACATCAGCAAGAAAACTGCAAATGTCTTAATGCAAACGAAGAATTGTGTCTGTTGCTCTAGATGAGTTTCTCTTTCCAAAGGAAGAGTTAAAGCAGTGCTCTCTGAGCTCTGTTCTCCCTGGCAGTGGCACTTCACTGGCTCCTTTCTGCAGCAGCACAGTAGAGCCTTTTGTAATGTTGTCCATGACCATACTTGTAATCTGGATTCTTCCTGAAGCGAGTTTCTACTTTTTTTAATAATACTTTTTACAAAACAAACAAACAAACAAAACCAAAATACCCTCAAGCCACCACGAAACCATAGATAATAACAGAGGACTTTTAAAGATAGATTCTGTTCCAACACTTTGGTTGGGATATGGTGTAGCAATGCGTGTTTCAAAATTGGTTTGATTCCAAGATTGTTGTACACTGAATGAAATCTGGGAACATGGGCTAATAAATTACTGAAGTCTGAGATGTGTTGTTATGAAATCCTCTGTATATTAAAGGAAACCACCCACATAGTTGATACCAAACTTCGTTAACCTGGCAGAAGGCCATAAACAGTGTTAGTTCACAATAACTGTTGATAAAAGGTGACTTCTCCTCAATGTATAGTGGGATAGATCGTATAATTTTACTCTTATTCTTTGACATTGTGGGGTTAATAAGGATTCATTTCACTATGTGACATCCTTGGAACATTTCACCACCCTTATTATGAACAAAAAGAGCAGTATCCAGGGTGGATGCTGAACTAAGAGGCATCTTCTCCTTGGTTATAGAAATGTAGCAGGGAAAAGTGGTCAAACTGGGAGTTGGGGAACTACCATGCTTCTCAGAGAATGAAAACTGCTTCAGAGATTGGAGTTTTGGTTAGGAGGCATGGGTGAACAGCTGCTAAAGGAGAAGAAATGGTGAAAGGAATTACCGTGAGGAGGGATAAGAGGTATTTGTGAGTGAGTAGACACAGAAAATCTTGTATGTAGAGCTCTAGTGGCTTATATATGCCACTGGAATAGTGCTGATTTTTATACCAGTAAGGGTATGAAAATGGTGTTTTTATATCGTTATGCATTTCAATCATTTTTTAGAATTGAATGCAGAAATGGATGTATGATGTGTGCTGTTTTTTTTCTGGCTCTGATATATTTCTGCATGCTGCTGCTTTGGTGTAGTTTTCTGTCTGCATATATTCAAGTTGCTCCTTGAAGATGCAAGAGTTAAGAACTTGGCACAGCTGAATGAAATGCTGCCAGTGACACAGAAGAGTCCTCAGAGATCACCACCATTAAAGTTGTGCAACTGCTTTATCTGATGAAAACGTTCTCAGAGTTGATCCAGAGATAAGCTGTAAGCTGTGATGTTTCTCTTTCATTCTGAGTATTCAGCACATCCCCATGGATCGTTCACTTAAAAATGAACTTGCAGGTCACAGTGCATCATTTGACACAGTGATGACAGGACATTTGTGGACTCTGTCCTTGGGAGCTAAGAAATCTTGAATGTTCAAAGAACAAGAATGAGAAAACAGAACATCTGATACTCATTCTTGGTCTCATTAGACTGATATGATCTTGGCTTTAGAGGCACTGGCAGCTGGCTGGAGGCATCAAAAATGCTTAAGGCAACTTGCACACTTCTGCTTATTGAACAGTTTGTTGGACTGAGCTCAGCCTTGCTGTCTGGCACCACTTGGCACCAGATCTTCCTTCCAGGATTTCCTTCTCATAGTACTAAAGGGCAAGGACTTGCAAATGAGTAATGAATCAACCAAATATGACCAGTAGATCATTTTGCCACTCTTCATGTTAAGAAGGCACTGATTTTTTTCCTGCTATTTACTGTCTTACCACGATGTTGGAGAAGCAGACACACTTTGTTTTTTTCCCTGCCACATCCCCTTCCTTTGTGCTGCCATCTCTGCTTATTTACAGAATGTTAGTGGTTTAGTGCTATGCAATAGCAGTGTTTTCTGTGGAAGTGAATGTCCATTTTAAAATTAGTGAAGGAATATCCTTTGAAATAAAGAAAAGTCCTTCTCTATGGTGTAGCCAGTTGTGCACAACAAAGGATCTTTTGTTGCTTTACAAAAGGACTCACACAGGACAGCACTGTCCACTGGTCAGTGAAAACAAAAATGTTTTTATTATAATGCTTTGTATCTTAGAAGGAGACAGGAGAGAGGTTGCATAAGAGATGCAAAACTCCAGTGAAAACCCAGGAGCTATTGCCATAAACCATCTCTGGCTACAGGGAAAGCCACCAGATGTCAGCACAGCCTGTTTTTTCATTCTCCAGAACCTGTGTAAGCCAAGAGATAGTGAATATTTAGGAATAGTGCTTATCTATGAATTAGTTTAGCCTGCAAAAGTCTGTGCTAGGGCTCGGGTGATGAAAGCTGAGACTTCCCTTGCGGAAAGTGTTTCTTTTTATATTAAAATCAAAGAGCGGCAAATTGAACTGGTATCAGTGCTTAAATTCCTCTTGTTAGAGAGCATCCTTTGCAGAGCTGGTTCCAGCGTGTCTAAATCTTTGCATGCTGTGAGGAGGCATTTGCTGAACATTCATTTGAGGAATTGTCTGGAAAACATCAGCGTTAATTTGCTGAGGTTTTGTAAAGTAAACTTTAAATATGCCTTTTTTTTTAAACACAAGGAAAACCACCCGGAACAGACACATGCAAAACAGAGCAAAAAATCTTCAGCAACACAGCTTAAGCACACAACAAATGCGTCCTCCATGCTTCTGACTCTAAGCTCCTACTATTCCTTGTAGGGCAAGGGAGGAAGAGAACTTCACACTGTGCCATGCTTTCTGTGCTGTGATGAGCTGAGATGGGAGATGAGTTTTGGAGCCCAAACCCAAGCACTGTGCAGAGCTTTATGCTTTGAATGATTGAAGCGTACATAGATGCTGCCTGGTTGCAAGGGTGCCTGCTGTGTGTGCGGTGCAGGGTGCCTGGGAGGTGTTGTTCCCACTTCTCCTCCTGCACAGCACCTGGTTGTGCTTTGCTGAGAGCTCCCCTTGAAGCCTGGCAGATGGCTGAGAGCAGAGGTGGGTGGTGTTTGGGCTGGTGATGCAGCAGGGGGCGAGAATGGAGCATAAAACTCGTGTCTGCCTGTAGGTAGGATATTTCTGGTCAGATAATGGATTGTATTTTTTGTTTGCTGACTTCCTCTTTCTCTGCTAGCAATGGGTTGTTCTCTTCATGGTAGGCCAAAAGCAAGCCAGAAGTGAGAGTTTCTGTGGGTGGTGAACACATTCAAGAGCTCAGTATGACAGTGTAGGTTAAGAATAGAATTTATCTGTGTGTCCAATTCTGCCCTCTGGCAGGTGACACAGTGCTGTGTACTAGGAATGTCAGCAAGGACTGCAAGAGCACGTCTGTCTACTCTCATTTCACATCACAGGAAGGTTTAATTCTGCTTTCCAGAGAGTCAGCAGGGCCAACGACCCAGCATAAGAAATCATGTTCAGAGTGTGTTACTTTTCTCTTTGTCTTTTCTAAGCTTCAAACATAATCTTTAAGGCCAGTTTGGGAAGCCTCTTTTCTTTTATGGATCGAGGTGATTTAAGTGGAAGGTATGGCAGCAATCTGTTTTAGACCGGACTTTGAGGTCACACCTTTGGCTCTGTGCATGCATTTGGCATCCACCCTACTGGAGCACATCTGTTGCTTTTAGAGTCAAAGCGGCAATCTAGAAGTGGCAGCCTCATATCCTAACAGTTTTATGGCAATTTCTCCATGTTTCCCTATCCCCAAATGGAAGGAACCTGGCCTTCCAGAAAGCAGGCTTGAATCTCACACAGTATCTTTGGTTTTGAGACAGCTATGTAAAAGCAGCCTTCTGGTTGTGGATAGCTCTGTAAGCCAGCAGGCTGGCATGCAGCACCAGCAGCCAAAGCTAGCTAATTGCAGATCACGTACGGGAAACAGATAACAAGAATAACTAACCAGCTGAACAGCAGCTGTGGTAGATCTCCCACTGCTGAGGTTTCTAAATCTAAAGCAGATTATCTTTCTAGGGGAATGGCTGTAGTTCCACTTCAAGTCTTTGAAAGATTCCTCTAATACTGTGGCTTGTATTATGTGATCCTTCTGCCAGGCTGTACACAAGTTATTTTTAGGCTTTGAATAAGAAACTCCTTTGCACGCTCTGCCAACAAGAGCTGTCTCTTGTCACAGATGGCACCTTCCTGCTGTGCAATGCCCGCTCAGCTTTAGAGTGGGCCTGACTGCCTGTGCAGAAATTCTCAAAAACTGATGCTTCTTATTAAGGTACAGTAAACAGGTGAAAGAAAATTGCCCCCTTCTAACAAATCTCAAAGCTGAAGCACCATCTGCTGATCCCATTAGCTCAGTGCAGGTCATTTTGAGCTCAGGGATTTACCAGTCTTTTGCCGCTGCTCAGAGCAGCTCATGCAGGGATGCCAGCCATCTTGGAGATCCTGGAGGAAATACATTGTACAGAGGTGCTTAAGCAGCTGCATTCCTCTAAAGATTTAGCTGGAGTTTGATATATCACTTTGTAAGTAAATCCCTGAAGAGCAAGAAACCAATTGCACTGTTAAAAGCCTTGCATTATAAACCAGAAGGAGTGAGGGAGCTGTACCTGCAGAGGTTAAGCTTTGCACAAGAATTTAAATGAACTCATTAAAATCAACTTACAAATTAGCTCATTAAAATGCAATGCTGCAGATCCAGAAGTTGGTTGATCTGGCGTCCCACTTCTGTGAGGAAGCGATTTAAGAAACGGAGAACAAAATGATAGCGTTAAAACTCCTTTTTTTCTTTCCAGTCCCATAAACCTCATTGGGATCTCCCTCTTCCTTGAACTCTTTATCAACGGCACTTTCAGTTTACTGAATGAAGCTATTTTTGTTCCAGTGCTGCAATTGCTGTGTAATACCTCTAGCCTTGTGTCTGTATGCACTTGTGGCCTCCCATGTGCATAGCAGCTCTGTAATACAGACCTTGGCACGCTGGGTCACAGCAAGGATCATCTTCACTTAGCTTGATAGCAAGAACCTACCTGCTGGTGTGTTTTATCTCTGGGTTGTTACATTGCACATACTCCCCTTACTCTCTGCCATTGGAATAATGGTGTTGTTTAGTTGGAGGGTGTGAAAATATCCAAATGAGTTCAGTTTTATAGATTTGTTCAGAATATCTTTTATGTAACTATAGAGGTCAGTAAAACCAGCCTTACAGCTCTTCATTGGTTCTTACAAATCACAGAAGCATACTGTAGGCAATACAGAAAATAAAAATATAAGAATTTACATTCCAGCTACATACTCTGCAATAATATATACGTTTGTGTTTGTGCATATATGCAGAGAATTTCTAAGTATAAAAACAATTCATTGAGAAATTTTAAGCTAACCATACTGAACCCCCTCTCCACAGAATTGTGTAGGGAAATGAGCATTCAAAACCACCTCAAATTACTTTTCAGTATTCTGGAATCAGAATAAATGATCCAAACTCCCATGTCAAAGGTTTTAGAGACCAGATGTGTACAGAGGGCACCATCTGAAATGTGGTTCTGTGTTTAGAGGAATTGGTTTCAGTCTTCAAAAGATACAGTGACTGGCTGGCCAGTATGTTGGCACAGGCATTACCTGGAGCAGTGTGATGGATCTTTATATAGATGCTGTGGGGATGTTGAGTTGGCTCGTGTTACAGGTTGGCATCAAACTGGAAAGAACTGTGCTGCTTCATGAGTATATCCAGTGCCCAGCTCTACTTCTGCTTGTGAAAATTTTCCCTTTGCCATCAATAGGAAGGACATGTGGGTGTGAAAGTTGTGTATATAAAGCTAAAGTGCAACCCTTGTTCTGCTGGGCAAAATGGTGAGTCTTTAGCATTGAAGCATCCCACAATGAAATCACATCTTCCCCCTTGAATACAAAGCCTGCAAGCCTGTGTAATGCTTGTTCCTTCCTGTTCTATGTTTGGCCAACAGGCAGTTGTCTTGCTTGACCTAAGGATGTGAAAAGCTTAGCTTAAAAAAAAAAAAAAAGACATTGGAATACTTTATTGTAAACATAAAATGTGCCTACTTGTGCTTTTATGTTGACTTTACTTGTTGAAAGCAGAATTTTGCTGAATCCCATTTTCCCTCAAGCATGAGTTATGTTGGAGTGGGTGGAATTGTACTCATGTGGAAGTGCATCAAATCCATGTGGAAACTTAGCCTACCATTCATCCACAACTAAATGGTGCTGCACAATCAATCTGCTTGGTGAGTGATTTGATGAGATGCTGATCTGGGTGAGGCTGCGGAGGTGGACGGGGAAACCTGAATAACAGCAGCTTTCTGAAAGGGACACTTTCACAGTGCCCCTTCCCTTTGGTGTTGCAAAAAAAAAAAACAACCAACAATCAGCTGATTATGCAAACTTGGCATTACCCTCAATGTTGATTTCCTTTTTCTTAGTGAAAAGAGGTGGTGGTTGGAGACTTTACTGTAAGCCTTATGCAAAACCTAAAACCCCTCGATATCATTACTGGCAGCTTGAGCGCTACTTGCAGAGTATTACACACTGTTGTCATTAAAGGCTAAACAGGGAATTCTGAAGTTCCTCTTCCTACAAATCATCCAGTTTACAAGAGCAGTATTGGCTCATAGAAGGGCTTATGTGCACCAAAGTTCATCCACGTTTTCCCATTTGTATTAACTGTTAAAAGATGCTTTTTGGTCCCACAAATAAAACCTAATTGATGATATTTTTCAAAGCAAAGCTGAATGCTGAGCAGTGCCTTTTACTTAACTGCAAGGAAATTAGGCTATCCCACCCACGTCCGTGTGTCTGGTCTTGCTGAGGTAGTCTTCTTTGTGTCATCTCAATTGCTTGCTTTTAAGTGAGCTTTTGCAAATGGCTGCCCATTCTCTATATGGGTGACTTGGATCTCCAAAATCTAAATAATTATTCTGATAAAGAGCAAGAGCTTGAAGGAACAGAAAGTAAAAGGTAGCAAAGGAAAGTAGGGCAGAATTCTTGCCCTGGACCTCATCCAAAGTGTGTGTGAAGTCAGAAGAAAAGCATTTGATACATGCTTTGTGGTCTAGTAAGTGACTTTCTAAGGTGCAAGGCAGTGCAGGATGGTGCCCCACATGCGCAATTCCTGTATTCTCATGCTGTGATCAAGACTCACCAGTCTCTTTGCAAGACAGTTCAAAGACCTTATCACTGCTGGTGGAGCCAGTAGTGTTAGAGGTGCTGTTTTGTTATCTAAGCACACATGTTCAGGTGACAATGATTTCTAAGAGCTTCAAACTATTATTTGATGTAGGCCTTTGGTTTTCTTTGTGAAATGGCACATTTTTCTTTTTCACTCTATTTCCACCAAATACTGCCTGAAATGGATTTAGTAAAACAGAGAACATGCAGCAGCAGTTGTTGTCTCAGAGACAGCAGTGCAGACAGGAAGTGTGGGTGTTAAGGACATTCCTCTCTTCAAAAGCTTTCACTCTGATAGCAAAGATGGTTTATTTCAGCAGCCTATAAATGTGCACCAGGTAGAGCCTACAGGTCCAGATCTGCTGTCTGTATTTGAGAAAGCAGATACTTGGATTTGCTGTCAGGTTTGGATACCTTTACTAAAATGTGCAGACACTACATAAGAGGGATATTGTTCTGCTTATGTGGTTACTTCATTAAAGAGACCAAAGCCAGGGACAAGTTGTGTTTCTAAAGCTCACTGCTTAGGTTGATCCAGATGCTCAAGAAGCAGGATGTCTTTGCCATCAAAAAGCCCAGAAAATCTGTGCTTCTTCATATTTAAAAAAAAAAAAAGAACAAAAACATTGACATTCATGAGAGTAGATAATAAGGAAGCAACAGAGAAGCACTGCTGTAGATCTGCCAACTAGCATCCCCAGTGACAGAATCCATCACTTCTCCCTGTATATTGGTGTTGCTAGCTCAGCTTTCACAGTGATTTTTAAGGCAATATTTGTCCTAGCAAACCAGCAATATAATTTAAATACCACTGCCTAAACTACTTTCATAGTAGCCCATTTTCTAAAGTCACCAGATTTTATTATTTACCCACAATATAATTATACTAAAACATACATACATTTAAGAAAAAGGAACACCTTTATAGAAATGTTGATAGTGCTTTGAAATCCTCTGTCACCCCTGAGGTTCCATCAGACGTTGCTAGAGGTCTCCCCACTCGAATACTCCCCTGTTGCACTGGGCAGGACAAACTTGACGTACCTCCCCTTCTCCCAGCCTCTTCTGATTCGCACGAGTCTCTGCTGAATGCAGGGCAAACTGAAGGCAACTTTTGCTAGGATCACAGTACATGGGACAAGCAGCGTGAGAGTGTAGGTGGGAGGCAGGTAGAACTTGTATTGGTTCTCATCAAAGGCCCTTGACCAGCCATACGTGAGGGTGTGCAGGGTGCTGATGACCAAGGCAATAAATCCCAGCGTAGACTAAAAGGAAGAGAAACACAAAGCAGTCAGCAGACCTCATGCCTGTTTTCCCCTGTAAGAATATGTAGCACAGAGAAAGCAGTGAATATTCCTGTGCTTCTCTGATAGCATAAAATGCAACTGCAAACCAGCTGTCACCTACAGGAAAACTGCAGTGTGCCAAGATGAGGATATACAATGGACTAAGTCCTTGGAATGGGGAGTCAGGAGCCCTTTGTCCATTGAGGGAGGCAGCAAGGATGTAGCCTTGCTCTGCAGACCAGAATGTGCCCCATATTCAGCTGAGACTGTGGCTCCCAAGCATCCATAGAGACAACATTTTGCCTGAATATTCCAAGAATGTTGAAGATTGTTTTCAAGGAGGATTTTAAACTACAGTCCCCTTGCTGATGGTTTCCTACCTGCCTTAGAGGTGGGGACTCTCAGCTCATCACAGGCACAATCCCTCCTCAAGGGCCACCAGCTGTATTTTCAATGAAAAGTATGGGTGTAGTACATGATCATCCACATTGACAGCTGGACAACTATTTCCTTCAGAACATCTCTTCTTGGTTTTGATGGCTGACAAACCATTTTAAAACCCAGATAACTTTTTAATGTGTACTGTATCATTTACAACAAGCTAGATCAAGGCTCCTCTACCCTTCAGAGTGAATTACTGAAACAGCTGAGAGGACTGGGCAGACAAGGAAAGATCTCTAAAGTATGCCCCATATCTATGCACTTTTACAGCTCCTCTCCAGCCATCATGAGGGTGTCTGTAAGCCCTGCCAAGTTAGAGAGCTCTTGTCTCTGTGTTGCACCAGCACCATTCAAGGTCATTCCCAGAGCTAGCAACAGCCCCCTCAGCTGAAGCTCACATCTACCTGAAAGCCATATCTGATTCCTCAGCCCAAAGCAAGCTCAAATGGGGTCAAAATTTACTTCACTTGGCAAATGAAGGTGTTTGCTGGGATACACCATACAGCTGAAGGAGATAATGCTCTTAACGGTGGGCACCAACCCATGGCTCACCCATAATTTATCAAATCTTAGCTCCCCTCCAACAGGCAGAACATCCCTAGATGGGAGGAGGCCAGAGGTGCCAGCAGGAGGCTGATCTGCAGAGCACAGCTGTAAGGCAGGGCTGGGGAGAAGGTGAGGAGTGATGGCTGAGGGCAGCAGGTGCTTTTGGCAGTGGGTGCAAGGTGCCTTCAGGTACAGTCCACATGGGGCTCCATGGATGGCAGAGGTGTCAGAGCTAGAGATAATTAGTTTGTTCCTCTACAGTTTCTCTTTCAACTGCTGCTGGCACCAGGGAAAAGCAGAAGTGGAAATTAGTAGGACAAAAGACGACCGAACATCGGAGCTGTGCAGTGACCCACCTTTGTGCACAGCAGCAGGGCACGCAGAACAAAGAGCTAATTAGCAATAAATGTGCAGGTGAGCAGATGGCAGCTGGACACAGTGCTGGCAGCTCCACAGAGCAGAGCAATGACACAAACCAGGGCTCCCTGTGGTCAGCAGGGCTTTTACACTGTCACAGCATGGGGAATGCAGGGCTGCTGCCAAGATAAGGTGGTAAAGCCCCCTGAGAGATGGCTCTATGAAGATGGGATCTTTCTAATGCAGGTTTAGCTTGCACTGCCCATTCTGGATTGATTTTTCTCTCTCCCACCTCTCTTCAGTGTCCAGGAGATGTGCTGCAATGCATCAGTGAAGGTGACTCTGTCATTTACAAATGCCTGTGCAGCATCCAAGGCAAAAGGCACCTTCCTAACACATTCAGGTTTCTGACTTCTGCTGCCATTAGTCCTGTAGAGTTGTTAACTGTGTGGAAGCTGGCTCTCACTTCATCATCAGGAGGGCTACAGGCACCTGATGACAGATTCTTTGCATCCTGCAGTATGTAGCTAAGAAGGAAATCAGGTCAACCCAACCTTCAAATTCCAAGAGGATTTTTCAGGGTGGAGAGACAAAAGGAATCATACGCATTTTCACTTCTCCACCAATTAGATTTGATTTGTAAGTCACTAGGGAACATTAAGAATCTCCCTTGTAAGTTGAATTGCATCTGAATTGTTCCTGTTATCTAGTGCCTAGATCCTGTATATTTTCTATTAGTCAAAACTGGATATGGAGGGAAACTGTCTATTCAACCCAGCTGTATTTGCTAGCTGAAAATCATCTATGTTCTAAATCCTTAGCAACAACTCAAGTGTTATTTTTGGCCTGTTAAGCAACAGATGTGTATTTTAAGATAATGGCAGTACCCCATGGTGCTGAGAGGCACCCACAGTGTTGTTGGAAAATGCGAGGCATGGGAAACTCCAGGTAAGGAGTGGATCAGAGTGGTTCCTGGCTTTTAGCAAGCCCCAGCCCTCACTCAAATGTGAGTGCAACCCCTCTCAAACACAGCAGCCACCTCAACAGAAATGGCAGCAGCTTTGGGGAGATACTCAGCAGGGACTGCTGTGCTTTGTATTTTCCAGATCTTTCCTTTTTCACAACTAGCCACAGTGCCTCTCATGCACCGTAGTCAGTTCAAGTGTCGGACATCCCCAGGGCTTGAGAGTACAGCCTTGTTCTTCACCCCTTGTATTTACATTACAGTGTCACTGTGCATTAATTTAGGGAGAGTTGAGTTGCTGTTTGTGAATGTTACCCTCTAGCACCTGGGAACAGCAGATATATCTGCTACTCATTTCCTCAAGTTGGCATCAACAACTTATTGAAGAAACTCCTCTAAAACATTCCTCATTAAAAAACAAGCAATGCCCGACCTGGAAGCTAACATGACAAAAGCCTCTAATCCTCTCCTCGGGCACATTGCCACTGTCATCAGCAGGGTGTGCTACAGTGCCTCTCCCTACATCCACAGAAATAGGTAGGAGTGATTTTTCCATGCTCTAAGCCAGCCAGTGACTGCCTGGGGCAGCCAGGAGCTATTTTGGAGCAGAGCATCACATACTAGTGCCAGAGTTGACATATCATTGGAAAGACCCAGGGAAAGATGGCAAAGGGCAGAAGAGACAGTTGTGGAATGTGTGCTGGTAGAAGATACCATACATGTTGCATAACACAACAGCAGCACCCACCAGAGAGCTGTCTAGGGAGACAGAGGGAGATGCAGGGAGTTTCAGAGCCACATTCCAGGCGATAAGGAATTATTTCCCTTCATCTCAGATTCCTGGTATGAAATGCCTAAGCCAGGACGGGAGTTTATCCAATGTCCCAGTGGCTGCAGTGCACCCCTGAGATGTGGTGCTGAGAATTAATTTGCTCCTGCTGTCTGTTAAGAAAGAGATTTGAAGCTAGATCTCCCTTCTCCCCAAGGGACAGTCTCTTGAGGTCAGGCTCTCCAGGTGAGGCTTCTTTATGCATTGTAAATAATTACTCAACAGCTCACAGCAAGAGAGGAGAAAAAGAGATGAACTGACTTACTAGTTGGAGATCAGGGCACCTGTGGGAGAGCAGGCTTCAAACTCCTGCTCTAATGAATATTGAATTATTTATGTGCAGCTGAAGAGCTTCAGCAAGGGAGAATGAATGATGGATATCCACCTTTGCACACCCTAACTCTACATACTCCAACCTCTGAGTGTACAGAGGGGCTCTGCAGAGGAGGTATGGGGGGGGGGGGGGAAGGGGGGAACCTGTGGGGTTTGTGCGTGCTGGGTGGCACTGCAGCATTACTGGGAGCCTACTGCAAGCTAAGCTGCAGCCATGTAGGAAGCACAGTTAATGATGGGTTTCAGGATTATGTGATATGACAGGTGAGTGTCCTTCAGGAAATTAGGTCTTAAAATGAGCTCTCAAGGTGCAGGGACTACTTGAAGTTTTTTCCTTGCTGTTCCTGTTAACCTGAAGCCCTGCTCTGTATGTATTACTGAGAGTGGCAGCCCTTGGGTTGAGGGTTTGGGATCCCTACATGGGTCACTGTGGAGATCTGGCCTCATGAGCCTGGACATCCCTGCAAGTGGAAAGAGGACTCCCAAACCACTAGGAAACCTGAGAGAAAGAAAAGCTATCCAGATACTCCTAACCCATTTTTTAGAAGACATGCCCTTCACTGATCATTCAGATCTGTGTTCTGCACTGGCTGTCCCCATGGGTTATCCATCTGCAGCCTGCTGCAGACTCCCCACAGCATCTCCACAATACAGAAGGCATGGGGAAAAATGATAACAGATAACAAATTCTGAATTACTCAAAAAAAGGTGACAGATACAATCCAGTTAAAGAAAAAAACATTTGCTCACCTTTCCCAAAGATCAGGGCTTACCAAATACTCCAAAATGAGAGATCTCCAGATAGAGATCCTTTCTGTGTGGCAGCCAGCCCTTAAATGAGGCTTAGGAAGGGGTGGAACCTGGTTCCATCCCTTCCGGTTGCACAGGTAGAAGCAATTCACCTGTGCTCCAAAGGCTGGCTGCGTCCCTTTACCAGGTGCTCCATCATTGGTTCAGGCCCTGACTTAGCAATTCACATACAGAAGGGAATAATCCTCTCTTCTCTAAATGTCTGCAAAGTGTTCTACCTTGTATCACTTCAGGAGTGAATGCAGCACTGCTCATGGGCACAATGTGAGGAGGAAAAATCCCAGAGAATTTTGCAGGGGGCATCACACAGGCAAACCCATGCTGGTTCTTCTTAGGATCTCTAGCTAGCACTGTTAAAAGTAGGGTGAAAAAGAAATTCCACCAGCACATTAAAGACTCATTCATGCAAAACTTGCCACTAAGCTCCACGTGGATGCACATGATGCATTACATTTTCCTTTCCCTGAGACACAGCACCCACAGCAGAGCACGCGAGTCCTGCATGACTCCCTGGAAGCACCACTGTCCCACTGCCCTGAGATGTCCTCTATGGTGAGTGGCAGAGTGCCTGTAACACCGGCTGACTGCAGAACCACTCTCGGGCATTGTCACATGTCAACCTTACCTGGATGAAACTGAATTCCCTCCAGTTGAGAGAGTTTGCAATGGATGGAAGTGAGGTGATGGCAAGTAACGACAGCAAGCCCAGGGCAATTATTCCAACAGATATATAAATCTCCATCCTCCAGACTTCCTCCTCTACCCAGATATTCATCTTCTTCTCCATAGCCTGGCATGACAATGAAGTTTTGTTAAAACGGAGCACATAGGAATAGAGGAATTGAATTTTATGTGTATTCACTTTCGTTTTGGAAGAAGATTTCCTGGATGAACACTGGTTCCTGCTGCCACTGGCCTCTGCCTGTGGCAGGTGCCACTGCCATTTTCCCAGTTGGATCAGACCTGCAGCCTGCTGGGAAGAACTGCTTGATGCTCACAGCTCCCATAGCCTGTAACCACAGCAGCAAGCCCCAGAGTTGCATTTGGAAAGATAATTGGAATGAGAAGTCAGTTTAAAGCCATGAAAACAAATACACATGCTTGAATATGCAGTAGTCTCCTAATAACCTTCATTTTAAGTGCATTTAATGGGGGAAATTGTTCATGCTAATGGAAAGGAAGATGGGTTTTATGCTTCATGGCAGAGAACAACATTTAGAACCATCTTCTTTAGCCCATTAAATGGGCTTAATTTACTAAACAAAGATGTTGCTAGAAAACAGGACGTAGAGGGGAAATGGACACAGGATGCTTGACCGAAATTAATGTGTGACTGTAGCAATTGAAAAAGGGCTGTGCCAGTCTGGAACTGAAATATCTGGTGGATGCTTTGAGCAGGCACTGCTCCCAAAACCAGCTGTCCTGCTCCCAGCTGCCTCCATGCCTCTGTGCTTGGACAAAGTGTTTGGGTGGCTACAGTGAGAAGTACTTGGGAAACATCCCAGCACAGAAAGCAGACAGGTTTGGGGGCAAGTCCTTGATCTGGTTCACCTCTGGGATGCACAGAGATTCTTGCACCATCCCAGGAGGAGGCACGGAAGAGCAGCAAGAACAGCAGGGACAAAAGATGGCAGAATCACATTCTTCCGTGGCGCTGCTGAGCTGAATTGCCTGAAGGTGTAGCAATCTCGGGATATAATCTCTGGATAAACACTGCTGAAAGCCTCGATAGGGCAGTAGGGTACTTTCCCATTTCCTTGTTCCCCTAGACTATGGCCTAGACTTCAGCATTGTTTTGTTACAGCACTGGAAGTGCGCTGTGATGAGGACATACCTCCTACATAAAACAAATCCTTTGGAAAGCAAATGCAAAGGCCATGAAGCCCTCTTACCCAACTTCTGAATGTGCCTGCAAGATCATCACAGGTGCCACCCGAAGGGTGCCAACATTACCTGCTTGACGGCTGTCTCAATCAGCTGGTAGCGGTGGGAGCGGCGCATGGGCAGGCACAGGCTGTACACGGCGTGCAGGGCTGCACAGAAGAAGCTGAGGAGGCCGATCTGCTTTCTGTGTTGCAGCCACTGGTCAAGCCAGTCTGGAAAGCGCCTGTATTTGGTGCCGTAGTAGAGCTGCGAGCAGGCTGCCAGCACACCAGGGAGGTAGACCAGAGACAGCATGACGTAGGCCACGCACGGCAGCGTAGTGTTGACCACCTCGACAGGGATCTTATAAAACTTATTCTTCTGCTCCCTGATGTAAGGGTGGATGACCTGCCGCACCAGGTTGTAAGTGAAAAAGCAAAGAAAAAGCCCCAGAGCCAAAAAGATGGGGATTTTCCAGGCTGGCAAAAGGCGCAGGGGAATGTTCTCAATCTCGCAGGCTGAGGACATGCAGCCCATGTCCACAGGGGTGAAGCCCATTACCTGAGCAATTTCTGCCACAGTACGCTTGGCTTCTTGGCTATTGGAGCAGATTAGAACCTGCAATAAATGGAAAGATACATATTGGGCAAAGAGATCAAGTGGTGGGAACGAGCGTGGCAGGAGGGATGCTGCACTAAAGGAAGCCTACATTATCATGGATCATCATGTGTTTTGGCAGACTTTCTGATGGGGATTCTGTGGTTGCCAAAGATCTCTATCCTGGACGGGTTTTCTTTCTTATGCATACCACCAGTTTGCTTTACTGGCTGTGTTTAGATAGAGAGACAATTAAATGATGTTTTTCACTTACACAGTGACTCCAGGGACTATAAGGTATGGAGTAAGCAGTGTATTTCTTTTCTGATCAAAGAAATGTGCAAGCTGTGTGATGGTTTCTGGATGCCAAAACCAGTACTGATGCCCCTTCTCTGTGTGCCTAAGGTCATTTACTGATGTCAGACCTCAGCTGCTGAAACAGTTGAGATGTGGCACATATCAGAAGAAAGCAGTATACCTGCTTATTGCCATCCCTGGCACCAGACTGCAGCGTCCACGCAGAAACCACATTAAAGCCCTTGACCACAGTGCAGGCTGGGAACAGAGAGGCCAAGTATTCAGCGTTGGATTCTTTGTGGTGGTTGATTTCAGTGTTGTTACTGACATCCACCAGGATCTTTCCCGCCAGCACATCAGCCAGGTCACAGAGCGTGGAGTAATGTTCCCTGAAAACCGCCACAAAAATGACATCTGTCTTCTTCACCGCCTCAGCCTGGAAGGTGACCTCTGCTGCAGAAGGGAAGAGGCAGGCTTTGCGCTTTGGGTTGCGGCTGCCCACCACCACCTTGAAGCCAGAGCACACCAGACGGATGGCCAACGAGCGCGCAAAGTCCCCGCTCCCCAGCACGCCAATGGTGCGGCCAGCTGCAGGCACCACGCTGGGATCACCCTCTGTGCTCCTGTGGCCAAGGAGGGGCTTGGCCATGTCTCCTCCAGGCATCCTGGCAGGAAAAAACAAGGGGAAATGCAAGTTCATTGCAAAGCTCTTGCAGAAATTCAGACCACATCTGCAGTCATGAGGAAAATGCCACTTACGACGCACGAATAGAAGTACATGAGGTTTTGGGAAAGAGGGAATTCCCTGATGCCTAACTGTAGGTGTACAGCGCTGGGTCCTGTAGCCCAGACTCATCTACTAAACCCACCAGCATGAGTGCAGTAACATCCAGCCACCGTTGGAGGGGGACAAGACATCAACACAGAAATGGTTTTAGGGACAAGTTTCCCCAGTTCAGGCGATCAAACACCTGCACTCAGCCATCCTATGCTGTTCTTACTTGCATCTCATGCTGCAAAGCCAGATCAATTCTCACAGCCGCCAGCAATGGGAACTCTTGGAGCCGTGTAGGACCAGGGCAGATCTTTTGAAAAGCCCTGGTGTCCGTGGGAATCTCTGGGCACACAACTGAGAGAGCTGGGGGTTTCTTTTGATTTGTGGGAGCAGCATCAAAGCAGGGAGTTTGAGGTGGAATTAAAGTGTCCTCCAAGTGGTAAATGAAGAGAGCTGTGGCTTTTGCCTGTTCCAATATTTGGGTCCATTTGTTTCATTTATTCAATGAACATGGAGAACTTCCTTGTGACATTTAAAAAAAAAAAAAAGTATTAAAATATGATGGGATTTGCTCATGAATGATCTTGATGAGCTTTACAAACATTAATGAATTTTACCCTGTAACACTCTGCTCTCCATAGCAGATTAGATATTGAGGCCATGAAGAGGCTTTAAGCAAATCAACCAAATGAACAGCATCACACCAGCTGAGCCTGGAGGTCAGGAGAAGCTCAATCAGTGAACTGCCAGGCTGTTCCCATGATGTGTCACCTACAGCTCAAACCTGCTTAAAAAAATGCAGATGGCCAAAGGGACACCAGACTTTTAAAGTGCTCAGGAGTCACACCAGCACACCTGACTTCTGATTTGGGCACACTGGGAGAAATAGTAGTAAAGACCAGAATTAACAGACTCGTGATACATTTGCAAAAGAGACAGTCTTTTGCAGTACAGTCTTGCTTTATAGCTGGCACAGTTCTTTCAAAGTGAGGGTGACCGCTCGGACAAGGTGACCTGGTCACTGGGCTTTGTTTATCATAGGCTTTTGGAAATGCTCTTTATCCAATGCTTTTCTCGGATTGGAGCAATAATGGTGCAAAAGGGAAGGGCACTTCTGCATGAATAGTTACCAATGAGAAACAAAGGGTAAGAATAAGTAATTTTCATAATGGGAATGGGCTGTCATGGGGTTTCCCCACAGATCTGTATTTTTCCAACATGCTCATAAAGGATTTGGGAAAGACAAAGAGAAGATCAAGCTTGGGTGTGATAACTGTTTAGGACAGCCAATCTTTATTGCGAGCAATTTCCAATCCTCATGCAAAGTGCCTGAGCACCAAAACTCACTACTGGCACATGCCAAGGGCTGCGTATGGGCATAAGTGCTATGAGTACACTTTAATGAGCTGTAACTCATATCATGCAGCTTCCTCTCATGGGCTTGGTAAGAGAGAATTACTCAGATTTCACCCTGAAGGTTTCTGCTTCTGCTCCAGATCTGTGGAAGGGCTTGTGTGCACAAAGGCTGACTTTGTTCTGCACCTGTGTCAATGGTCTAGTTCAAGGCTGCTACCCGTGCACACACCCCTGCAGTAAGTATAGGCCATACAGATCTCAGTCGCTGCAAAACAAGGTGAGTATAGCACTGTAAACACATAAATTGGACACAGAAGCACACAGGTGAGGTTGGAGATGAGATAACTTGAAATTTCCTGAAGTGAGCAGCAAGCCCAGAGGTGGAGCTCAGGTCCATGCCAAGCCTTGTGTCCTCGCCCATCCAAGCTGAAGAGCCAGGCTGCAAAACCCTGCTGTAAATACTCCAGCTCTGTCTGAAGAGATGTTGGGTTTTCTTTTTTGGCCCCTGCTTATCACGTACTTTATCGAAAACTCGTTGCTTTACTTTTAAGAAACATCCTTGCTCCGCCTAGGTGTATTCATGCCCACAATTTGTTATGGGACCCACACTATTGTTTAGCTTAACCACCTCTCCTGCCTACACAACCCTCTGCTTTTCAGCAACCTGCATGCATGAAATGTTGTCCTACAACAAAGAGATGTCTCTGGCCCCTGGCCACTGGAACAGGAAGCAATGCTTAGGGTGACAGGACTTCATAGAATCGTGGAATCTTTTGCATTGGAAGAGACCCTTAAAGACCATCTGGTCCAGCCCTCCTGCAATAAGCAGGGACACCTACATCTCCATCAGGTGCTCAGAGCCCCAGCCAGCCTCAACTTGGGTACGTCCAGGGCCAGGGCATCCACTTGTTCCTCAGGGCCCCACCAGCCCCTCCAGGGGGCCATGCTACTGCCATGTCACTGTGAGGCAGAGCAGCCACCAGCACAGGGAAGGCTGCAGAGGCCAGACACAGCGTAAGCACTGCAGTCTTGGATAAACTTCATTTATTGATCTTCTCTGTCAAGGAAACTGTACCCCTGCTGAGTTACATCACACAAAGTTCAGAGCAGCAAGGAATCTGCATGATGATTTAAAGCCCAGCACAATGGAAGTAAACCAGCTTCAATCCTAACCGGGCAGCAGTTCCATAATTAAATACCAAGTGCAATGTGAAGCTGCCCTACAGACTGATGGTTAATGACACCCTTATATCACTGCATGGGGATGCTGTGCCCACATCCAGAGTGTTGTGTGTGGTTCACCTATTGCATCTCAGTGGCTGTATTATTTGCAGTACAATAGCAGCGAGCAACATCAGGAGCTCCACTCCGCCTGGCGCCAAAACAGGACAGAAGGCAGAATGGGATCAGACAAAAGCTGGGTGAACTGAAGCAGTCAAATCTCTGCTGCACAGGAGAGGGTGGGAGGGCTCTGCAGAAGAAAAGCAGGGATAACTCTACATGTTTTGCACCTGAGGCTTGGCAGGCTGTTAGCTTAGGCTGGGTGCCAGGCAAACACAGCTTTCAGAGTGCTTTCCAACAGGACGGCCGTTCTGGGCTGAGCTGCTGCAGGAGCCCCTCCAGGTGTGGCTGCACTCCCTGCACTGTCAATCTGCACTCAGATAATGCCCCACTGCATTATCTGGGAAGCTGGTGCCATCGTTATCCTCCTTCCACAGACATGGGGACTGAGATACCAGCGATAACGGGGCTCCAGCAAGTTTGCCTGGGAAGACCCAGATATCCCTGACCACTTGTTTAACAACGAGACCATCTTTACAGGACCCTGTCGGTTATTCTGGGCAGGGGACTACAGCCTCGTGGTTCCTGTAACCCACAGTCAGCACTTGGCATGTAAACCCTGAACGAGGCTGCCCGTACTGAGGCAAGGCATGCGATCTGCTTCAGTTCTGGACCAAAAAAAAATAAATCAAGATCCATTTGCCTGCCTTAGTATTTAGGTTTATCAGATAAAATCACAGAATGGCCTGGGTTGAAAAGGACCACAATGATCATCTAGTTTCAGCCCTCCTGCTATGTGCAGGGTCTCCAACCACCAGACCAGGCTGCCCAGAACTTCATCCAGCCTGGCCTTGAATGCCTCCAGGGATGGAGCATCCACAGCCTCCTTGGGCAACCTGTTCCAGTGCTTCACCATCCTCTGAGTGAAAAAAATTCTCCTTAATATCTAACCTAAACCTCTCCTGTCTTAGTTTAAAGCCATTCCCCTTTGTCCTATCACTAAAGACAAGTTGGTTTTGTAATAGCTCCAGTTAACAGAAGTTTCTTAAGTATATCTGAGTCAAACTGTGCTGCAGAACATGGCAGCAATCTCATAAGGAGCTCCTTGCCATGGTGCTGTGCAGCACAACGAAACTGGCTCCTGTTTGTCCAAAAACCTCATCTGTGAGCTCAGCTCACATACAGACTTAGAAGGCAGCACCTTGGTTCGAGTAACCACTTCTGTGTCTTCCCCTGGGGTCAGGTTTTGGTTAGACTGACCACAACTGAGTCTTGAGTAGCTGCGGTGCATGTCCTTACAGAGCCACATCAGGGCTTCAGTTTCGGCGTTGGGAGTTATCTGAGATAGAAGACAAGATTATCTGCATCTCCTGATGGGTACCAGGGTGGAATGAGGGGAATGTCCCACTGTCTGCACCAAGACAGTTCCTGTATGCTACGGAGTATGGTGTCCCCCATATTCTAGGGATGGGGGTGATCTCTGCCCCCAGGCCATCTATCTGCATGCAGGGACCTTCGCACTTCCCTTGCTGACCATGATGCTGAAGTCCTGCAGCTCCTGTCTGCAGAGCCTGGTGCGCTCCATGGAGTTGATGCACCAAGAAGTCGTGGCTGGAGGGATGCATTCAGCACCTGAAGTCTCTGTTCAGGTCTTGCTGTGCATAAAAATACTCATGTCTTGGCTACATTTGTTTTGTTTCCAGGGGAAATAAAGCACATAAGTCTCTGCCGTACCCAGAGAGGCCCTCCAAAAAGCACAGCCGGTACCATGTACCTGCTGAGATTGGCACAGATTTAAGTAAGAAAAGGGCTTATCCAAAGCCAGTCAATCTCAGCTCTGCTCACACTTCTGGAGTTCTCCCAGTCTCGTCCAGGCTGACTGCAAATAACACGTCTGCCCTGTGGATAGCTCACAGATGAGGGAAGAAGGGGAAAACAGGCTTGCTACCTGTTTCCATTTTTCTCCTTCCAAAGCAGACAGAGCTAGCTTCCCAGCAGTGCAAACCAGGAACCAGCAAAAACAATAAACCAACCGTCTGTATGGCTTCAGCCAGAACAGCAATGTCGCAAACCTCCCCCAGGATGCCAGCCAGGCTGTGAGAATGAGGAAATGCCAACAGCAGAGCCCTGAGGCAGCTCCAGGTTCCCCGACTGCTGGGGCAACACTGCTGGGTGCTGAGGCTGTCTGTGGCCACATGGTGGGAACAGAGCTGCTGAGGGGTCCCAGTGCTGCAGCATGCACCCACCATCGCACCGTGCTTCACCCTCATCCCTCTCCCTGTTCCTACCTCAAAGCATGCTGTTTGCTTTTGCACAACCATACAGCACTGTTGACTTGCTGTGCTGTGCCCCTAACCCCATCCCTGTGCTGCCTGGCCGGTCCCTCACCCGCTGCCCACGCGGTCACTCAGTCCAAACATGGGACACAGCGCATGTTCTGCTCTTTCTGACCTCCTCTCCAATTTGTCCTCCTCTTTAATAAGCCCCTCTCTCAAACATTTCCCCTATGTCACCCACAAAGCAAGCACGTCCCTCCCTGCACCACTGCCTGCTGATGACAACGCAACTGCCAGCCCCCCCCCTCCCCCCGCTACATACCTACACACTCCCTCCAGTTTAATCATTGATTAATACTGAGGATGTTGGGTTTGGAAGCCAAAGGCACGTCCCTGACCACAGGATATTCTTCACCATGACCAGAACTCAAAAACATGTTTCAAAACAGGGCAAAGCAGAGGTTTTCCCAGAATTTTCCATGCTCTGCTTTTCCCACACCAACTCAGACATTTTGGCCACAGTTTTCCTATAGAAATGCACCAGCCTATGGGCACCTGGTGAGGTTAAACAGGCAATACTGATGCTGGGCAGAAAAATCACCCATCCACAGTATTGGTTGAGGCTTGATCAAACTGGGAAACAAATTTTTGGTGTACCAAGAGACCATTCTGCTGGTGCCTGCCAAATTGATACAGTGTGGAGAGGCCTGACAGGGACGTGGATTGGGGCAGCACTTCATAAATTGGGAATCTGAGGTTTGGGAAGCCTAGAGGTCTCACCCTAAGGCATGGGGAGCACAAACCTGAAGCACCATGAGGTGTTGGTGGAGCAGTTCTGATGCTGACACAGCACACACAACTTTATCTGAGAGATGTGACTCTGAATAAGAAGTTTATTTCTCCAACTTGTCAACAAGAGACCACAACTTTAAGTGCTGTAGCGGAATCCTGCATGGCTTCTATTCCTTTCTTCTGGGATCTTTGCTTGCTGCTCTTACCGTGCTAACAACTACCTCACGGTGACTCACTCACTTCTGAGCTCTCCCTTTCCTACAGCAGAGCAGCAGGGTGTGCTCTGAGCACAGCAGCCCCCCAGGGAACTGCCAGACCCTGCTGTTAAAAAACCTCTTTCTTTCCAGAAAGGACGCAGAGGAATTGCACTGCCTGCACATGAAAATATTTGGGCTGGCTGCTGCTGCCTGTTAGAAGGGCCTCCAAGATCAGCATGCCCTCTGGTTTTGCTTCTTGCAGCAACTCAGAGGATGCACAGGGCCGTGTGGGGCAGAGGGTAGCCCAGGGGGTGCTTTGGGGTGGAGGGGAGAGAACACTTCCAGCATGAGGCCAGTGCCAGCTTGCTGCTATGGGAGCACAGCCTATCCTGTGCTATGGCAGGAGAAGCAAGTGGGGTCTCGCCTATCATCCCTTGGTGCTTTTTCCTTAGGGACACTGAAGTGCTAACATCCTGCTGTGAATCATCGCTGCCTGTGCAGTTTCAGTAAGCTGTTTTACATCTGCATTTATTTTCACCCACTCTTTCAGGTGGGTGCTGAAGCCAAAAGGAAAGGAGGAAGAGGTGTTACTGACCTGGGAGGAGCTGAAGGAAAAGCAAGAGAAGAGGGCAAGCGGCTTCACAGGGAAAGGAGCACAAAGGACGGTGCCTACAGAGATCATGCTGCCTTGTGAGTGCAGCCTTTGCTTTGCCTGAACACATTGTGTGCCCTTCAGGCACATCCACACTATGCCACGGACACACCTCTCTACCGAGCAGCTGCAATGGGCACAGAGGTATCTGAGGAGGAAACACCTCTGGTTAAGGCAGCAGCACACAACAAATGCCTGGTGAGTTCTGATGCATGAGAGAAACCTGGTCCAGGCATGCATGGTGTGCACAGGGCCCCAGCTGCCTCCCATCTGGTCAATAAGGTGCTCAGTGATGCTGCCTCTCTCAAGCAGGTACCTGTTAGTGATGGCCAGTGGTTGGTATCAGCACACTGCTCCGGGTGCATTATCTACAGACCCATATTGGCAGACCATGGTCTGTGGGGAACTCATAGGACATTTTTGCAAAGGCTGCAGAGGTGATTGCCTCTCTCAACTCTGCCACCTCTGGAGTACTGCGTCCAGATCTGGGGCCTCCAATACAAGAAAGCCAGAGAGCTGTTGGAGAGGGTCCAGAGGAGAGCCACAAAGATGATCAGGAGGCTGGAGCACCTCCTCTATGAAGACAGGCTCAGGGAGCTGGGTTTGTTCAGCCTGGAGAAAAGAAGGCTGGAGGCTGACCTTACTGCAGCCTTTCAGTACCTAAAGGGAGCCTATAAACAGGAGGCGAGTCAACTCTTTACAGGGGTAGGCAGTAGCAAGACAAGGGGAAATGGTTTTAAGTGGAAGGAAGGAAGATTTAGGGGTGGATATCAAGGATAAGTTCTTCACTATGAAAGTGGTGAGGTTCTGGAACAGGCTGCCCAGATAGGTTGTGGATGCCCTGTCCCTGGAGGTGTTTAAGGCCAGGTGGGATGGGGCCCTGAGCAGCATGGTCTAGTATTAAATTTGGAGGTTGGAAGCCCTGCATGTGGCAGGGGGGTTGGAGATTCATGATCCTTGAGGTCTTTTCCAACCCAAGCCATTCTGTGATTCTGTGAACTAAACTGAAATGCAAGTGTTAGCAAATCCAGGCTTCAGACTTACTGGAAGTCTGAGCACCTGGAAAAAGATGGAAGGAGCCCAGGAATTCCTGAAACCTTAGCCAAATTTTTAAAAATCTTCCACTGATTTGGGCTCTGGAGTACCCAAGGGCTTTTAAGATGGGATGTTGGCTCCCACATCACTGATTTCCAACCATTTCATCCATTCAGATAAGCTATATTCCACTTAGATGAAGATGGGAAGCACCCTGCAGTTCACTGCAGGGGAAATGACCCTATGGAGAAGCAGTAACTTAAAGTTTGGAAATCTGTCCTCTGCTGTGACACTGACAGGAAACCTGATTGTAATCAGCGACAGTAAACATCTGGATAACAAATTGGTGGGCTTCAATTCCATAATGTAACATCTCATAGCCATCCCTCACACGTCAGAGCTCCTCCACTGCCCCACTTCTTCCACCACCGGAAAAAATGTGTTTCCCCTGAATCTAAAGCTGCTTTCATTGATGGGTGTAGTGCTGCAAGGTCGCAGCCAAAGCAGAGCTCCTAATAATAAAAAGCAAACCAAACAAAAACAGAAGTAAAAAGCAAAGCAAACACAAATTATGCTTTCAAGAAGCATGTTTTCCTAGGGCTTACTGCGTTTTCTTTTTAAACAAAGACTTGTTGAGTCACCAACATTTTCAGCTCCACAATTATGGAGGAAATCGAATCCGTGCACTGAGTATTGGATCCTACATTACTGTACATTTGTTTTATAGCAAATGGGATTTTAAAAGAGGAGAAAATGTAAGGCTGATTTAAAATCTAAAGTATTTTAAGTAGCTCAATCTTGTTAGCCCTCCATCTCCTTAGCCTGCAGGAACACTGATACCGGAGGAGCGACGTTCCCCTCTCGCTGTCTCTGGTTTCTCTCCCCGGGATGCACTTTCCCAATGCACCACTTCTACCTGCAGCGCTGGGCTGGTGCTGTGGGGCTCCCGGTGCTCTGCCCGCAGCTGTCCCCGACGGGCTCAGTACGGGGACAGCCCGTGCCGGACCACCCCGCCAATGGGGCATCCCTGCTCCAAAGTCAACCCTTCAACTCCATCACAGCTGTCACGGTGCGGCACAGCGACACGGAGCAGATGGAGCGCAGCGCATCCGACCCTATTTCCTTATAGGAACCCCCAGCGGCACTGAAGCAGCAGAAGCCTCCCGCTGCTCGCCCCTGCGGGCCCGCGTGGCCCCGGCTCTTTTAATACCTCACAGCCCGATTTCTCCCGGGCCGGAAGAAGTCATTCATCTCCACGAAGCGTTTGCAAAGCTCCCGCTCTGGCAGCCACCAGCAGTCCCGTTCCCCTCCCATCCACGCCTGTGCGCGCACAGCCCCCGGCCCCGCACCGCCCCGCACCGCACCGCCCCGCACCGCACCGCCCCGCCACGCCGCCAGCCCGGCCCCACCACCCCGACCCGGCGCCCGCCTCCGGCACCGACAGCGGCGGAGGCCCCGCGGACCCCGGGCCGCTCCCTCCCTCCGCCGAGCTCAGCCGCACGCAGGGACCCGCAGCCGCAGCCCCTCGGCCGCACTCACCTCTGTGCCGGGCGGGCAGCGGGAGGGCGAGCGGAGCGGCCGCTGGCGGTGAGCGAGGCGCGCTGATGTCAGCCCGAGGCTCCGCCCTCCTGTCCATGTGCCGCCGGCGGCGCAGATCGGCCTGCCCGGCCCGGCCCGGCCCGGCGTGGCCCGGCCCGGCACGCCCAGGAGGCACGGCTCGGCGTGTCGCAGCCCGGCACGGCAGCGGGGGATGCGGAGCGCACGCCCTCCGGCCCCGTCCCAGCTGCGGCCCCCGCGCCGAGGTTAAGCGCCGGGCACCGCAGCGGACGCGAGACCCGTTCGGGGCAGGAGTCCTTAATTCTCCACGTATATGGGCGTTTCGGAGCCGGCGAGCGTTTCGTTTTAATGGAGGGTGCGGCTCGGTGCGGCCGTGGCCGTGCTATCAGGGGCTGTGCACCTGCTCGCGGGGCTGTGAGCGGGGAGCGGGGCAGATAAGCGGCCTTGCCCCGACGGCGCAGAGCTTCCTGCGGCAGCGCGGTGCCACGCTGCCGGGAGACAGGGGGCCAATAACGCGGTCAGAGCCGCGGGGATTTACCAGTGACCCCTCTGGAACCTCATCTGCCCCTTCCCCTGGAGGCTCTTTCCAAAAGCATCTTTGGGAATAGCTTTATCCGCCGCTCTGATGCTTTTCAAACTGATCTCGGGATGGTGGCACAGGTGATGATGTGAGCTGTTGGACTCTCCAGCAGCTGATAAAGGTGCCCAGCTGCCCCATGCGTGTCTTGGTGATGGGACTGCCATGCCACAGCCAGAGTTCTGTGTGGATTCAAGAGAAGAAATCATTGAACTCTGCTGGACTTTCAGGATTTTGTTACCTGTACTCCTGCATCATAACTGGAACAGGTTGCCCAAGGAGGTTGTGGATGCCCCATCCCTGGAGGCATTAAAGGCCAGGCTGGATGTGGCTCTGGGCAGTCTGGTCTGGTGGTTGGTGACCCTGCACATAGCGGGGGGGGGGGGGGGTTGAAACTAGATGATCATTGTGGTCCTTTTCAACCCAGGCCATTCTATGATTCTATGATCATGTAAAGGACACATTTGTCTTTCTCCTGCCCTTTTAGTTTATTTATAGAGCTCTCAGTCAATGCCATTCTCTCCCTCAGTTGCTGAAATACCTTTTAGCCGGTTCTTTTCTACTCTTAGGGCTCCTGCAGCCTCCGTGAGCTGCTGCAGTGAGTTCCCATCTCTGCCTTTAGCAGCACCCGCTCCTCTGACATCCCTTTAACACAAAGTGCTGAGATCTGCTGACTTCTGTGACTTCGCTCCCTTTTCATAAAACAGTAAACTTTTCTTCTTCTTTTTTTTTTTTTCTTTCTTCCTTTATGTCCCCCAAGTATCGTCCACTTTTCTACCTTCACCAAATCCACGTGCAGGAGGTAATGCACACTTCATCCTCCCCTCCACTGCTCCCTGCCTCCAGGACCAGGGGCACGTGCATTGATGAGCACATTTCTCAGGGACACACTCTCCATTTTGCTCTAGGTGTCCTTTTTGCTCTGAGTGAACCACCTAGAGGTGCAGCGTTACTTAGTGCACCCAAGTGGTACCTGGGAGGGATGCCTGGACTAGAAGAGCCAAACAAGATAACCCACATCTTGTTGGGCACTTGTAGGTGCCCCTTAATTCATCTCTGGCACCACTTTGTAGCTTGAGGAGTGCTGCCACCATCCCCACGCTGCTCTGTTTTGAGTCGCCCTCCATCCTCAGCCAGGGGCTGCTGGCACCTCTTGAAGAGGTCAGTGAGGGAAAGCAGTTAATGAACACAGCGCTGCCAGAGAATGGACTCCTGCCACTAATCGGCTCTGCTCCAGCTATTGCTATGGCAGCTGCGTGGCTTTTTGGAGAAAAATGTATTAACTCAATCAGCCCTTCGTGGGGGACCCGGTGCAATGCTCAGCTCGGAGCTGCCTGTCTGCAGGCGCCATCTAGTAGGGAAAGTAGAAAACACAGAGACTGAAACGGGGAAGTTGAAAGGAGCTTTACATTCAGGAGCATCATTTCCAGGCATCTCCTCACCTACAGTGTTGGGGTTGGTTCATTATCTCTATGGGTGAATTGCAATACATGGCTTGGTCCACAGTGTTCAAACAAGCTCTCTTTATGGCAGGATCCCCATGCCCAGGACAGCACATTGCTGCTCCTTGCCTAGAGCAGAGCCTTGATTCATCTCCACTTTCATAGATAAAAGCCTGAATTAATTAAAGAAAAGAATAGAAATCACTTTGATTTCCAGAACACCAGAACCTCCTAATTATCAGCACTTCCACTAGTGCCGCAGTAATGAACGGGCTGTTCTTCCCATGCAGACCTGGTTTCTGCAGAGATTTACACAATGTATCCAAATTTCCTGCTCCCTATGCAGTGTGGTGGCTCAGAGTACGGGTCTGACTGTGGATGCATCCCTGTGAACCACCAAAGTGATGTCTGATTCCTTCCCCCATGGATTTCTTATTGGAAATCTGGGATCCCTGATGGCAGCAAACTGTGGACAGCATCTGCTCTCCTATTAAACTCTGCTTATTCAAAATAATAAAACTGGGGTCTTTGTTTCTTTGCCTTCTGGTCTTTTGGTCTTTGAAATGCACATGGGAGTTGCTTCTAGCTTTTTGTCATAGTCAGAGTTTCCCTGAGCACCCGAGGGTAGGATCCGGCTGTGGGGATCCCTGGGGGCTGTAGGTGGTGTATGGTTGCAGGAGGTGTGGAGCTGATGTGGAATGGTGGCTGTGCTCCTGTGCTGTCTGTCATGGAGCACCCCAAAGAAAAGGGTTTCTTAAGAACAAGTACATATGGTCCAGAGCTGTCCTGCAGCTCTACTGCAGGTGCTGTGATGCATTCAGCATGCAGTGCTTTATATATTGGACACCTGACGTCAGGAGCATCATCTTGCCTGAAGTCCATCAGTACTGGTATCCAATGGTTCAAATAATGCTTCACATAAGACACTTCCATTTATCATCTAGGAAGGCAAAGAGCAACACCTTTCCATAGAGGCAGCCAGCTCGTATCTTACCCCTTATACACCCTTGTCCAACAAACCACATCTGGGGACTTGCCTGGGACTCCTCAAGAAGCAGTGGGACATCTCTTCTCCTTTGGTGTTGGTGCCACATTGGGTCAGACGAGCTTGTCTGGTGGAAAAGGTGTTCCACCTCCAAACACCTCCAGTGTAGCAGCCATTGCATACGTGTGGATGGCATGGGTGAGATGTGCTGTTGCTGTGGCATCAGGGAGAGGAAGTGCTGTTGTTCAGCAGCACATCACCAGGACAAAAGAAAACTGAAAGAAAAAAGGGAAGTGAAAGGAACAAATGCAGAATTTGTCTGTATTAGCAATGCAGGGAAGCATAGGAAGTTAAGAAGATCACAGACAATTGAATTTAATTGAAAAAGAAGATTAAATAAAGTGAGACTCGAATATGAAGAGCTAATTTGGATTAAAGAAACAAGCTGATTGCCTGGAGAAAGAAATTGGAGGATGAAAATCATATTATTTTGTATCTGGGTTCCAGTTCTGTTTATATCAGGACAGTAAAAAAAAAAAAAAAAAGTAACAACAACTCAAAGTGATTTCCCATTGAAATGATAACCTTTTTGGAAGAGGGTCACAAACCACTGGAAAATGGGGTGCTGATACAATCTGATAAGCTTAGGAGAGATTTAGCCCATGTACAGGAAAATGGGAGAGCTTCAAAGAGTGTTTTTGTGTTCCCAGCATCATTGCTGCTGACAGAAGGACATTAATTTGTCCAAAAAGTGTCAGAATTGGGTGTTCTGGTGCACCCAGCACCAGGCTGGGGCTGAGGTCTCCATGCTGTGCATGGCGCAGGTGATGCTGGCAGCTTGTGCATCAGCTACTGAAAGCACAGGTGATAAGGGAGTAGTTTTAGGGAAAATTATTCTATTACTCTATTATTCTTGTTCATAGCACAAATGGAAATATACGTATTAAAGTATGTATAAAGCATAAAGCACAAATATGAAATGCAAGGGCTTATCTTAAAGTGCTTCCCTTCTCCAAGTTTCCTAATTTCCACTTGGCAGCTTCACCCTTTTCTACAGCACATCCAATGACCAGTGTCCTCCTCCCAGTGACTCAGGCTGTGTCTGTTGCTGTCCATGAGGCCATGGGCATGTTCCCATCTACCCATCCTCATCCCTGTCCCCATCCCAGTCCTCATTCTTATCCCCATACCTGCCCCCATCCCCATCTCCAGCCCCATCCCCATCCCCATCCCTGTGCTTGTCTCCATCTCCATCCCTGTCCCCATCCCCATCTCTGTGCCCCTCAGGAGGCAGGACAGTGTCCCGTGGTGTTCAGGGGAAAGACTTTGGGAGCACTTGAGCTGGGGCTGGGGAGGACAGGCCCTATGCCCTAAGAATCATGATCTGCTCCAATATTATGAGTGGTTTGCAGAGCAAAATCCAGCTGTGATTTCATTAAGGAGGCTCTCGCTCCTTGTGCTCAATATTTAATTTAACAGGAGTGTGTGTGTTGGGTTCAGGGTGTTGATTAACCATGACTCTGAGATAGAAGGAAATTACTAATATGGGAAAGTGCAGTCAGTATTTCATGGCGAAGAGTAATTGAGCTAACAGCTGACATATGGAGTTGTGTGGGCAAACTAATTAAATTTTACATCTTCCTGAGCATTTGTGAGTTTTATAAGCATTTGATTTATATATTAATTAAACCTTGGAGTGAAATAAAGAGGACATGACTATTTATACCGCAAATGCGTCCATCAAGGGAAAGTGCTTTGAGGTATTTACAGGCAGACAGCAAAACTCCTCGGTGAGTCTCTGGCTGTAGCCAGTGGAAGCAAAGGAGCCAACACAGAATATCCCAGCTGTGTCCCAGTTGTGTGCCAGCTGTGTGCCAGCCATGTCTCCATCATGTCCCACCATATCCCAGCCACGTACCAACCATCTCTGCCACATCCCAGCTGCCCCTCCGGGCTGGTCCAGTGGTGCTGAGCATCCCTCACCATGCCAGTTAGTGTGGCTTTGGGCATCACAAACCCTGACAGGGAGGTGTTAAATCCCAGCTGAACTTGAATTGTAGAATCATTAAGGTTGGAAAAGTCCAGTAAGATCATTCAGTCCAACCCCAACCCATCCCTGCCATGCACACTAACCATGTCCTCCAATGCCACATCTACAGGTTTCTTGAACACCTCCAGGGATGATGTCTTCACTTCAGCTCAGGGACACCCTGATGGAGGGGAATGCCTGAAGTTATGAGTTTGCATTCCAGGATCTCAGATGAAGGATAATTTCTGCAAATGGTATTTGGGTACAATGACAGTGAGAATCCCAAACCCTTGGACCTAATTTTCTTTCAGTCCATTGGTACACACCCCACAGCTGACACTTCACTGCTCTTCCAATCTTGGTTATTCTATGAAGTGGGCATGTGTCCATCTCAGGTCTGTTCATGAACCTGGGCTAAAACTGGGGCTGCCCAGGGGCTGCTGACTGTGCTGCCTTGTGCTGGGACCCTTTCTGGTGTAGGAATGCTATTTGTTTTATTTTTCAGGTCTGTGTGCTGGGATGATCTGCCTCCAGGAGCATCCCTGCTGCTCTGCAAGGGACATTTCTGCACCCTTGCTGCCCTGTGTCCCTCATGGCTCATCTGCAGTGGCTGGGATGCACAAACCCTCTGATCCTGGCTTTAGAAATCCAGCCTCCAGCAGTGCAGGCATGGGGTCATGACATATCATTCATAGTTACTTCTGCATCCCAGCAATCTGCTGATGCTAAAAAATGAATCTACCCCTTATATTTCCTTATTATTGATGGGTTATTTTAGCTATTTGTGATGTCTGCAATGACAGAGGATTCAGAAAGCATTTGATTTTGGTAGGAAAGTGGGATTATAGCTAAAACATGGATCTTAAAATTCCCATAAATTTAGTAAACTATTCATAACAGCAACACAGCCAGTATTCAGATCCATCAGTGCCATGAAATAGATGGTAGTGGTGTTTTCGGAGTCATGCTGTGTGCCACCTCACTGTCCCACCTACACTCCAGAGACTCCATCGATCTTGTGGTGGCCAATGCCTCCTGCTCACAGTGGCAGTGATGAATGCTGTGACCCCTGGAGAGGAAGGATCACAGCGGCTCAGTGCTTGTGTGCAGGGTAAATTACAGGCTGGGTGGTGAGAGGTGCTGGAACTGATTGGAATTAAGTAAGGAGGGAGAAGACCTGGATGTGATGTGAAGGTATTCATTGGACATGGGAACCTTATGGGAAATCCAAGCTACCCAGGAGCTCACCGCACAGGCTGGGAAACGTGAGTTTTGCTGCCCATACAAACTTAGAGGAGATCAGGGGCTGAACCCCCAGCAGTGACTAATTATCTCTAATTAAATGTTTGACGGCATTTACAGCAGGGGTCAGGGAACTGACGATCCTTGGGCAACCCTGAGATGAGCACACATCAGTTGAGGACAGCGTCCTGCCTGGTGGGTTGGACAGGGCGATGTCACCTTGCTGCACAGGAGCCCAAAAGCACTCAGCAGCAAGCACAAAAACCTCTTCACCCCAGCCCAGCCTGGCTATTAATATACCGGTAACAACTCGCAGCTCTGCACTGCATTACTTTTCATTGGTGCTTTACTTACAGCGCTCGAGTACAGTGTGCCATCAATTTGTGCACTCCCAGTCTACAAATCAATGTAGCTAATACAATGCAGCTAAACGCATCTTCTGTTCAGTGAGCTCTCTGCTTTGCTAGCAGTGCCAATACATTAAGCCTAGAAATGCATCCAACACAATGAATTTTAATTTCAAATAACACTGGGACTTTGCATGACATTAAACCCAAGTGCTAGGGCACAGTGCTATGGAAATGGCAGTGTTATGGAGTGGACAGATCTCGAGGTAGACCTAAGCAAGTGCTTCTGGAGTACCAGAAATCCTCCTCCATGGTTCTGTGGTTGATGGAGACTTTTCCCTGATGTCACGGGCAGAATCAGTATCAAACCTGGGGGATTCAATCCAGAGAGCATCCATCCCTGCACTCTGCAAATGTGCCCTCTGCTCAGGTCATGCCCGAGCTCCAGGTTGCTATTGATATTATGGAGAGCCATAGCAATCTTCAGGAAATTTGTGATCCAGCCCTGGCATATTTGACAGATAACACTCGAAATACAAATGTCAAAACGCATTTAGATTTTCCCCTCTCCTAACTAGCCCTGGAGAAAATGCAAACCCTTCTTGACAGAATCAGTTCAGGAGCCTCCTCTAAGCCAGGCCCTGAGTGTTGGGAGAATCTGCCTCTTAAAGCCATATAGATCCACTGCTGCGGTACAAAAAACAGTCTTCACCCTGAGGCAGAATTGCTTAAGAAAATCCTGACATGATTAGACACCACTCCCTTCTGAGAAGAAGTAAGTACACCATTAAAGGATAACTGAGATGCTGCATAAACTTGGCGATGTTGAAACAGCTTGATATTGCGGTTCCCAAATGCCAGTTTGGCAGGAGGGCACAGGGAAGTACCTCAGTACTGGGATACAGCCCCAGTAGATGCTATCCCATAAGCACAATGTGATACCCCAGTGCTGCACAGGGCATAGGTAGGCTCTGGTGTGGTGAGGTTCCCTAACACAGCCTGAACCTGTGCCATTTGAGACGTGGCTGAGTGAACAAACCCAAAGATCCCAGCTTTTCTTTTATTTTTTTAACTGTGTGATAAAATATTGCTTTCAGCCAACATCAATTTGCTTTGAAAGGGAGTTCTGGTGGAGTAAAGAGTAAATGAAATATCATTTTCAAATTTCTCTTATACAGAACGATGTCGAAATTAGTCCTTTTACCATCCTAAGTAATAAGGACTGCGATGTCTACAGTTGAGATTTCTGAAGGATTTTCATGATGAGATTCTAGTTTTCACTTGGTGATGACTTGTCAAACATTAGTGCTTCGAAGATTTCCATCTCGTGGCTGATGTGTACAGATGGTCACATAGATTTGCTCATATGTACCAATGCAAATTTTCAGCTGAAAGAAAGCAGTTACACTTGGGAATAATTTTATAGAAAAGCAGATGATTTTTCTATATTAGAGAAATTGTTCTGGGTGGAAGAAGCACCACGCTTTGGAGTGAAGCTCTAATTTGATCGCAGAGCTCTCCAGGTCCTGTTTCAAAAGTTGGATTGGGTGAAGTTCTGAGCCCTGGTAAATCTTAGTCACACTGCTGAGCACCAGGAGGACTCAGCAGTGCCCAGAAGTGCTGAGATGGGATCTGAGGATGTGAGGGAACCCAGGTGGAACTGGAACAGGGAATGGAGAGAAGGGAGGACTGGAGGAATAAAACACAGCTCAGGTGGGGAAAATGACACCAGCAGCAAACAAAACAAAACAAAACAAAACAAAACAAAACAAAACAAAACAAAACAAAACAAAACAAAACAAAACAACAACAACAACAAAAGCAGAAATGCTGGTGATGGTGAGGAGATAGTCCACAACGTGGCGTAGGACAGTCCTCCGAAAGACTGGCGCTGACCTTGAGTCCCTTGGCAGAGAAAGCTTGGGACATGGACTCCCTCTAGGGGCTGCACAAGGACGGCTTTATGCTGGCTGCCACCAGGAGTGGCCACATCTCCAATCTCCTTCCTGCACATTGCCCCCACCCTGTGCTTTCCCTTGCCCATGAGGTGAGGGCTGTTCCTTGGCAGGGAGCATTTGAAGTCCTTTGTGTCACCCTTTGAGACTGCGGTGGCACTGGTTTGTGCAGGAAGTTGAGAAGTGTGTGATGAGTGAATGAAGAAGGGAGAGCAAAAAAGATGGTTGCGGATGGCTGGATGGTTCAGGACCTTCCTGAGTGCCTGGCCTGAGCCTCCCCAACATCACAGGTCACTGTGGGGGTGCACAAGAGATATACCCATCTCTGGACAAGCAGTAGGATTTGGTGTTGCGTTATTTTGCCTGTTTGTGGGATATGGGCTGGGAACTGGAGGAGCCCTGTTTTCCCTCTGCCAAGTGTGTGGTAGGAGTTGAACCAGATGACCTTTAACCCTTCCAACTCAAACAATTCTATGATTCTGTGACACTGGAGAGAAGCAGATGGATGGGGTGACGACAACTGAAAGGTGTCCAACAAGATTTGCTAAAGTTTATTTATTGAGCACCAATATTTAACAACTCCCCATGAGTCCTGGGGTTATTTTAAGGTTGCATTCATGAGTGTATGGCAGAAACTGAGATGCTTCAGTGATACAGTTGTGGAAAACTACAGGACGACGTTGTGTGGGTTGTAGGTAAGATTGTAAGATGTGTGGATGGATGAAGAATGTAAAAGAGGTTGAATGGGGCCCAATCAAATCATTTTACTCCTGATGTAAACCAGAGCAGAATAAGACCACGTGGGTCTATAAATAGCAAGAGATAGAGTCCAACTAAATCTATAGCATTTTCCCTGGCATTCATTTTGCATAAATTAAGATATTTCTGTAAATAAGTAGAAAACTTATTAAGCCTTACAAAGGTTAGACTGTTTCCAGTGGATTTTATGTCTGTTGCATAAATCCTCTCAGGTAATTCCATACTCTGTACAGAGATAATTTTTTACACTGTATGTTCAATTAACACTCTCATGCCATATGTGCCATATATTAAAGTGGGCAGCCGCTTGCACTCCCCAGAAATCAGTGGCATCCAATTTTAATTCCTGATTCAGCAAACATGAGCCCACTTGGGCCTCTGGGCACCTGTGTGCAAACACATGAGGCCAAGCAGAAGACCATGGCTGTCTGCAGAAGGGAGATGTTCATGTCAAGCCATTTTCATGGCACCGAGGTCCCCATGTCATCCATTTCATGCTGAATGCCTCAGGCATTACCTGGAATATTTCTGTTGCTCATGGGATATATTCTCTGTAAGTGTTAACATTTGCACTAATAACCCAGTGTTCAAAGAATTACCTTGGTTTCCAGATATTCTGAATGTCCTCTGAACTGCTGGAAAGAAGATGGTCCACTTTATGGTAATAAACAGTAATTATAAATACACTTCAATAGAAAATGAAGCTGTAATTAATTGCAAACACTTTGCATTTATAAGCAGCATTCACTGGTGCTAAGTCTTGGTTCACGTTTTGCTGTCCCAGGTGCCATGCAAACTGAGCTGAGCCTGAAAGTGCTCCTCCTTGTGCCTCTGCACATCACAGCCTGTACAATAAGATCGAAATTCATTGCTCACCACAACCAGTGCCATGATTTAGCACTTTTTATAATGGGCTTACTTGGCAGGGACAGTACAAAATGTACACATTTTCAGTTCTTGTGCCTTGCAGACTCGAAGTTGATGTCTTTTACACATTCACTTCACATAGCTATATCCTTGCCATTTTTCCTTCCTTTGGACAGAGCTCTTGGCTTTCAGACAATTCCTGCAGACCCTGTAGCAGTTGTGTCACCACAAGATGTGTCATTCATACTGGAAGCAGTCAGGTTTGAAAACCAAAGAACCGCCTGACTTGCATCCTAGGTGGCACAGACAGCGAGTGAGCAGGCAGCGAGGGGCATGCAGACAGATGATGTCTTTTAGCCTCCAGCAAGGCTTAATGTGGTTAAATCGAGATGCAGCTATGACTCTTGATGATGCCAGGAATCCAATACTCCACTTGTTTGCAGCTCCACAGGAAGAAGTGGTTGCCTTGTTTTGTGATAAAAGGGGTTTGCAGAGTGAATACTTTCCTTTTCCTGAATGCTTCAATGTGAAGTTCAACATGGAAGGAGATGGCATTTTTATATTTTTTTATGACACGGTTGTGAAGCACTGGCACAGATTGCCCAGAGAGGCAGTGGATATCCCATACCTGGAGGCACCCGAGGTCAGGTTGGACGAGCCTCTCAGCACCTGATGGAGTTGTAGGTGTCCCTCTTCATTACAGGGGAGTTGGACCAGGTGGCCTTTAGGGGTCCCTTCCAACTCAAACGATTCTATGAAACACCAGCACCAGCAATGAAGGAAAGTGGAGTGGTCTGAGTTTACCCAGCTTCATAAGGACAGGGAAGCAAGGTAGCAGCTGTCAAGTGTGTGAAAGTCTGCCACAAGAAGGAGGGGAATCACCTGTGCTGTCTCTCCATAACAGATAAGACAATGAATTAGAGGTTGAGCTGCAGTGGGCAAATTAAAATCAAACATTGTGAAATAGTTTTTTTGGGGAGGACAGATGGTTTGGGGAAGTTGTGGAGTTTCCATCCCTGCAGAGATTCCCATGTGTTAGTCATTGATTATGCCCACACCAGTGATAGCATGGAGTACCCACCTCTAGAGATGTCAGTGACCCTCTGCTGCCTTGAATTACAAAAGGGATGCCTTGTAGGCAAGGTAGGAGTGAAAAATCAGGCCCATGTATAGATCTTGGGCATGCCCATCTCTCAGAAGCACACCTGAACCTAGGAGTTTGCTTCCAATTAGTCTTGTTGCTGTCTTTTTGGCGAAATAGTGTCATTGCTATCACTAGTGCATTGAGGACACGTTTTCAGAAAGGACTGGGGGTGTTATTTGAAGTCAGACCTTAGCTTTAATCCTTGTGTTGATGAAAATACATAGCCAGACATCTGTGAGGTTACCTTTCCTGCCTAACACGAGCTGAACTTGATGGATTTAATACTTGTTTCAGCCACAGCATGTTCACAAGTCTCAGCAGGCCCCAGACCTACCACGTAACTTGGACAATTCTGGTTCAGAGAAGCACATTAACTCACCCCAGGCTTATCTGCCATGCCACGCAGGGCACGGAGGATGCTCGCTGCCCTTGGAGCAAGGTGACCAGCCGCTCCTTCTGTCATTGCCTCTCCTTCTTCCTCGCCTCTGTGGTCTGCAATTGGCTCTGTTCACTCGATGAGAGATGGCTGGAGGTGAGCACTTTAGGAGGGCTCTCCTCCTCCTTCCACCTGTTTTTCATTCCTTGACTCACTGGCTTAAAGCTGTAAGCAGTGACGTGACAGCTGAGTCATGGGCACGCCACCTGGATGCTGTCAGCATCAATCTCTCTTATAAGGATCATAGAGGAACAAAACAGAAAAGATTGTTTGGGCTTTGCATCCATCTTCCTGCCAGCAGGGACGGAGCCCTGCAGTGCAGTCACTGGCTCTGCCCAACCTCGCCCTCTGAACCCCAAGCACTGCAGCCTCCACTGCTCCCCCCCAGGAAACACACCACAATCTAATAAGCCTCATTGCTGAGGAGATCTCTGCTTTTCCATGGCTATGGTTTAGTCTACGTTTGGCTTATGAGAACAGAACTTCCTGCTGATATCCACACAGGAGATTTGTATTTTTCTTTCCTGGCGAAAGAATTCACTCAACTGCAAAACTGAAGCTAAAATGTTTTGTTTGTGTTTTGTGTAACAGTTTTAGGAGTCTCCCTGCCGCATTGTTGTACAAAGCAGATGAAAAAAAGATGCAGTCCTATGCCCTGGAGAGCTTACACTTCTCATTTAAGCGAGATACAGTGACTGAGAGTGACAAGTAACGAGACGGCAGGACACGAGTCATACGAGAAAGGTCAGAATGCTTCTAAATAAAGCCCATTGTCATGCTTTTAATTTGTTCATTTTGGATCAATCATCATTGGTGACTACATATGTTGGGAAAATTTTACCATGTTTTAATCAAACCTTCTTTAAGTCTTATGGAGCCATCTTTGCGAATCTTTCTCTTGGGTTAACCAGGCTTTCTCAAAAATAACCACCTCTGTTAGCCTGGTTATTGATGCCTAAGCATCCCAAAGGCATGTGTCCCAACATACTTAGCTTTGGCTCTCTGACCCTCACATCTCCCTCTTTATGCTACCTGATTAACAGAGGGATGCATTTAATTTTTGAGGGATGTATGGTAAAAGTTGAGCATGGCTGCAGAACGCGATGCCACAGATGTCCGCTCAATGCCATCTGTCACACCTGCGGATTTGGCTATTATTCCTTCCTGATTTTACTCTTGTCTTTGTCTTGAGGGGATGAATTCTCTCTGGTACCTGACTGCAGGTTTAGTTGACTCCCAGAGGGAAGCCCAAATGCACTTCAGAAGTGTTTATAATGTTTGTCTTTCATCCTGGTTAAACCAGCTGCCCTTGCACATCAAATCCCCGCAGCAATTTTTTCCTTCACAGAATAGAAATAATTAGCCTAATTGTTGGGTGTGGAAACATTGCTAAATGAAGATAAGGGATATGCATAACAGGGCTGATTTTAGCTCTCTGACCTTCCAGCCTCCCCATTCCCTCTTCAGAAGTTACAGAGGCTTGAGGCATTGCAGAGGGCTCATGAGACGGATGGTGGTGCTCAGCGGGAGACTCTGCCAAGGGTTTGGTCTCATCCACACTGACCAAATGTGCACGTGTTACATTCAGAAGTCACAGGAAGGATCTCTGCCTCCTGCTAGATATCCAAATTCCCTGATATCCAACTGCCTGCTAAAATGTCAGTCTTCACCACTTGGAGTTAATCCGATGTTTACCAGAAATGTGCTTTCATCATTTGTATGTCGTACGGAAGGCCCCAGCTCAATTACAGAAACAGATGCTTGGTTGTATCGCCAGTGCGGAGTTATCCCAGCAGTCACACTGGAAAAGAGTTAGTTATCCAAGGAGACAAATTGAACAAGACAAATCTAGGGCCAACCTGCTTCTCCTCAAGCAGTTTGTGAGAGCACGCTGAGAAGAAGAGGGTTGGGGAAGGAGGGCTGTATTCACCCTCACTCTGAGAATCTGCTCTGGGGATGGGTACCAAGAGCTCCCCTAAGGGTTCCTCCACATTCAGTGCAGCACTGTGCTGCTGTCAGAATCCCCAGGGTGGGTCAAAACCTATAGAGTGATGTTCATGGGGATAGTGGCAGGTGAAAGATAAGCTTACTATCAAGTGGAAGCAATTAGCATCTTCGTATTCTACATGCTGTGAATGGAAATCATATCATACACACCTAGTTTTAGTGAGATCTGAGTACTTTAGCTCACTTTTCAGGAGTGCATACATTATGTGTTACCAGCTATTGAATGCACAAAGTTTCAGATTATTTATTCCATCAGTGATAACCTGTGAGTCTTGTGATTTGAGAAAGGGGAAGAATGAAGCACTTCGGGGGGTCAGATGGCAATGTCACCCAAAACTTTCATCAATTGTGGCCGAAGAAAGCCACACAAAGCCAGCTGCTGGGGTGAGGATGTGGACCCAATGAAGCAGCAGCTCTGGGTGGAAAACTGAATCTCCAGACCAGAGTGCTTTAACCCAGAGCCCCAGATATGTCACAGCGTGGCAGCAGCCACCTCACCTCCACAGGGCTACCTTGGTGGCACCCACTGCGTTAGGGCTGAAACACGGATCCTCCTGGAGACAATGCTGAAATCACTGTTTACCTTAAAGCAATCTGACAGAGAGATTAACGGGGCGCTCCATCCCTCTCACTGCATTACAGAGCAGTGATAAAATTATTCCTAACCAAAACTGCTGGAATTGGACACCTCAGCGCCGATATCTCCATAATATCCTCTGCCTGCTTGTTTGAGCGCTTAACTTCCCTTATTAAGAACTGTTCTGCTGGAAGTTGGAACACACTTCTGCTTCTGCCTGTGCTGATCCGCGGGCACAGCAGACGCTGCTCTACAAATTACTGCGGCTTTGCAGAGGGACCTGTGAGCTCCGCTCGGAATAAAGTTCCCAGCACTGGCCACCTCATTAGAGGAGGGAGCTGATGGAAACGGGGAAGTTGCACCAGAGCCCAAATAATACAGGCACTTAATTATTCAGAAAAAGGTTTAGCAAAGCGACGGTGTAGCGGCTGCCTTTGGAAAACAGGAGATTAGAGATGTTGTGGTGAGGGCTGCAGAGAGCGGGGGGGACAGGGAAGACTCACACACACAGGGAGAGCTGAGCTAGTGACAAATTCCTGAACAAAAGGGAAATTAGCAGACACGTAAGTAGGAATGATCAACAAAGTGGCGTCACTTATTTGCAAATGTATTTGTATGTAATGCAGCTATTATACGGAAAATTACACTAGGGCTGAAACAGAAACAGTGACTAGAAATCACGTTACAAGGCTTTGGACAAGTTACATGTTACAAGGCTTTGGATAATAACACTGCAGGATGCAACTGTTAATTCAGAAGAGAGGAAGAGGATTTACAGCTTTGTCACAACTTTGCCTCTTGAAACACTCAGCGGCAGTGTGCTGAGTAATAGACACCCTTACTCTGGTGTGACTACCAGTACGACACACGGGGAAAGGCTTTGCATTTATGGGATTAATTCCCCTACCAGCTTTGCATACATAGACATGAAAGATTCAGACAGTTCTGGAGGGCCGGGGCTGAATCCTGATCCCAGCAGCAGCGCAGCGAAACCTGAATGACTCCAGGATAGCACCAGAGCGAGTGAGAGACGCGATCCTCAGGTGCATGCCTGCTGGGAGAGCCCTGCTGTCCCCTCTTTAACTCCAAGGAGAGCCACAGAAGAGTCCCAGGGCTGTGTTCAGCTGTGCAGTACCCATTCTGAACTCCCCCATCTCCCACCCAAATGCAGAGATCTGCCTGGACCTCACACGGTCCCTGTGCCCTCACCTCAGCCCCGCTGCTGGGCACAGTGTATACTCCGGGGGCAGATCCCTGAAAGAATGCAACGCTGCGAGAGCTTCGGCTGCACTAGCACCGCTTAACCAGAACATCAAAGGCAACGAATTACAATTTATGGGACGGGGGGAGGAATAAAAAAATAAAAATCCCACGAGCGCTTGGTTTGGAGCCAACACACAGAGGGGAACCCATACAACGAGAATTCTGTGGAAGGTATTTCCTCGCAACGCCGCTCTCCCACCTGGCAGCCGGGGGGGGTGGGGGGACCGAGCTGGAAGGGGCGTGCGGTGCAGCCGCGCTGCTCTCCGCGCGGCTCTGCGCGGCCGCGGCCGGACGGGAGGAGCAGCGGGAGCCGAGGGGACGATGTCACCGCGCGTAAGACGGCCGCTTGTTGGATGCGCTTGAGAATACCCGAATCGCGCCGCGAGGGGCGGGCGGGACGGGACGGGACGGGACGGACGAGAGAGGGATCCGGGGGGGATCGGGGAGCGTCCAGCCGCCCCTCCCCTGCCTCGGCCCGCCCCACGCGGGGGCAGCTGACCGCACGCGGCCCTGGCGAGAGGCGCTGCCCCGCAGGTGGGTCCGCTCCACTCCCCCCGCACGTCGGGGCGGCGACGAGGGGCGGCCGTTCCGCGACGCCCCCGCTCCGGCCCTGCCCCGCCGGGCGCCCCGGGCTCCGCGCCCCCTCGGAAGGAACGGAGCGGAGCGAAGCGGGGCGGCGGCTCTCGGAATGGCGGGGCGAGCGGGTTGAGCGGGGAGGCGCCGGCGGCGGGGGGCTCACCGCCTTCTCTCGCCGTCCCCCCCCGCAGGGAGCGGCCGGCCCCCGCGCCACCATTACCTCGCACGGAGGCAAGGAGGACCTGCTCTCTCTCGCCGCCCGGCTCTGGCAGCGGAGGAGGCGGCTGCTGGCCGCCGCCGGGCTCGCCCTGGCCATGGCCGTCGCTCTGCTCGTCGCCGTACCCCTGCTGCTGCTGCAGGCGCCCGCCGAGAGCGGTGCCCACTACGAGATGATGGGCACCTGCCGCATGATCTGCGACCCCTACAGCGGCGCCCGTCCGCCCGGCCCCGGCAGCACCGCCGCCGTGGAGGCCCTGCAGGACCTGGGGGCCAATCCCCCGCCGCCCTTCGCGCAGGGACCGAAGGGGGAACCGGGCCGGCCGGGCAAGCCAGGACCCCGCGGCCCCCCCGGGGAGCCGGGCCCGCCGGGCCCTCGGGGGCCGCCGGGGGAGCGGGGGGATGCGGGGAAGCCGGGGCTGCCCGGGCTGCCGCTGGCGGGGACGGGCGGCGGCGGCGGCAGCGGCGGAGGAGCGGCGGCGGGCGGCGAGGCGGCGGGCGGGCTGAGCGCTGCCTTCGGGGGGCCGCGCATAGCCTTCTACGTGGGGCTGAAGAGTCCCCACGAGGGCTACGAGGTGCTCAAGTTCGACGACGTGGTGACCAACCTGGGCAATCACTACGAGCCGGCCAGCGGCAAGTTCACCTGCCAGGTGCGCGGCATCTACTTCTTCACCTACCACATCCTCATGCGGGGCGGCGACGGCACCAGCATGTGGGCCGACCTCTGCAAGAACGGGCAGGTGGGTGCTCGCGTCCCGACCCCGCCGCGCTCTCACCGTGCGGCCCCCGCCGTCGGGGCCGGCGCGCACCGACGACCGCGATCACAGGGAGGGGGAAGCGGGCGGGGAGCCGTGTGGGCACGGATGGGGCTGACAGGGCTGTGCCGCAGGTGCGGGCCAGCGCCATCGCGCAGGACGCCGACCAGAACTACGACTACGCCAGCAACAGCGTGGTGCTGCACCTGGACTCCGGCGACGAGGTGTACGTCAAGCTGGACGGAGGCAAGGCGCACGGGGGCAACAACAATAAGTACAGCACTTTCTCTGGCTTTCTTTTATACCCCGATTAAAGCGCGGTGAGCGACGTGGCCCAGGCGATCCCGCGTTTCCCCTCTGACTCCCGTTGTGCCGCGGTTCCCTGCTGCTCTCCGCGGGTCACTTCAGCTTCGTTATCGGTTTCTATGTTTTTCTTTTTTTGATTTTCCCGTGGAAACAAAATACACGTGAACAACGCGACCCCTCCCTGGCTGCCGCCTTTCCCTGACCCCCATCCTCATGTCAGTGTTCTGTGTCACACCAGGAACCTGCAGCCAGAAACCCAAGAGGTTCCTGCGCTGTATCAGAGATTCAGAGATCAGCCTGTGCCATACACAGCATTTGAACTGCTCGATCATTATTTTTTTGGTCAATGAATATTAACTACAATGATGAATTTTCAGATGGATTATTCATGATGTGGCACTGGACCATATTTTTTCCTCTGCTGCTTCATTTGTATGGGATCAAATGTAAACTTTTCTGTGCAATGCGATGCTCGTGTGAATGATGATGTCTCTAACGTCAAACTTGTTCCCGTCTGCAAAAGAATTCAGTCGTTGACCACACTCAACAAAATATCACATTAAATTATGTTTTTAGACAATGGCTTCTCACTGTGTGTCTCTTCTGGTGCTGCAGAGGAGCCCTGCACTGGTGGCAGGGGGTGGGAGGTGTTGCTTCAGCCCTTTAGGTTTGCAGTGACATTAGAAGTTTGGATGGGACACCTTATCTAGAACATGATTGGGGCTCAAGAGGTCTGGGAAGAAGTAGAAAGAGGAAAAAGCCCTTTGCCTTTATGTGGTTTTGTAAAAAAGGTGTAAAGAAGGCACAGCATCAGCAAGGGGTGGAAGTGGGTGTGCAGAGTGGATCTCCTGAACATCCACGGGGCAGAGCCTGACCCAGAGGTGCTGAAGAACACAAAAATCATTTTGTCAACAGTGAGAGAAAGCTGTGCTCCAGCACTGTGCCAAACAAGTGCAAAAGTGTGTGGGGACAGAAGTGAGCCCCTACAGCTCAGTGCAGATGTGTGCTGAGCTACAGCTGACAGTCAGCTCCAGGACAGGGATAAGAGAAGCTCAATGGGACTTGATTCACACCACTTACATTGGTAAATCCTGGGCACAGTGTGTTTTCGTAAACGTGCGTGATGGTGTGCACAGCCCTGAGCTCTTCCACGAGCAATGGGTGAACTGCTCTGTTTGGGTAAAATGGGATTTCCTGACTGCGAGGGAGTTAATTGAGTTACAGATGCTGGTTCCCTGTTTTGCTCTCACTTTCACCAACTGCAGCATCTCTGTGCAGACTCACATCCGGGATGGGCTCACCCCAGCCCCACACTGGGCAGCCCAGCAATGGCTGTGCTCTCACAGTCCCCTGTCAGCCCTTGGTGGGATGTGTCCCTTCGTTGGCTGCACAGAGTGCCACAGCGTGCCCTGTTCCAGGAGGGAAGAGGCAGTTCCTGCCTTCATCCCATCCTCCAGCTTTGCCTGGCCAAGGGGAGCAGAGTTCATAACCGGGTACATGCGTTCAACAATTATCAATCTCCAACGCCTTGTCGATTTGTACCATTTAGAATATGATTAAAAGCAGTGTCTCAGACCCAAATGAAGTATAATTGCTATGGATCCCCAATTCCCTCCGGATCTGTAATCCTTTTTGACTATTCCTCCCCCCCCTTTCTCGACAAAATGGAGCTTAGACACAAAGCCCTCGGTTTAAATTTCAAAAAATTAAAATTGACATGCAGCAGCATTAGCAGGAGCCAGGAGGAATTCTAAGGAGGTGCCTGGGCTCCGCTTTATCCTTTGCATTAAGAAGCAATTTGTACTTCTAACAAAGACCCAACTGTTCCCCCTTGGCAAAAGGGCAATGAAGATGCCTTGCAAGGGAATTGCTGTTCACAATACTTAAACAAATTTGAATCTTAGATTTTTAAATCTGTATTCCCCGGTGGAGCCCGCTCCTTGCAATTCTAATGCGGGGCTGGTGGTGTGTGCCTGCCAAGGTGTCAGCAGCTAAGCAGATGATGGATTGATGAGGCAATGGGAAGACACAGGCTCGTGGTGGCGGTTTGCCCCGACAGTGATCTATGTATCTGCACATTATCAATGTCATGAGGAGCCTCGAACCACCCTCACTAGATGTCTCATTTTCCACTTATCTCTTATGTACTAATTATCAGGCTGGATTATTCCCTGGGATAGAAACAAAAAAAAAATGCTCCTTGCCACTCCACTGACAGTTTACACAATCGATGGAAGGATCGTCTGCTGGCTGCTTGCGTGTTTTTCTGCTCCTCTCCTCCTGGCAGAGCTCTGAGATGGCACTGGGGGGTGTGGGAGCTGCTCCCACCATGGCTGTTGGGACAGAGTCCTCCTGGTGCACCTTGGGGTGCAGGTTGCATTTTTTTTCCCCCAGCTTCACCCATAGAATTGTAGAATCATGATGTCTGTAAAAGACCTGCAAGATCACCTGGTTCACCCCCAACCCATCCCCACCGGCTACATCCCTCAGTGCCACATCTCCACGGTTCTTGAACACCTCCAGGGACAGTGACTCCCCCACCTCCCTGGGCAGCCTGCTCCAGTGCCTCAACACTCCTCCTGAGAAGAATTTTTTTCTTAATATCCTACCTGAGCCTCCCTGGCATAACTTGGGGCCTTACCTCTCATTTTGTAACCAGCTGTGTATTCAAAATAATGATAAAAGCAGTTCAGATAATATTAAAAAAAGTAGGTATCTGTGCTCTCACAGCAAGATGTTGCAGCAATAAATCCTGGATCTTTATGCCCCTGGTGGGAATCCGTTCCACTGCCCATGGGCTGCGGAAGTGAAGGTTTCCCCAAATTCCTCCTCAATCCTCCTCTTGCGGAGCAGAGTGAGAGAGTCCCTGACCCAGCTCCTGTTTCCTCCCATTTGCCAGTGCTTCTTTTTGTGCCTTCTGCCTTTACACACACATGTACTGAGCCACACATTGCTCTCAGGCTTCCCACTGTTGGAACTCACCGTGGCCATTTTTCTCGGTGATTTAATGCTTGCTCATCTCCTTGCTCGTCTCCTTCAGGGTTTCCAGTGCCTGATGGGCCCAATCTGTGAGCGCACAAAGCAGGGAGGCTGGGTTTGTTGAGCCTTTGCACGGCTTCTTTCTTTTCACACATTAAAGAAGTCTGTGTAGGACTAAAACAAAACAGCATGTAAATCTATTTATTATGTTCCTATTAAATACCTTTCTTCAGTAACATGAGACTTTTTTCCCCTTACCCTTATTGGATTGAACTCTGGGAAGAATTCCAGCTAAGATCCCATGTCTCTGTATTGTCTCTGGGATAAAGGAGCCTGTCAGAATGAAATAAAGACTAACTGCATCTTCACTGACTTTGAGGCTCCAAAGGGTTTGGGCCTTTTTGCTGTATGGAGATGGGGAAGATTGATTATAGGAGATGAATGGCGGGCATGCAGGCACTGGCACAGTGGCGAGAGCCTCCTCTGGGGTTGCTCCATGTCCGAGCTCCAAGATGTGCAGCTTGATGGAAAGCTATGGCTAATGTGCCAACAGGGTCCACTTCTCTCAGCTAGTTCTGTTTCCCTAGGCCAGGGCTATGCCGATTCAGATTTGTGCTCCTTGGTCACCTCTCAGTTTTCCCTGGAGGTCACCACACTTCTCCCCTGACGCAGGGCTCTATCCAGATCCTCTTGGGCAGCTTTTTCATCACTGGCCATCAAGGCATTGTGAGGCGGCCAGCAGAGGGCAATGCTGGTTGCCTGCAAACAGCCTGTGTGATTTGGTAGCCTAGACTTGAATACCTACCTATTGAAATGCCCTATCTGGAGTACTGTGTCCAGGCCTGGGGCTCTCTCAGCACGGGAGGGATGAGAGGCTGTTAGAGCAGGTCCACAAGGATGACCAGAGGGTTGGAGCACCTCTCTCCTATAAAGAGAGGTTGAGGGAAGTGGGCTTGTTTAGCTTTGAGAAGAGAAAGTTCCACAGAGATCTCATTGTGGCCTTCCAGTACTTGAAGGGAGCTTACAAACTGGAGGAAAACTAGTTTTTTGTTGTTGTTTTTAAATGATCTCATAGTGATAGGACAAGAGGGAAATGGGGGAAATGGCTTTATACTAAGAAAGTAAGAGATTTAAGTAAGATATGGGGAAGAATTTTTTTACTCAGAGGGTGGTGAGGCACTGGCTGCCCAGAGAGTTGTGGGTTGGTGCCCCATCCCTAGAAGTTCTCAAAGTTGGGTTGGATGGGGCCCCAGGCAGCCTAAGCTAGTGAGTGGCTAAAGGGAAAAGCAATGGCAGATAACCAGTTCCAAATTACTCAAAAAGGGTAATGGTTACAATCCAGTTAAAGAAAGAAAGTTTTACTTACCCATCCCAAGGATCAGAGCTTACCAAACACTCCAAAAGAAAAGATCTCCAGGCAGAGATCCTTTCTTTGTGGCAGCCAGCCCTTAAATGAGGCTTAGGAAGGGGTGGAACCTGGTTCCATCCCTTCTGGTTGCACAGGTGGAAGCAATTCACCTGTGCTCCAAGGGCTGGCTGTGTCCCTTCACCAGGTGCTCCATCATTGGTTCAGGCCCTGACTTAGCAATTCACATGTAGTGGCAATCAGCCCACAGCAGGAGGTTGGACTAAGTGGGCTTTAAGGTCCCTTCCAACCCAACCATTCTATGATTCTCTGATGGTGTTTTCTCCCTCCATGTTCAAGGTAGAGCCTTTAGGTGCTTAAGGTCACATCCTGAAGGAGCTGAATGCTGCAGTGCCCTATATAGTGTGGTTCTGTAGGAACTGTGTGTTATAATTGTAGACAAATGCCTGTCTTCTCTGAGTTCTTCCAATTATGAGACACCCTGGATTAACCATTACCCTGTGCAGCACAGCTCTGCAGATTCTCTTTGCAGGGGGCTGGTGACATATCTCTCTCTATTTCATTTGCTCCTGTTCTGTGCTTTTTGGCACTGGCTAGGTCAGAACCAGAAAAGACCCATCTGATCCCTGTAATCTGCTGCCCTGCTAATGCAGGATTATTTCCTCCAGTGCACTGTGAGCACAGTGACATGGGAGCATGGCTTGCCTGCATCACTGGCTGTGCTCCTCGTGGGGAGGGGACACATGCAGCATCCTGCCTTCTCTTTTTGCTCGCAGCTGCCAGATCATGTCCAGAAAAGCAAAGAAAAAAATTATAAAAATTATTCAGTCTTGAATACAGCTGAAGTGTTTCCTTGTTGGCATATCTCATTGTCAACAAATTGCATATTGCCTGAGTGTTGGGTTGTGATTGTCATCCCGAAGAGGAGAGATCTGCCTCTGAGGAGGGGGGAAGCATGCTAGGGAGGATAACGCGTTTGAAGACGTGAGCTCCCCTCTGAGCAGGCTTTATGAACAATGAGTCTTTGTCTGATCTTAGTTTGAGGATGCAATATTGATGGTATGATAATGCAGAAAATGTTTTAACTCCTTGGGGAGTTAGCTGCTCTTCAGGTATTGTCCTGATCTTCCCTCATTACAGATTGTTTCTTCTGAAACATTGCATTAACGGTGCTGTGCTGCAGCATGCCAATGTGTGAGGTGGTGGGGATCAGATCCTAGTAGGGTTCCCTCTGTTTTGTTTTGATGTACAAAGTTGAAGTTTGTTTCTCCTTCTCCTGGCACCTAATCTGCCATGAATCTTTCCTTCCTGGGCTCTGGGAGCCCAAGGCACAAATTCTGCTTCCAGGTGCATCAATCTAAGCATTTTCAAGCTGAATTTTGCTTTGTCCTTTAGTGCATGTACCCACCATACAGTGCAACAGCAGTGTTCCTGTTAGGCAGTATCTGGGGCTGGCCATAATGAATCTCACCCTTTGTACCCAGCGATAGCAATGGTCCATTCTGTGTCCTTCTCCAGTAAGTGTCACTCTGTAAACATCTCACAGGGAAAACACTGTCAGCATCTGCGAGAGGGTCAAGCAGCTCCATTTGCCAGCCTCTAGCAAACCTCCTTCAGAGTGGTATGAAATATTTGCAGAGCTCAACCACTCTGAGTCCTCACTGAGTGCTCACTGCAGCCAAGAGCTTGGAGCTGTGGTAGACTTCAGCATTCCCTTTCAGAAGGCTGAACATCCTGGAGGAGTGACACTGCTGCACTTTGTCAATTGTATGAAGATGAAACTTGAACTTTATTACAGCTGAAGCACTAATCAAGCCAATAAATCCTTTTGTTTTTTGTTTTTTTTTTGAGTGGAGGGGGAGGGGGGAAGAGGGGGGATGGTATTTGCAATTAATATGCAAAATCTCATCGATGCCAGCAACTCCATAACTCACATTGCACAATGTTACATTGGCAGTGTGCACCATGAAGTCTCCAAATGACACCACTCCCAGTCCCAGTCACTGTGCTGCACCTGCTCTACCACTGCCTGTCGCCATGGGACAAGAAGACCATGAAGAAGTGTGTCACTGCTGAGGATATGTTTGCACATTGCACTGCTTTGAGGACTAAGGTGGCAGAGAGGAAAGGTTCACCAACTGAGCCTGAAAAAATACTTCAGCTGAAATCTTTTCCAGTATCTTTCCCTAAGGTGGCAGTGCTGGGGGTCATTGTATGGAATTGTCGCCTCTTGTCTCAAACCACTTGAGAATGAGATTTTGTTGTCATTTTACTCACCGTCAGTGAGCTTCCCCATGTCTGAAAGAGCCCTACTCCCTCACAAGCAGGACCCAAGGGAAGGCGTGCAGCTGGTGGACCACATCCTCCATGGGGTTGACCTGATTCCCATCAGAGCTAGTGGGCAGGCTCTCAGGGCTTTAATGGGACAGGGTCAAGGCTAGGTTTAATCTTTGGCTGGGATTTTATGGTGGTAGTGGTTTTTGTTACTGTTCTCAGTTCTCATGAAGTTATTTGATTTGGTCTTGGCATAATCAATAGGCCTTTGTATTGATGTATGTGCTCCTTGAAGCAGGCAGAGCAGAGCATGGGATGGATGTGCTTTTCCTCCAGAATAGCACAAATCAGATAAATAGCTGTTGAAGTAATTTGTGGTTGGTGTTTTCTGGGAACTGCAATTCAAATTTCCTCTTCCCTTTCCCGCTGCCATCCTTCCAAAAAACAAAACAAACAAACAAAAAACCCTCTCAAAAACCTAAAAAAGAGACAGGGAGAGAGAGGTAAAACTGAAGATATGGCAAACCAGTGTGATCCACAGGTCCTGGTCCTTGTGCTTTTCTAGGTGTTCAGTGAAAGAAAGGCTTTGGAATTTAAAAAAGAAAGGGGAGAACATGTGTTTTGGGTTGCTTTGTTTTGTTATTCCCTCCAGTTCAGCCAAAATCATGAAAGAAAAAATTACCTGTATGTGCTCACATGCAGGGATGGCACTGGGATGGGTGGCAGGGAGGAAGAAATGGGGTTGGGGCATGGGAGTCTGTGCTCCTGTGTGAGGCTGGGAGACAGCCTGGGGCTGGGGCATCTCTACCTGCAGTGGTGCCATGGGGGCATCACCAATACTTCCGGGAGATGCAGAGCATGAGATTGCCTTTGGGAACTGTAACCCACATCTGCTCCCAGCCTGGTGGGATGGGGATGACTCTTTCTGAGCCTGAGCAGGTGACTTTCTACTTGTTTCTTCTGCAGGAATTGGTCTGTTTCCCAGACTACATGCAGTGTTGGTGCCTTGGGGCTTTCTTGGCTTTCTCCTCCCTCCTCTTCCAACTCCATGCCAAAAAGGGTTCTGTGAGCCTGGACCTGCAGAGCAATGCCAGTCACCAGTGTGACTACAGTGCTACAGCTCCTATGGGCTGAGCCTGTCTGAAATAGGGAAAGCACCTGAAAGTACCTTCACTCCAAATAACCACACTGGGGATTTGCATTTTTGGTGCAGTCTTAGACATCCAGGAGCAGCTGAGGGGTGTGACCTCACGGAGCAGCATTGTTTCAGTGGGTGCTGAAGTGGGCACAGAAATGATGCATGGGCAGTGCCCTGGCAGAACCTCATCAACAGCAAAAGCAGTCTGTGTGATCTGTTGGTTAAAATGATTTTAATTCAGACCAACACGGGCCTGTTCCTCATTGCAAGGAGCAGGGAGGGAGAGAAAAGACAAGGATTTGATGCTGTGTTTTCAGCCTTATGATTCTCAAATTGTGCTGCAGGGTGGAGAATCACCTGCTGATAACAACCCTCTGGGTAAAGCTTTTTTTGAAATATTCCCAGTAGGCTTCTGAACAGCTAAACTAAAACAGAAAAACACCCACCCCTCTGTTCAGTGTTATTCTTCATGTTGGGTATCTCAGGTGCAATTTCACCCTTGATCTCCCCCCAAAATTAGAAGGATAACAAGCACATCAAGAGTGAAGCGAACCAGCATGATCCAGAGGGATCAGAGCACTGGGGTCTGTGACCTGCAAGAAACCAGGGCTGAAAGTAGATATTACTGTGTGCAGAGAGCACTGATGAGCATGGATGGGGATGGTGAGAGAGGTACAACAAGCAGTGCCTGCTAATGAACTCATGCCCCATGCTTGCATGGTTCTCCATGCAGGCAGTGACCATGCATGATGGTTTCATGTCGGCTGCTGCTCCAGAGGAAATCCGCCCTGCCTCAGACAGCAGCCTGGGGAGGGATGATGCATGGCCAGCGTGAGAACAAACATTGTTGTGTTGTCTCCTGTCTTTTGCACTACCCGCACCTGAATGTTAATCTTTGCTTGGCTGTGAAACGCAGTGTGGCTCTCCACCATCAGAGAAGCTAGTGAGGTTGTGGGAAAAATTATGAAGAATAAATATAAATATAAATAAGCACTGTGAATATTCTTAATGCACATCTCTCTGTGATATCAGAGATGCAGAGCAGGGGAGGATACAGAACAAAGATCACACATCCACTACCCGGGTGTGCACTCAGTCCCTTACCAAGCACTGGCATATTTACAGTGAGATACAGAACCAGCAGCAGCAAGTGCTAGAGCTAAGTCATAATTAAACACCTCCACATAATTTATATGGGACGAGCACATTTTGAAGACGTTATTTAGCGGTTTGTGTCATCATCTGACTACTGGAAAAAGCAAACAAGTGTGGCAAGTACTAAAAAATGATACGGACGGAGAACAGAGAAGCTTCATGAATTACTCCTTGGCTCAGCCCTGGTGGGGAAGTACAGGGGTGGTCAGTTCCTCCAGCATTTGGCAAAGCCTTGGCAGGGTTGGGTGGCACGGGGTCTGTTTAACATATCTCCTGCTGGAATTTTGCACTGGATTATCCTTATATTGGCCTGAGCCTTGTAGATTTTGCGGATGTCCTAGGGCTCAACTCAAACAGAGTGTTTTGGCCTTATCTATTCTGGATCAGGTTTTGGTTTTTGCCTCTTCTCTAATCAATGGAAAAACAAAGTCATGTCCTCTCTGGAGAAGTAGGGATGTTTCAAGGGGAAAAATCATCTTATTTCAAATGAAGTTGCTGTGGATTGGTGGTGGAGCTGCCTCCAGCTCTTGGTGGCATGAGCAGATGTCAAGATGGGGGGATGTGGACTGTGCTGGGACCTGCCAGAGTGGGAGGTGCCTCCCTCTGTGACATGTTTTGCTCTCAAATTCAACTTCATGACAAAAGCAAGGGGAAAAAATTCAGCTCCAGTGCCGCAAGCCCTGGGCAAGACTCAGAATGGCTGAACAACTTATGGCAGTCAGCTCCAAACCTCCCTGCCTTCTCGAGCAAGGAGGAACCCAACCCTGTTGGTCACCACTCCTGTACCTCTGGGATACTGTATTGGAGCTGACCTGGGACAACCTCAGAGTTTCACTTCTTGGAACAATAGCCTTGGGCAGGGTCACGTTCATTACTTCTAGATCCTTGAAGTTCTGGGCTGTAGGAAAGATCCTCAGAATCATGTTGGTAGAAACTTGCAAAACCAGAGCCTGCGAGATGTCCCCTGTTGGAAGGAGCTGAGGAGCAGAGCGCTGAGAACAGCATCCAGTTGGCAGCCTGATGTGACAACGGTACCCTTGGTGCTGGAAGCATCGTCCTTGCCTGTGGAGACAAGAGGGAAAGAAGCAGTCGCTGCCGGCAGTGGCTGGAGTTAAGTCTGGCTTGATGGCTCCTGACGGCAGCAGGAGGGAAGCCAGGGGGTGATTTAACTGTGCCCTGGCCATTGTTGTCTTGGCTTCTGTGTGCTTGTGAATTTGATGTGAGAGACACTCATGTCAAAGCTCCCAGTGGAGCAATCTGCTGACCACAGGGGACCTCCCTACAGTTCAGCTTTGCTTCAGTATTTACATACACACTGGCATGTGTTCAATAAGCTGAAGCTGAGGTGAGCAAGACTAAAACCCACCACAGGAATGTTGGCATGTCCTTTTTCTGGAGACTGCATGTGGGTGTGCAAAACTCCTGTAGGAGAGTGCATGGGGTTCAGGTCCTCCTCTGCAACCCCAGCAAAGTCATGGACTGGGAGCAGCCCAGTCTGGCAATGGGAAATTATCCAAAGGTGAAGTGACCCCAGAGCCACCCTGAGTTAACATCTTGGGCAAAAACCTGGTACTGGAGTCAATTTGTCTATTCTGCATGGAAAAATTTGATTTTTCCCAGGAATTACAACTGAGGAATGGGCACTGACAGCTAAACACTTAAAAAAAAAAACCATAATGGATTTTTCAGTGGTGGTGTAGATTTATTTTTCAGTTTTCTCTGACAAATGGTATGGAGGTGATGAACTTGATGTCTGTCCAGAGAGGGAAAGAGGTGAGAGAATCATTCTGTTATTTTCAAAGGCAGGATATGCAAACAATATAAATATTTATTAAGAAACTTTGTTTATTCCAGGATTGTAACAAAGAAAGACACTTAGACTATGGTGTTTGTCCTCTTTGCAATATCTTATTCCTCATTTGTGATTTTTGACTGCATATTTTATTTCCCTTTTGTGAAGACAATTGTAACCAGAATAGCTTAAAAAAGAAAAGTGGCACTTACTCAACAGCTGGCCCAGTGGTAATATCATTTCTGCTTTTCAGATTCCCCCTCTGTGCTAAAGGCAGCAGTATCCCCCCCTGCTGACAGCAGCAGTTTTCTTGCCAGATTTCGCCCTCCCACCCTTCCTTCCTTCCCCCCAGGAAAAAAGACAGGGAAGTTGTACCTTACAATAAGACCAGTAAACCCATCAGATCTCTGCAGAAGAGCAGCTTACTTTGTTCATTTCAGATTAAAGCTGATTTCAAGCAACATCAGGAAGAAGAAAAGCCAACACAGACCCATTAGAGCAGAGCAGAAGGACCCGGGCAGCAGCTCCTGCACTGGGTTGGTGCTGTCCCACCCTGATCACCTCTCCTGATCTCCAGAGGTGTTTTCTCATTGTTTAAGATGAAAAAGTGGCCAAGCATCCCAGACAGAAGACAAGTGCCATGCATATCTCTGATATAAATAGTCTGGCTGTGCAATCTTTTGCCCAAAATGCTGATGGGAGGGAGCTTTTACATTAATTCAACATGTCAGCTTTTCCACAAGCCATCTCTCCAAGCAGGGACCCTAGTGTGCTCAGCTCTGCCTCTGTCAGCAGCACTCTGCTGATAGAACTGGTCAAGGGCTGCTCATGGCTGGTCAGAGGACATGAAGGCTCCTCTGAAGGGTGAATCAACCCCTTCTGTGGCCCAAGTTGTGGTCTGGCTTGATATTTTTGGAGACAGATGTATGTTTTATGCACAGAGGCAGCTTAGACCCCAATGAAAATGCTGCTTCATCTATGAAAGATAAAAGGAAAAACACTGAGAAAGAGGAGAAGTGTGGCCTCTCAACCTCCTGGTGGCAAAACTTTACTTGATGGCTTTTCATCAACTGCTGCTCCTAGCAACCTCCTCCTTCTTTATCTATGTGAGCAACTGGACATGCTTGACTCATTGCAGTGTTGTTGTGTGCAGCTCATTTGTGCTTCACAATCTGCTCATTGTGTCAAGGCCCAGTTAGAATCATAGAATCATTAAGGTTGGAAAAGACCTTTAGGATCATCTAGTCAACCATCCAACACCAACACTGCCACTAAACCATGTCTTTCAGTACCGCATTTCTATGTTTCCTGAGTACCTCCAGGAACAGTGACTCCACCACTTCCCTGGGCAGCCTGTACCAAAGCCTGATCACACTTTTGGAGAAGAAATGTTTCCTAATATCCAACCTGAACCCTGGCTGACACAACCTGAGGCCATCATTTCTCATCCTATTGCTGTTACCTGGGAGAAGAAGCCAACCCCCCACCTCACCATAGCCTCCTTTCAGAGAGCTGTAGGAGTGATAAGATCTTCTCTGAGCCTCCTCTTCTGAAAACCAAACGATTTCAGGTTTAGAAACTTTAACACATAGATGAGAACTGATCCTGTACATTTCCAGCGTATTGCCCCCGAGGATGCGGCAGCAAAGCTGAACACAGAAAGCTCTACATACAACATCAGCAGGTGGCTGGGTCCTCGCAGAGGCATGGTCTTTACTGTGTAAGGATCAGCACCCAGTCAGAATGAGTAAAAGTCCTTCAAAAAGTCCCATTAGTGGGCAGCTTTCTTCTCCTTCCCCTTCTGGGTTTTGGCCAGCTGCAGGAAAGTGGAAGGAGGGAGAAGAAAGTGAGCAAGCCAAGAGGAACACCACCGTGCCCAAGGCTTGCCTGCACTTCAAGGGGGTGTTGAAAAAATGCCTGGAAAGTGACACTCCTGAAGAAAGGAGTGGAAAGCAGCTCTTGCCTCTTTGTAAAGCCCCGGATAGTTTTGCTTGAGTCATTCTGGTTAGGGAGAATTTGTGGCAATGAGCTGGTGTCGCCTGGCTTGTGCTGCCAGGCATCTTCTTCAGCTCATCCTTTCAACTTTTGTAAGAGATGTGCGTGTGCCTCCCCCTCCCCCCATATACGTTACACTTTCAGATCAGTTTTAAAAGTAACCTCTTTAATATTGAATTATTCCTGATCTCTATCGTCACTTCTAGCTGATTAGTTTAAGGACTGTGCTTGGTTTGTTTAATAACCCCTTGACACTAAACAAACAGTCTTGAAAAGGGAACAATTTGCAAAACAGAAAGAAAACAAATAACCTACAAGGGCACTCTCTTCAAAATAGAAAGACTGATTACATTAAAATACCAAAATAATTTCAGACATTAAAAGAAAGCATATAGATACTGGCTTATCTGTATGCAAGGAAGATTTAAAAATACCGCAAAGTTAAAGTTTTCATTAGCAATACAGTGAAATCTCTCAATTAGAATTCCTAGAGCATATTAAATGGTATTTAGTTTCTAACTTGATGCATCATTTTCTGTTAAATAATTGATCATGGTGCAGAGATTGTGTTTGTGTAGTTTAAGAAAGCGATTAGACCGAAGAACATTTGGTAGGGAAGTTGCATCAATAAGTCCAGCACTGCTCCCACACGCTGCAGAGGTGCTCCTGTATCAAGGCCAGTCACTGGTTTGGAACAACGAAAGCTGCTGTGGGTCATAAGGAGATAATCATGAGCACAATTAGTGAAATCTGATGCCTTCAGAGAGTCATACTGGCCAGGAGTTAAGTGTATGTGAGATAGAGAACTCCTCACCCCAAAATCATGCTGCTTAAGTGGAAATAACAGAATACTGATGGATGACCCAATGAGGAACCCACAGGAGTCCTGACAAAGGCTGTGTGGGATGAGGTTAGCTTGGAGGGGAACAAAAGCATCAGGGATTTCACCAGACTCTTAGAATCATAGTATCATAGAATCATTAAAGTTGGTGAAGACCTCTAAGATCATCTAGTCCAACCCGATTGAACCCCCTCATCCCACTAATCATGTCCCTCAGTGCCACATTTATATGTCTAGAACCTCCAGGGATGGTGACTTCACCACCTCCCTGGGCAGCCTGTGCCAATGCCTTACCACTGAGAATAAATTTTTCCATATATCCAATCTGAGATATCCTCTTGTACTCTCGTGACCTAACCCTGATCCCCAGTGCTATTATTCCTCTACGTGACTTTATTTTACCCTCTAACCACCTGGTGCCTACAGTATGGGAACACGGTTTTGTTACACCTCTCTGTTACCGCAGTGCAAACAATTCTCTCTTCAGATGTCTGTACTTAAACATGATTAAAAAAGCTGAATGCTTGTTTCAGTCTATCAGATGTGTTTGAATGAGGAAGGCCTTAACTCTTCTTTGTGGCTCTGGCATGGCTGGAACAGTTCTGTTGTGGCTGCATGGAAGGCTCTAGTGGAGTTCCCACTTGTCTGAGGTTAAAGCCAAGATTTTGTTTAAGCCTTTCAAGTGCGCAGGTCTCTTTGGAAACTTCAGTCCAAGGTGAGCAACACTTTCTTCTAGGTTGCACAAACACCACCCAGATCTTCAGGGCTTCACTGCACTTTATGAGGTATTTAGACAGATTGAATGGCACAACAGAAAGCCCATAATATCTAACCATCAAGACTTTGGGTAACACTTCTTCCCGCCCCCTCCCCCCAAAGATTTTAATTTTGATTTGCTTATATTCTTTTTAATGAGATGCAATTACAGTTTCAATGTAATAGGTAGGAGGCTTTATATTTGTACTGCTTTGTAGTAAGGACATAATTACTATATTTATGAATCAAATCCCTTTATGTATCATAAATACTTATTAAAACAGCCACTGGCAATTTTACCTCAACATGTTTCTTCACGAAGTAGGATTTATTGCCTATATAAAAATGCCAGTCTTTCATGGGTCTCTCTTCCTTACAATTGCTGGGCTTGCAGAATTCCCATGGCTGGTTTGGAGTGGTTCAGGAGGTGAGACATTTTATAATGCAATTAAATAGCTGTGTGTGCATATACAACTCATGTGCCCCGAAGACACCTTCATGATTACTGTTTGTGCTCCAGTGATACCTCTAATCTGCCTTTTGTTCACTACTGTATGTGATGCCATCTTCATATGAGCCAAGTTTAGGATCGACTTTGCTGTAGCCTCTCCTGTACTACTTCTGCTGTAGCACTGATCTGGGGCAGAAGCAGCACAGAGCTGCATGAGTCTTTCAGCTCCACAGTTTTCTGTATGAAGGTGGGCTTTGTGCAACTGGAGAAAGTCTCTCAATACATTTTTTTGAAAGGCAGGTATTATTCTCCTGTTTCTTCTTCCTAACTTCAGGAAGGGTTGGGTGTCCTCTCCATCTTTCAGGGGAATACAAGGCTGACATGGGAGGCAGCACCTCCACAGGGTAGAGATCTGGGGAAGATTTGACCATGGCAAACAACCTTCAGAGGTTGCTGCCAGAAGCCAGGTTTGATCTGTAGACTGTGAAAACAGTAGGAAAGATTGCTTTGATTTATGAAGACAAAGGATCAGAGTCCCAAGCAGTTTAAAAGCAGTTTGGCAAGGCAAAATCCTGCAAGGTGTTGCCAAAAAACTTTGCACCAGATTAATGTGACTTCTCTCACACCTTGGCTTAGCTAACAAACACCTTCAACACAAGTGCAGTAAATATCCTTGCTGGAAATATACTCATGAGAAAGTACTTCACGAGAAGGCTTTGGTGAAACTAGGAAAGTTGGTTCTCAGCAGGAGAACGAAATAAGGTCAATAGAGAGTTTATAGATGGACAACAGTAAGGAGCTTTGAAAAGAGAAGTATCAGGCTGGATGGATCTTAATGAAGATATTTCTCAAAGGTAGATCACGGGACAGATTTTTTAAAATGCTGCTTCCTTAATGGCCCAAAAGACTTTATTTATCCACCTACCAGCACAAAGGGCTTCTGGTACAGCTCCCAAGAGAATATGAGAATGAGTGCAAGCTCCTCCTGGTCTATGAATGGGGTTTGTACCTCAGACACGTGCAACAGCAGAAGACAGTAGTTCTGGGGTGTCCCTTTCTGCCTCCCACCTATTCTTACTGAGCGCCCTTCATGCTACTTTGTCCTTCACAAAAGAGCACATTCCATTTAGAAGAACTGTGTAGGTCCTAGAGTGCCTGCCTACCCTAATTTATCCAATGACTGTTATTCCTTTTTCATCAATAAGGAGTAATGACACAATGAGGCCTAGTAGGTGGATCATTAATTAGGAGAGTTTTCACTTTTCAATTAAAAAAAGCAAAACAAATGCCTCCAGGATCCTTTTGCTGCAGTCCCAGGAGAAGGAGAGGCAATCACCCCGTACAGGGAGGGCTACTGGGGGCTTTCATTGAACAAGGCAAGACACTGTCTCCAGGGCTGATTGATCAGCCCAGGAAGCTTGTTTCACCTGTTATCATTTATCTTCAAGACTAATCAGGGGCAATGAATAAAAAAGAAGAGAGCTAAGATTGTTAGTAGGAGTAGGCTGATCAACAGATAATTACACAAAGTGAAGCTGTTATGGCAATAAATGTGTTTTAACAAGAAGTGACTTTGTGGTGTGGGAAGCACTGCAGAGTTTAAGCCTCACCATCCTCCAGGAGCGAGGGGGCTGAAGACAGGTTTAACACGTACTGTTGGAGGCCTTGAAGGTGGCAACTAGGGGTTCTGTGTGCTGCTTCACTGAGGTTGGGTGCTGTAGGTTGGTGGCTACTTCTCAAGTTCTCTAGACCAGGTGGGACCTCTGACTTCATCTTCTCTTTGGTATCTCTGAGCCAGTGGATGTAGTGGGTGACCAAGTAGATGCAAAAGGGACAAACCTGGCACCTGGGACCTGGCAGGAATGGAGCCAGTTCCCTGTGAGCCTCCTATGTGCTGATATGTTGGGATAGCTGTGGGCTCGGCAGTGGAGTGGTTGGCTAGAGAGGGGCACAGCAGTTCCCAGCAGAGCTGGTTGCTCCCCTTCTCTCTCCACAGGGTGGCAATGCCTGCCTTCATCTGCACAGTCCATTCCATCACAGCCAGCGAGCTCTGTGGGGGTGTGGGACAATCCGCCAGGTCTCTCAGATGCCATCACACATGAGCTTCTGAGATGCATTTAACTGGGCCTTGTGGATGCATCCATGGCTCTAGTTTCAGATCCTTCCCTGGAGAAGCTGCCCAGGGATGTATTAGCTACAATAAAAGCAGCTGAATCACCCTGGAAGGGACGCACTGATTAGGCAGGTGCTACAGTGAGGAACAGCTCCAGGGGAGAATTGAAATGAGTTGTGCTGAAGCAGCTGGGACTGTTTGTTTATTAAAAACACATACACAGATATGCCTGGGAGGATGCTGTGTCCAAGCACAAGCTTGTACCACTTCCACAGTTGAAGGTTAAACTGTGATGCAGCCAAAAGCCTTGTTGAACTGAGCAGCATCCCTCTGCTTTGCTGGTGCAGGGGGGACAAGGTTTGGGGCTGAGCTCTGTGTCTTCCTACTTTGAGGGGGTCCCCAGGGACGTTCCTCTGTGCTCGGGAGCAGCGATGGGCTGCAATGTTTAGGTGTGCACAGAGCTGAGCAAGCTGCATGTATAATTGTTCTTGGGACTGAAGTCAAAATTTGACCCTCCTCTCTATTTCTCCAATGGTAGGTGAGCCAAGATAAATGTCCTCTATGTCATCTATCAGGATCTCTTAATGATGCTTTCCTGTCTGATTTCTGTTTAATTTGCTTCCCCCTTTCCTTCTGAACATTACTCCCTTTTTGCATCCTTCAGAATAAAGAGTATGTAGTTAGTAGGGAAGATTGCTATTGAAGAACTAAGAAAAGCACTGGATTAATTCTCTGCCTGCAGCCAAACTGAGAGTTCATCTCCTAATAGGCCATTTCAAAGCAGTTAGATTTACTCTTTTAGACTAACCATACTGTCTGAACAATATTTTATGCCTGTGCTAAAATATAATAGGCTGGAGAGACAACTCAGATGTCAAGAGTAGATAGCGCTGTCAAAGTAATTTGTCTTGGGTAATAGATAGACTGACATGACTTTGAAATATTCTGAGAAAGAAATCATGCCACATTTGAATGGCTTGTTTCCTTCTCTTTTAAAAAGCCAAGACTGTATTATTTAAATCGTGTCTATTGCAAAGTCTTTATTTTCTGTGAAGTACCCATTGATATTGCTGGTGATCAGGATATGGTGCAGTGACAGAGTTTGATGTGAGAATTAGGTGTCACTGGTGCAGTGCTTGCAGAGCATCCCCAGACTACCCATTGAAGCTTGCTGCCCGCTCCTCCTTGCCTCTTCCTGGTGAAAAAATGTTGTTATAGCTTTCTAAAGCTTGTATCTTCTTCCTCCCGTAGGTAGTCAATGAGTAGTTGTATACTGAAGGGATATGGAAATCAATTTTATGAATGATCTGTTATGCCATCTTGTCATTTGTTCCAAAAGTTCTGGGAGAAAGACTTAGCTTTCTTTGTTAAGAAAGTATGTATGAGAACTTGGGAAAAAATCAGAAAAGTCCGAAGAGAATTCATTGTCTTGTGTTAGAAGGTAAGGAGGAAGTTGGAAGTTATTTCATAGAATACAGAATAGGTAAGATTTGTGCTTACTTACTCCATCCACTCCACTATGCTGGATGAAAGAGTCAGTCAGGAAGGATCCAGGTGCCTTTAAGTTCCTGTTCAGATCCATTTACGCTACGAGGAGAGGAACTTTCCATAGGAAGGTAAATAACCAGCCTTGACAGTTAGGGGTGAATGCACTGAAGGCTGGATGAGACTTGTACTGCTGGGGATGGAGAGAGGGCTGGGAATAGAGTGCGAGTCTCATGTGTTAGTGGTAGAACTGACACTGATGAGTAAAATGTCCCTTTTCTACTGCTACTCCCCTGCCACTTGCAGCCATTCCTATTCAAGGCATGTTATTATCAAATCTTGCGGGGAGCCCCTCGAGAATTTGCAGTTGATAACTAAAATAAACTCCTTTATGTTCATAATGATAAAACAAAGCATTGAGTCATTTGAGCTGATTTTACCCAAGACATTTCCTGAATTATTGCTCTCTCGCAGCTGTCATGGGCTTGAAGCTTTCAAAAGCCCATTTTGTTTCTATGTGTAGCTCAAAGGCTGGGGCTGTACCCCTGGGTTTCCTTTTGCAGCTCAAAGAAGACTGAGTGATGCAGCTCCTCAAAGTTAAACAAAAAATCCTCACGGTTAATGAACTTGTCTAATTTTATGCAGAAAATGCTGCCATCATTCCTTTTAAAACTGACACCAAATTCCAAGTTGATGCCAATGGGGATAATTTCAAAAACACCTCAGACTTGGATGTAAATCCCTTTGACTTTCAGCAAGACCTACGTGCTCCTAGATATTTTTCTGGGGAAGTTTTCAGTTGTCACAGCCTTTCAGACAGCATCACACAAACCTACCTGGCTCCTCTTAAGGGCTGTGGCCAACCAGTGAGAATTGGTGCCTCTAACTCAGCTGAGCAAATCCTAGTCATTGTAATTGAAGAGCACCCCAGTAAGAAAATGATGTATCACTACTTTAAAGGTCTCCAAAATTGCTTTATGATCATCCTTTTCTATTCTTATGCATGATGTTGGGTGTCTTTATGTCTTCAGCAGTGAGCATCAAAATAAGAAGAAAACAACCCATGCACAGAAAGCCTAATAATGACCCTAAAATGATTAAATTGTTATGCAGATGAGTGGGTGGAAATGCTCTTGTCTCTACTTTGAGATAAAGTTGGCCTAAATTATATTGCATAGATTATTGAATTTAGAATAATAATGGTGCACTGGATATAGTGGAGTGATGTTAAATCAGGGATGTACAGTCTTTGTTGAGATCCAGTCAGGGTTCTTCATCTGATTTATGATTCAAAATTTAGGTCAGGTGGATTGATTCCTAAAAGAGACATAATGAATCAAAATTCCTAGAATGGCTTTATTTTGCACAGAAGTGTCAACAAGCTGTACTTCTCTATTTGTGCACCTGGCGTGTAATGATTCTCTTGCAAAAATCATAATCCATCAAGTCTTCCATTCAAGAATATCAATCAGTGCCAGGAATGAGACTATTTTAGCCAGGAGTTCTCAGTCATTTTGTTTTCCTGTTCATGAACACATAAGGCGCTGTGACATTTAAATTGTGCTTTGACATGTAATCATTAAATGTTTGAAAACGACTCATTCAATTTTTGTTGCCTCATCCATTTGCTTACACTGGCTTCTTGTTTTGCCATTGTTTCAGTATCATTTTTTTTTTTAAAAGCATATGATACTCCTTACTATTGCTTTCAATAGCTGGAGGCAAAATTATCTCAATTTTCTGACAACAAAGGTACTTGTTGTATTAGCAAGCTAAAACTAATGAGAAGTTTATTCCTCCACTGATGAAAAAGGAAACAAAAAATCCCAGACCTTTCTTTTAACATACTGGTCTTGACATAACAAGCCAACTTCACGATATCTTTCATAAAACTCGTGATATAGGAAGGAATGTAAATTGATGGGAACTTCTAAGATTTACGTTCTATTTGTTTCTCTGTATTACACATATCTTTTTTCCGGGATAAAAGTGAAGTGATATGATCAGGACATTGTAATTCTCAGCCTTCTGACAATGTCCTTCAATGGGCATCTCTTCTCGATGGGATTTCTTCTCTCCCCTCTGGATGAATTAAAGTATACACTTCTAGGCCCAGAGCCTGGTGGCGCAAGGTGCTGTGGAGGTAGCACAGAGAAGTGTTGTCTTTCCTATAGAGCATGATGAAGAGAATATGTTATTTTTTATGTTCGTCACTGAGTTACAAAAAATCAGTTTTAACTTGCTCTGAGGTGGAGACCTCTCTGGCTCTGACAGAGCTGGAGGTGATCTTTGTACCTCTTCTTCCTAATGCTTGGGTATAAAAATTGCTGCTGGCAGAAAGACTGGAGATTTTTAACCTTCCTTCGCCTTTACAGAGAGCTGTATTGTTTGATGTGCTGGATGCAGGCACATCATCTCAATTTCCAATCTTGCTTTTAGTACAAGCAAGCTAAAATTAAGAATGACAAAGTCTTCGTGTCTTTTAAGATGGTTGTTTCCTTAATGCTTGCCCCTGGAACGTGCACAAATCAAACTGCTCAGCCCTTGCAGGCATGCCCAGAGCTCTCCCCTCCAGCACAAGGAGATGCTACGTGCTCCCAGCTTTCTGTAGATCACCTGTTTTCCCTTCCTTGTCATTCTGTGCATAACTGAGAAAATTGTCCCTCACTTCTTCCTTGTGCAGATTGCTGCAGCTGCTTGCAGTCAGTGAGGCTGTGCCAGATTGCACCAGAAGTGAGCCTGGCAAGGAGCCAGCACTTGGCACAAACTTGCTGAAAGCTGTGTACAAGCAAGGCTTCTTGCTATGTATGTTACTGCCCTTTTGTTTTGGATATAAATATGTCCCATACGTGCTAGCAAACCTCTTGCTCACTATTTCAATGGAAAATCCTGTAAAACATCTGTCATGCTGTCTCCCATCAAATCAGTTACAGACGCGTGTGTCATTCCACATAATAAACAGGTATGAAATTGTCTTTATGCAGTGTGCCAGCCCTTGTCACCACAAAAGGAAATGAGGGAAGCTTAAAAAACAAAACAAAACAAAAAACACACCCTGAAAGCTGATGCTCTGACTGAGAGCAAATATACTTACAAGCAGAAAGTTTGTGAGAACTAAGTAATGAGCAAACTATGATGGGTGTAAAAAAGCTCCTGGCTTGTCCACCTTCCTATGCTATCTGCAGGCAAAGCTGCTGGCACAGCAGCCCAGGTCCTGGCCAAATCTATTGCATACCAAGGGTGACTGCTAATTTTTACTGATTTGTTTGCTGGGTGGCTTCGGGTGACTTGGTCCTATCGAGAGATCTGCAAGCACATTCCTGCCCAAGGGACCCAGCATATATATTAGAATCTTAGAACCTTTAAGGTTGGAAATGACTACTAAAATCATCCAGTCCAACCTCAACTTACATCAACCATGCCCACTAACCACGTCCTCCATTGCCACATCTCCACAGTTCTTGAACACCCCCAGGGGGAGTGACTCCATCACTCCCTGGGCAGCCCGTGCAAGTGCATCACCACTCTTTCTGAGAAGATATTTTTCCAAATATTCAGCCTGAATCTATCTATCTTGCAATCCTAGAGGCAAAACTCTGCTCTACTCCCACTGCAGGCCAGCATCAGCCTGGGAAGACCTGAACAAACACGAGCTGTGCCTGAGCATCCATTCACTCCCCATTTCATAGGCATACTGTCAAATTTGTTAAACTCTTACAAAGCTCTGCTTGCACCTGAACCAATGATGACAGAACTGCTCAGTGTGCTCCAGGCCTGCTGGTGATGTACTGATTAGCAAAGTGCTGCTGGGTACCGCAAGCCACACGCAAATCAAACCTGTGAGACAGGCTTTTAGACAGAGATGCTGAAAGCAGAAGTGCGGCTGTAAATCAGAGTGCAGCTTGTTCTGGAGAACATTTCTAAACAGTGTCATGGGAAAACGCCTGTTTAAAAACATTATATTCACATCACTGAGGACTGAAGCATCACAGAGAAGGACAAGAGGTATTTTACTCTGGGCTTCAGTGAGCGATGGTTTTAGGAAATCATTACAATTCATTGCATTTGTGTAGTGGATCAGGCATGAGGAACCAACCTCACAGAAACAGTAGGCATTGATTTATTGGTGTGGCTGGCAAAAAGGCTGCTGATTCTGGACTACAGACTCTGCCCATCCTCACTTGCTGGAGGCATGTGGAGATGTATCCCTATGCAGCCAGCACAGCTGAGGGAATTGGAAGCATTCTCTTCACATTGGCTGATGTGCTCACAGGAGCCAAGCCCCAGTGCTGGGGTCCACTCTGAGTTTTGCAGACTGCTTCAGATACACCTTTGGCAGAGGCAGGTGGTTGGTGCTGGTAACATCCCCCCCTTCTGCAGCTCCCTATTAATTTTACTACAGGATCACTTTACCAGGAGGTATTACAGCCAACCCCAACTAAGGAATTGTGCACATCTGTACAATCAGTAAGTGTACAAAGGTTAGGCTAAATAGGATCATCATGGTGTTATGGTGGAAAGATAATAAAAAAAAAAATATGCTCACCAATGTTGTAGGCTCACAATACACTCCACAAGGAGCAATCTCCAGAAAGAGATCCTTCCTCAGTGGCAGTCAGCACTTAAATGGGATCTAGGAGAAGGAATTACCTTCACCTGTGCTCCTGTGGCTGATTCATTGCTTGCCTCAGGTGGTCAATCAGATGTTAAGGCTGTGATCAACAATTCCTATACACTATCAAACTTAATTATACTAGGCAGGGTGAACCCCATCTAATCCATGTGGGTTGGTGAAGTTTGCATGATGTATTCAGTTGGATGCACTGTACTAATAATCCATGCAGCTTGCAGTGCAGGAGGCTGGGGAGCAGGTTGTCAAAAAAGCACTGTTTTCATTGAGAAAGGCTGTGGGGTCTGAAAGCCCAGAATGGTACCCATCAGGTACATGGTACAACCTGCTGACTGACAGGTGCTCCTCTGCGAGCAGAAATAGCTGTCCTGGAAGGGGAGGACATGGGAGTCAGCATCTTACTGAGGCCCAGACAGGCCAGAGGCCAAGCCTTGTCATGGTCCAAGTGCCCGGTGGCTGCTGTGGACCTAGCTTCTATCTGATCTAAGCCCCACTAGCAGCGCAGGCTGGCTGCTCTGTGTCTCTCCGGTGGCATGCCAGCTGTGAGCATCTCCTCTGCAGGATCCTTGCTGTCTTTCCAGCTTTCATAGAACCACAGAATGGCTTGGGTTAGAAGTGACCTCAAACATCACAGATTTATCCCAGCCCGCCTTCTCCCTCTATGCTTATTCAGATTTTCTCATCCGCAGGCTTCAACTTGGTCCATGCTGATGACTCAAGTATTGACTCCAAGCTCCCAAATCACAGTCCCAGCTTTCCTTTGTGACATATCCTTGTGGATGTCTGGCCACCACCCCAAGCCCTTTGCCTCCAAGCTAGGCTTCCATCCATAGGGGCATTGGATCCACCAGCAGTACGCCTATGGAGAGAAGAGGGATTGAAAAAGGTATTACACAGATAAACACAGAATCATAGAATCATAGAATGGCTTTGGTTGGAGACCATAAAGACAACCAGTCCCAACCCCCTGCTGTGGGCTGGTTGCTACCCACCAGCTCAGGCTGCCCAGGGTCCCATCCAACCTGGCCTTGAGCATCTCCAGGGATGGGGCAGCCATAGCTCTCTGGGCAGCCTATGTCAGTGCCTCACCTCTGAGTAAAGAATTACTTCCTAACATCTAACCTAAATCTTCCCTTGTTTAGTGTAAGGCCATTCCCCCTTGTCCTATCACTATGAGACCATGTAAAAAGTCAATCCCTCTCTTCTTTGTAAGCTCTATTCTTTGTAAATACTTGGCACTTGCTTAAGACTATTTTAGTTTTGTACAGACAGAAGAACTGCTAGGACAGGATAATTAGCTAATTAGCTAAGCATAATGCCTAAGTCTTTTGTTTTCATCTTTATGCCAACTTTATTTTTAAACTCCCTCCCCTCCAGCCAAAAATACAGCTGTTTCTTAAAATTTTGTGATTAATCTTGGTCCCCATTGTAATCAAGAACAAAAAATCCCCTTCATTACACTGTGGCCAGGGTTTCTGCCAGGAGGATTTGAATGATGATTTTTTTTTTTTGCATTTCACATTAAATAGAGAAAATCATTTTATCTCAAAAATCATTTTGGGGAAAAAGAATCTTATTCAAATTATTATTTCTTTAGATGCACTGTATACAAAACCTTTTGTGGAAATATTGTTGAAATCATCCTAGATTTAAAAAAATACCTGGAGAGAAATTGAAGGAAATTTCAAATTTTGCATAAAAATAAGGAGTTGCTCTCAGCGAATGCTTTTACGTTTAACACAAAGCAAGTCTGAAATTCAGCACAAATCGAAGTTTTCACTCCTGTTTGTTTTTACTTCCCTTCCAGTGATTTATTACCTTGGCACCCTGCCACACTGTCTGAGCAGCCTTTCATTACTCTGCTCTTTTCTTTGGACATGATGAAACTTTCTGGCTCCTCGATGCCGCCCCAGCAAGGATGTGCAAGGAGCAAACACACGTCCCCACGTAAGCACTGTTGCCAAACACCTACCTCCACCGCCGGCCTGAGCTCTCCTGCAAATCTGGTGTGTGCCTTGGAGGATGGGAGATGGCTGCACAAACCCAGGGAAAAATAAAATGAAAGGCCATTAATTAAATTAATTAATCAATTAAAAGCCAAACCCATGCCCCAAAACTTTCTTTCTGCTTGCACGCAAATTTATTTTTCTTTAAATTTCTGCTGAAGGGTGGGAGAGGCTGAGGGGGAACAGGGGTGCGACAAGCCCCCCCGGGAAAGGGAAAGTCATGGCAGAGCCCCAGGGAGCCAACTGGCTTCATCATGCCTGTGTTTTGTATACACCCCAAACTTTGCTTTCTGCATTTGTTTTGTGCCTCTCACCAAGGCATTGCAAACTCAGAGCAACGAGTCTAGGGCATTTACTCATTGGTAGTGGTGTTTTGAAATACTCAGCCCTGTGATTTTTCTTCAAGCCAGCTTCATGATTGTTGTTTTGTCCCAGCTTGTCAGTTGGGAGCTGCTGGAGTCAGCACCAACACAATGAGCATGGGAGCAGAGCTGCTCATGCAGTTGGAGTAGAGGAGAAACAAATAGCTTCCAGAAGAACAGCATCAGCTAAATGTCAGTCACCCCACCCATGAAAATGTAGAGCCATACCTCCCAGTTGTGTTTGTATACAAACACAGCATCTGGATGGATCTTCATGAGATGTCCTGCAGGCTGGCTCTATAACCAGGCAGCAGGAGAGGTTGTGAAATTCATGGCCTTTCACAAGTCTTGCTTGTGACAGTCTGGTTTTGCCCATGGCTCAGCACATTCAATTCTCCTGTTAATGAGGCTTTAATTAGGCAGAGCTACTTGGGAAATGTTTTTTTGCACTCCATCAAAGACACAGAGGTCTTGAGCATTGCCCTGCTCTGCAACTGAATGAAAGTCACAAAGGTGGCTCAGTTGCCATTTTTGGGGGTGCTTTTAAAATTTTTTTGGTTAAAACCCCACCTCAGATACCACATAACACCCACCACCATGCTGCCCAACCACATCCCATGGCAGAGCCTACACGAGGCAGAGGTGACTGCCAGGGAAGGGGCTGCAGCAAAACCTGGTTGTGGGTCAGCTCCTCTGTCAGGTCACCTCGGTGTGCTGAGACAATGGCTGTGAGGGGGGCTACAGCAAGAAGCCTTGAAACGTGAGTTTAGCTGACCTCAAAGGTTCAGAAATTAAGAATAAATAAATAAATATTTAAAATCTTCAAGAAGAAATTTTTCCCATATGTCTTTTCTGGAGGCAGGATGAGATCTAATATGATTTTTGAATGCTTTATTTTGCCAGTAGAAATTTTCATTTCTACTCATTAGCCAATACTCGAATATGTAAATTGCAGGGTAGGAATTAAATAAGTATTTTGAATTTCAAAGCCATGTATTGGCTATTGCATCTTCTATCAGTAAAATCTTGTTAGCTGTGATCCAGATAACCCAATCTTCACACAGGCAATGAATGTGATTCAGTCAAAACTTTCTTGTCTATCTCCTGACTGAAATTACTTGAGTGTATGTGACTTCTGAAGGTATTTAAAGCTAAGCACGAAACCAACAGATTCCAAATTGAAAGCTTGTACTATTTCCAGTGAAATCAATAGCATTGTTCATCTATTGGGAAATGCACAGAGGAGGACAAGAAAGATGGCAAAGGGCATGCAAGGGTTGCCATATGCTGAGTGCTAAACGGACCAGGACTTCTCCTGGGGAAGTAATGGCTGTGAGGGAGATGATGTAAAGGCAGAAATATCTAGAAGAGGATGGACAGAGTGATTGGGGAAGGGTTTTTTCCACAAGAACAAGAACAAAGGCCATCACCACTGGGTGTTTTGAACAGCAGGCTCCAGTAAACACAAGGAAAGTCTTCCTCACCTGACACCTGATTGTGCCATGCTCTGCTTGCCTCCATGGAAACCTTTGTGTCTCAAGTGATCAGCCAAGTCCTGTTCTGCTGTTCTCAGAGTACAAAGATCTGCTCCTTCTGTAACAGGATGGATGTTGGGTTGGCAAGAATAGGTCACAAAACAGTTAGCCCGAAGTATTTAATTCAACTAAAACTTAATCTTCTCTTCATACCAGTGACTAATTTGCCAGCCCCAGAGGAAGCTGGGCAGCTCCAGTTTGCCATACAGCACCTGGTGCTTTTCACAGTGTCACTTGCCAGTCTGGAGCAATCAGTCAAATACTTAATAAGCAAAACACTTGAAACCTTTTGTGGTATTTTTCTTTGTTAATATAAAGAGGTGACACACATGTCTAAGCAGCACTGACTCGCCTCATGCTACTTTATATGAATGCATATAAACACCTGCGACCTGCCATCCCTTCATTTGTCAGTGGGGAGCAATCATTCAGCCACTTAACAATCGCCAGGAGAGAAGCTCTGAGGCTTTCAAACTGGAAATTAAGGAGCAGCACTTCGGTGAGTGATTGCAGTGCCCTGATGAAGCATCCTGGAGTCTTGAAAACAGCCATGCTTTTTGTATACATTTATGAACAGTTGACAGCTGATTTCTTACTCTCATTTCTAAGGAGGCTGGGTAAATTCTGTAATTAATGGTCATTAGGGATTTAGAAGACAAATGAGTTATTCATTAGCTCAATGTCCAAACTAATGAGCAATAAATGCTTATGAAAGACATGATTTATTTAGTATTTAGAACCTGTGTCATTATGTGATACCTGATGAAGATGCCAAGAAATTGAGATGACCTACGCCCCAGAGCCACAAGAGACAGCCACGTGCTTCTCAGGAGCACATGGGTGTCAAGTCTGGGGCCAAGTCTGCGCTTGCATGACTAATGAGGGTCAGCCCAGCCAGCCAAGACCAAATTTCCTCCCAGTGTTGGATGCCTTCCTAGTGCCTGGGTGCAGCATAATCATTCCTGGCTATTTGGGAGAGCCTATCCAGAGCATTCAGTATGCACAGGGCACGGTCGTAGGCTGCACATTGTTGTCCTGAGCTATTTGTGGACTTCCCATTGATATCACCCAGATGAACAATCCAACTGCAGCAGGAGAAGAGCCCAGCTATGCTGCTGCCCTATAACCATTTGTTGCGATCTGTGATCATTCAAGGTTTTCCATTCACCTCACCTTTTCTTCCCTCAGACAGGGCTGGAGTTACAATAGTAAAAAACAAAGCCAGCATGTCAGGATGTCAAAAGCAATGAAAACTGCAAGAGAGTAAGTTACTCCTTGTCCCAGGAAAAATCTTATTTTGCACCCTACTTAAGCAAGCCAGGAGAGACAAAGTGGGTGGCAGCTGTAGGGATCTCTACACATGGCTCCATGTACAGTGGGTTGGAGTAGGTCTTGAATGACCAAATAAAAGACAGTGATGTTTGGTGTGGCAAGAGTATCTGTCTTGTGACACCTCCATTGGTATCTTTCAAAGTCATGAAAATTTGACTTTTAATTAAGACATTCTTAAAAGATAGATGTCACTGAGATGTGCTGAAGCAGATAATGAAGAAATCTGAAAAATAATTCAAAATAAAAGGATCTCTTTGGATGTGATTTTTGGCACAGGGGTCCTGTGAGCCACAAGTAATTAATGCAGAGAACAATGTAAGCTCATTTTGCTCCTGAACCACCTCTACCACATCCCTGCCTGGAATGAGGAGAGCAAGCACAACATCCCAAGGTGGAGGAAAAAAGGTAAGAGAGCATGTTGCTGTGGCCCTGCAATGCTCACATGCCTATGGTTCCTTATTTGAGATGCTGGAAGCTGTTGCCAGTGGTGCAAATCAGGCTCTTGATGTCTTCCATGTCTTCACAAAGCTCCCTCTACCTTGCCTTCCTTTGGCAGGGCACAGTGTTGCTTCTCCAAACCTGGGAGACTTGAGGGGGATCCTTGAAGGGACCACAGGTTCCTCTTACTTGGCCATGTCAAAACTCAGCCTCCAGAAGGCTTTTTGTTGACCTTTCTCATCTCAGAGCTGCTGAATTAATCTTGTCCGTCTTGGCAGAGTGCTGTGGTTCTCAATGAGGAACAAACAAAATGGTGCTTGAATAGGACAAGTGATTTTGTAAAACGTTGGCACAGACTGATTTATACTAGTTAAGAAAGACATTTATTGTTTTCTTGCATAAGCAGCAGCAGTGAAGGTAATGCATTCTCCCTTGCTGTTTTGAAGGAGGTTGTAGCCCTTTTTAATGTGTGACCTTCAAGCTCTACAGAAAACTTACAAATGAAAAGCTCCTGTGAGTAATCCCATTTGTAGTCACTGTAGTTGCACTCTGCAGAGGTTTGGTATAAATCTCTTACCTTGGAATAGCAGGTGATAAAGAAAGGATATTTTCTTTATTTTTAATAAATGGATTATTTGGCATTCAGAAATCTTCACTTAAGCCTCAGGCTCTGAATTATGCTATTGCAAAAAATATTTTTAACTTAATTGAAGAGTGGTTCTTAAAAACTGTAGCACTGGCCATGATGGGCCCTTCTGTCAGAAAGCCAGCCCTGAGTGATGCTGTGTACTTGTAGGGTTATGTGGGTGTGCAAAACTCAGAAAGCAGCGTGGGCTGGCTTGCCCTAGTCCTTTGCAAACACTTCTGATTAACTTAAGGATGAATGAGAAAATGGGGTGTGGGGGTCATTTTTCTTGTCTTCTTGTCTCCTTAGTCAAAGTCTCTTTCTTGGCAGCATGTAGAAGTTCATAAAGTACAAGTGACAGAAGAGTAGTTTTTTTTGGCAGGGCCAGAAGCTGCTTGGTCGTGACAAGCATCTGCCAAGGGCACCCAGACCAGAGCACCAATGGGCATTTGGCCCCATCAACCCCTGAGGCTTCTAAGGCGTTAACCTTGGCAACTAAAGAGGTATTTGGGTCTCTCGGGTTTAACATTTGCCTTCTGGAATGTTGGTTTCAGACTGGACAAGAAGGTGAGCTGGACTCTAGCTTTTTCATTAATTTTATTATATGGGTGGGATGAGATACCAAAAAGAAAGTGTGGGGGATTGAGAGCAAAGTTCACTTGCTCATTCTACAGAATGAGTGCAGAAATTACATTTTCCCTGTAGCAAACAGACTTGACTTTGAACATCTGCATAGACAAAGCAGCTGGGGGCAGACAAATGGATCCTGGCAGGGGAATGGGTCTCTATGGTAAGTTCAGCTGAAAACTGGGACTTCTTTGACTGAGCTATGAGCCTGGAAGAGCTGCAGTTTGTTCACATGATGGGCATGATGTGCATGGGTATATGTGCGTTGGCAGGAGAGTCTGCCCTGTGTCCACAATGAAGCTGATAGAGGCCATGACCTATTGCTCACAGAGTTCCCTAAGTCTCTGTTCTTAAAGGGATGCAGCACATGCATCTTCCTTCCTTCATGAAGACATCAGGCTTCAATTGTAAGGAAATAACTTATTCTCTTTCGACCACATATCAAAATATTCTCATCTGTCTCTTTACCCGTTGTAAGGAAATGTGTCATTTCTCACCTGAGCCTTAGAAAACCAGCCCTTCCTTTTGCCTGCTCAGAAAATGCATGCTGAGGAGCAAATCCCAAGACCTTTGCAGATAATCACAGAATCACAGAATCACAGAATTGTAGGGGTTGGAAGGGACCTCCAGAGATCGAGTCCAACCCCCCTGCCAAAGCGGGAGAGCTGGAAGCAGTTGAGCCATGAAACAACTTCTCAGTGTCGAGGCTGTCTCATCTGTGGCCAGTATTTAAGATACAGAAAACTTGTTGGGATGATTTTAAAGATGTTCTTTGGGGCTCTGGAGCTCAAAGAATGAAACACATTTCTGAAAAGCAGCTGAAAGTGAGATCGCAGAATCAAAGAATCACAGAATGAATTGAGTAGGAAGGGACTTAGACCATCTAATTCCAATTCTCATGAAGTGGGTACTGCCAATTGCTTGGGCAGATCTGAGTTTTGGATCCCCTGAATGCTTGGTCTAGTTTGGTGGTTAAGAGATAGGAGGACAGAATGTGGGCCAAGACATTCTCAGGTTACTGCTCCATGATGGGCAAGCCATATGGGACACAGCATTTTTTTGATACATTCTTAAAAACAAACAGGCCAGCAATGTAACAGCTCACACGAAACCAAACTCCCAAGCTGGTGTCCATCAGCAGTCGCCAAGCCACCATGCTTGCTAGTAGCACCCTGTCTCCTATGAGCTCCTCTGCACATCTTTATTTTGTAGTTAGAGGCAGACAAACAAATTATGGCTTTCCTGTTTGGCATCATTCTATTTGGGATGGGCTTTTTTTTTTTTTTTTTTTTTTTTTTTTTTTAACAAAAGGAAAAAAAAAGTAATGTGAAGTATTTCAAATGTTTTTGGAATATTTGTTGTGATTAAAATCACGTTGCAGCTGGGATTGTTTCACCTGCTCTGCAAGAGCTTGGTCAGCTTGGAAATGAGAAGAATTGCTCTGAAGTGCAAAGTCATCCCAAGGGAAGTGAGAACAGAAAATTTCCAAAGGAAAATGCTCAAACCAGTTCAACATGTTTTTTCTCTTGTGAAGTGACTGAAAGCACTTGTCATGTTTGACACTGTTGCTTTTTTTAAACTTGCCTCTCCCCTTCCCCTTCCTAAAATTGAGTATCTCAGTGAACTTTTACTAAAAATTTAGAGACTGTGCTCATAATCAGACATCATGCTTTAACAGAGAAAGCATTACATTTCTTTGCCCATTTCTGGTATTTACCATGAGAAGCACACAATAAAAGGAAGCCCTTATAAAATACATTATTCCAGGATTGAGACGCTTTGGCAAGGATAATGCTTCACTGCATTAAAATCTACAGTTAAACAAGTCTTAATATTTATATACTTGCAGATATAGATTCCTCTGTACAAATATTTGGAATTCCAATTGTTAAAAAAAAAATAAATAAATTCCTGAGGCTGCCATTAACTGCCAGCATTTCCACCCTGCCAACAAACAAGCAAGCATTGTCCCTCTAGAAAAGGACAATAAGGATGCCTCAAATGTTTTTTATTAAAACTTTCAATCAAAGTAGATTTAAAAGATGCAGAGGGTCCATAATTTATGGAAAATTCAACTCAAGAAGAAAAAACACATTTGTAGCGGCTGAGAAAAATTACAGCAATTTGGAAAGAGATCTTTTAAGTTAAAAAAGTGGTCACTTTTTAATAACCAGCACTTAACAGAACCATTGAAAAATATCCAACAGAAGAGCTGTGTTTCAAAGCCTGCCAAGGCAGATGCAGCTTCAAGGCTTTGCCTTTATTTCCTGGAGATTTTTTCCCACCTTCTCTGTTTGTGATAGAAATCACTTCCAAGGGCTTTGCCCAGCGTGAAGGAAGTTTCTGGAGGAAAGTCTGGAGATGGTGCTACAAACCTTTTTTTAGACATGAGCAGTGCTTTCAGAGGATGAGTGGATGTCAGGTTCCCTCTCCACGAATATCCTGGTAGTAGGGACACTCATGTCACACACAGACAGAGATGGTAGCAAAACAGGAGCCAGGGCTTCACTCTCATTCAGGGCATAACAGCCCAACTTCTGCCAGTGGGATCAGTGCAGTGTTTGGGACAATCAATACACATGAAGATCCTATGTCACAGCTGCAATGGGACCAGGAGACTGCTACCATAGAATACATGATGTCTTTGGAAGAAACCAGGGTTTGGTTGCATGGATTTGGACAGAGGCTCTTTCTAGGCAGTGCCGAGGCTCATTGCTTTCAGTGGTGCTGGACTAGCATCCTGGGGCATCTCACGTTGTACGGTAGGGCATCTTGGAGCAGCAGCATTTGCAGTCCGTAGTGGAGATTCACAATCTTCCCTTTATCCATGCAATCAGACCAGAAGCAAGGTCACATTTGACCAAACATTTTGGCAAAATATTCAAGGTTAGGGAAAATGTAACTAAAAAACAAAAAAGACTACTTAAATCTTGCAGAAGGAAAAAGAGCTAGTCAGTATTAATCAATGGGTAGATGTTAATTAATGTCTTGTTTCTCTAGCCAAACACCATCAAGCTGGCAAACCACTTTTAACCTCACTTCCAGGTAAATTATGTTTAGTTGCCCTTTTATACAACGCACTTTGTATACAAATGAGCAGAAACTCCCAGTGGGCTCCACTGAAAGGTTAGCAGCCACACACAGCATTCAGGATGAACGTTAGAAATCTTCTCAATACAAATGAGCATTTCAGCCATGAATGCTTGGATGTGATTAATAGGGACAAATTTTCCTTGGATGAGCGTCTGGAAGGTACAGTGGCAGGAGTGGTTGTTAATCATGGTGCCAAGGTGTCTGCAGTTAAGTATTGTGTACTCCAGCATCGTAACTATTGTTATGACATCAAAATGTGTCTCTGGGATGGATGGTGCGTAATCCGTGTTATGTTTAAAGATAAGCATGAGAGAGTGGGAGTGTAATGAGAGACCAGTCCCTCATTTACAATCTTTTCAGACTGTGGATTGTCAAAACATCTCAGAACGAGTTTGGCAGATTTGTCACTTCCCCTTCCCGATGCGCAACTCTTATTTAATTATTAACACAAGGAGCTCAGGATTGTCTCAGCAGGAAGGAAGAAAAGTCTCTGTTGGAAATGATGGGAGTAGACTTGAAAAATCTCTAGAGCATAGTCGTCATGTAAGGCCTTTTAAGGTTGTACCAAAGGATAAAATGTCATGAAAAGCTAACTGTGATCACACCAGATCTGAAGTCTGTTCAAGCTGATGAAGTATTTCCATTAATTCAGTTAGCTTTCAGCTCTCAAGAGTTGTGACGAAAAGTAGTAAGCACAGAGGTATAGGAGCCATGCCAGCCAGCCACCACTTCATGAATCACACGTCTCACCTAGCACCACCCTACTAATTGCAGGTTTGGCTGGCTAATGAGCCTCATTCCCTTTTCCATCTTGGCTCACATGGGTTTTACACCTTCTAGACATGGTGGTCACCCACCGCTTGCTGTGTAACTCCCTAGGGTTGTGGGGTACAGGGCTGGGTGCTGGCAGTGCTGCTCAGGCTGTGATTTTTAATGACATTTTGATGTTATCAGGAGCAGCAATACCTGGATTCACATCAGCTGTAGAGTGTGTCTTACTGCAAACGAAAAAGGTTTGCCAGCCAAAGACACATCTGCATTCAAAAGTGCCAGCAAACTCTTGTTAGTGCAGACAAAATCTTGGGAGAGGTTCCCTCCCTGGATGACATTTTTGGCAGTTTTCTGCCTATTTTCCCCTTCTGCAATGAACATGGCTTTGGAGATTTTTTTTTGGCTGTTGGTGTCTTAACCAGAAATCTCTCTAACTAGGATTAAGACACGTTAAAAAAAAAACAAAAACTAACATCACATCTGTGAAACATTTTTTTCTTTAATTCAGGAAGCAGAATTACTGAAGTAATTAAGTACCCTGCTTAGTTCTTCTAAGCTATTTCTGTGCGTTTTCCTTTTTGTCTTAGTCCCAGTAGAATTGGTGCTGGATTCTAACGAGTAAGACAGAATGAGCTCGTTATATTTGTTTCTGAATTGGGCAATTGATTGTTAGAAAAAATAGTTTATGATTCCAAGGATAATAGAGATGCATCTGTGGCATTTAGCAGCAGCAGATACATACGTCTCCTGCTCAGTAACGGTGGCAATCGAGCAGTAATGGAAGAAGAGCTGACCTCAGGGGAGATTCCACAAAATGGTAGATTTATTCCCTGTAATTAGTCTTCTCACTTGCCAGCTTTTTTTCCACTGGTGTGGTAAGGAGAGAAACCTCAGGAGGGCACTGTGAAATTTCCTGCTCTTCCCTTAATTTCAAAACAATATCCCCATTGTGTTTACATCTGTCCTTGGTAAAGTATATTGCCAGTTTTCCAGTATTCTCTGCCAGTCTGTTAATAATCCCCCTTCTCGTGTTTTCCCAATGACAGATGGTCACCAACAGCAGTGTTTCTAGAAAGTAGCTGGGATGTTGAGGAGTTCTTACTGACATTGTGAGTATCAGGTCCCCAGGATGAAATTGGAGTTATTGACATAGATAAACACTGGGCCAGGTGGGTTTAAGTCATCTTTTTGGCTACTTTTGCCTAAACTGTGATTTCCTCACTGTTGAAACAACCTCTGCACTGCTGGGAGATTGACTTCAACAATACTCAAACTTAGTGAAATCCATAGAACTCACTTTCCATAAAAATAAAATGCTTTCTTTCAGCTTCAGAAAAACAAAACAAAACAAAACAGAAATTCCTGTTTTGTCTCATTCTCAAGGTTTGATTTTGTGGGTTGTTTTTTTTTTTTTTTTCCCCCAAGTTTTCACAGAACAGAAAGAGCCTCTGACTGCTCCAGTTTTCATACCCAAGTTGCCAAGACTTCTTGGGCTTGCTGCGAGCTTCCCTTGTTTTTTTCTTTCCCCAGTTTAACTTGATTGTGCTAAGCTTGCTTCTGAAACACAATCTAATTCTGAGCCCAGACACCATGAAAATGTTCCTTTGGTTTTATATTAATGGATGATTTTGATAGTCTGTTGGAGGTTCACTACATTTCCTCTCATTACTTGTGGTGTACATTTGGATTCTCTTTTCCTTTGTCCATTCTGAAAGCTGGATGCTCTCCTCACCATTTACTTGCACTCTTTTCTGACTTAAAGACAGTTCCATGAAAGATACCAACAGCCTCCAGTAACCTGGGTGGTCCTCTCTCAGACCTTGAATTACTCTTGATTTCAGTGAGAGCTGCAGGAAATGATACAATAAGTGATTTTGTGTGTTCATCTCGTTCACAAAGAATACTGGTGGGTGTAAACCATCCTGACCTCAGCAGACCTGCATTTATTTACCTCAGCTTGAGGACCTGTCTGGGTCTGTGTAAACCTGACATTGAGTGCTTCCTTTCTCAGATGTGATTAAAATATTTTCTGTCTAAACCAACCTCACGCACCTGCTTCTCTTCATCTTATTGTGTTGACTGGGGCTAACATAACAATGTGTCATGCAAGACAAACAAGGTGCTTTTTAAAAAAATTAAGAAAGACTTCTTATTAGTAACATCAGTGTTTTCAAGTACTGTCAGCTGCCAAGATCTCATGTGAAAAAGACTGAATATTGGAAAACTAGAGGTCAGAAATATCAATAGAGCAGTGAGTTTGCCTCCCTGAAGAGTAAATGATAGCTATCATCAGGTTTATAAACTTATATCAGATGAATATCTTGGAACCAATTACAGCTGAAGAGCAGAAAACGTTCAAATGAATAGGAGGAAAATAACCCTAAAGGTGTGGAAAAGTATTCACAAACACTTCGTTAGAAAGCCTTATCTGTGGTATTTGGTTTAGCTGGGCAATGAGCCTTTCTGCACCAGAGGAGAAATTTCTTCTATTCAAATACTCCTCTTTTTTAAGACACATGAGTGAGAACTCTAAGCAGTTCTCTTCTGTGCATATGCATTGACTTTTTTTTTGGATGATTTTCTATCTCTGCATCCTTCATTGTTGTACACCACAGAATTGAAGGATAGCATGGGACTGCATCCAGCACAATGGGCAAAGGGAGAAATCAGTAATCAGGATTGAACTGCAGAAGTATTAATGTGGGAGAAAGCTGCAATCCAGAGACTCGGATAAAGTGCTCTTCATGGCAGTATTATAATGCCTTTGTGCCACAAGCCTGAAAATCATTACACTTTTTAATAATCACTGCAGCTCATATTAAAATGTCTTGTTAAAATAACCATCTTAGGAGAGCCTCTGCTACTTTCTGCACCAAAGTCAGGGTGGGGATCACTGCAGGGAATGTGGCTGGATAGTGTGTACTGCCCATCAGGCTCAAGGAAACATGCAAGAGCAAAGCCCCAGGTTGATGCCCATCAGGAGTAGTGAGTCTGTAACATAATGGAAAGCACAGCAATAATAACTAAGTCCTAGGCTGCAGCAAGTGAGAATTTGCTCGAATACAACAATAGCAGGCACAGAAATTAAAAAAAAAAATTTCTTATCTTCAGAAGACCTCGGGTACAAGGGAATCTCCAGCAAAACGCTTTTGTTTCTCTCGACAACCCTTAAATGAGGTCTGGGAAGGGGTGGAGCCAGGATCCACCCCTTCTGGTCACTCAGGAGCATTGCATGCACCTGAGCTCCCCTGGGTTGGCCCTGCCTTCCCATCAGATGCTCAATCACCTGTGACTTAGCACTTCCTCTACAGTCTATCCCTAATGCTTGGACAACTAGCAGAACTGTGCTCAATGCATGGAGAGTTCAGATGCACCCTCAGATGTGTCTATGTGGGGAGGGGGTGGGAAAATGGAGACTGAGTGACCTTCCCCTCACTGGGAAACTCTGCCCACCAAAGAGTTGCTACTGACAGTAAAAAGGAGGTGGTGAAGGATTTATAAAAGTCCTTGAGGCCTCTTGGCAGTGTTCAGCTCTGGCTGCTATTTCAGGGCTATAAGCAGCTGAGAAAGCTGATGGGAGCTGTGCTAAGCAATGGACAGGAGACTCGTGGCCCTAAGTGGTTTCTGGGTTTTCAAGAGGAGAGGAAGGACTGGAGTAGGATTTCTTTTATGAGTGCAACAATAACAGCTGAGAAGGACTCAGAGCAACAGAGAAGTCTGGCTAACTGCTAGGCCAACCCCTAGAAAGACCTTCTAAGGGAAGCTCCAAATCTTGCTAAGTAAATGTCAGAGAAGGAGCCAGCCAGCTCAGTAATCACTATAAATGGATTCCTAGGAGATAACCACCTCAGCATGTGCACTCCACATTGGCCAAAGCACAGCTCTGTCTTTCCTTCACAACTTGTGTCACCAGCTCAACAGCTTGTCCTGAGCGCCCTGCAAAGACTTTATAAGAGGATGTTTCTTATATTTCTTCAGGGTTTTTTCCCTTCCTCTGGTATTTCAGGAAGTGAGGGGCATCACATGCCTTGAGAGAGGATGAGGAAGGTCTGTTCAGCTCTCCCTCCTTACCCACAAGTGGAGTCTGGGTTAGGAACTGAGCCCAGGAGGATCCCAGCAACTGCATGCTAGCAGCCTATGCTGAGCCCCAGCTCTGCTTTAGGAGGGAAGGAAAATCACTGCAGGCTTTAGGACCAAGCAGGAGCTCCCACTTACGATCCTGGTACAAAAAGCAGGGTTTAGAGAAGGAGCTCTGAAGTCTGCATCTGTAAGAATAGCAGCCCTGTGTTTGGCTGAGATTCAGTCTGGATTAATAAGAGTTCAATTCTCATTTTATTATCTAGCTTGCACAAAACACCTGCAGACCAGCACAACTGTGGTGTTCACAAGGCCTTACTGCAGCCATTTTTCTCTTCCTTTCACTTAGCTTCCTGGAACAGAATAAAATTCTACATAGGAACTACTTATTCCTTCTCATTCTGGCCGCAAGATACTTCCCTTAGCAGAATGGCCAAAAAAGTTTTTCCACGAAGAGCATGGACATGAATTTTATGACCTTTTTTTTCCTTAAAGAAACCTTTTTGCTATTTCCCTGTTGTAAAAACCCATCCTGGTGGAATTTTCATTTGGATTCTCTGTGATAAAGAAAGCACAGCCTGGAGAAGTACTCATAGTCCAGTGAGCATGTCAGGGTCCAAAATCCATGTTACTCCTTACTTTTATGGTGTCGTGTGTTTCTAGATGAGGCAAATTTGGGAATCTCTCAAGAGATGCTCACTCTGGAGCTCTTGCCTTTGCATAGCAGCCTGTCTGATTCATCATGGATTTCATGTTTCCATCCCTGGAGTCATTCAAGGTCAGGCTGGACCGGACTCTGAGCAACCTAATCCATCTGTTGCTATCCCTGTTAATTGCAGGGGAGTTGGACCAGATGGCCGTTAGAGGTCCCTTCCATCTCAAATGATTCCATGGTTTTATAATTTATGTAGAGGATAAGTTTCACCCCACCACTGGAGAAGTGCCCATGCTCGAAAGGAATGGTTTTTATAGGTGTGTGAGAGAAGATACTGGGGACAGTGGACTGGCACTTGGAAAATACATTTAAAGCTGAAGTGAATGTAGCATATCATTATGACAGCTTTTGTGAGAGCTGAGCAGTGCTTGAGAGGGCTGTGCAAAACAAGAAATGGACAAAAAGAGGTCATATTCTTAGCAGGAGCCAATCCACGTAGCTCCCCAGATATCAACACAGCAATGTTGATTTCTACCAGCTGCAGATGTGACCCAGGTCACAGCTCCCTGCTCCATCTCCCGCGCTGGGTGATGCTTGGAGGCCTTTTGCTGAAGTCTTGTCACCCAGGACTCCCTCACTGAGCCAAGCCCCACGTGTTTACCCAGACCACACATTTCATCCTCGCCTCCTCAGTGAGCTGGATCTGCCCCATGGGGTCACGGCGTGTCATGCAGGAGCAGGCCACAGTGACATGCTGGCCTGTAATCAGAAGTGGCATTGCACCTCCGGGAGCAACAGAGAGAAAATGTTGAAAAAGTGATTTTTTTTCTCCCCACATTTCCCAGTCCATGAGGTGGAAAACCCCAGAGGACTGTGACCACAGTAGCCTGTGGTGAAAGGAGATGCTTCTCTCCCTTCTCATGCCCTATTCATGCCTTGAAAGGGCCTCTGAAGAAACTAAACTGGAAGTAGGGGATTTTCCCACCCTTAGCCTTGCAGTTCTGGAATATAAACACAGGAGAAGTGAAGGATATTCTTCCTCCGCCCATCTATCTGCTAACTGCAGGCAGACCCACTTACAGCACTGTGCAGCTCTTGAAGGCTGATAGAAATAACTAAATCTTCAGAGACAGGGTATTTCCCATCCCTCCAGCATTGCTACAGGAGTCTGTCCCTGCTTGTTACTGAAGAAATTTTATAGTCTTGCAAGTTAAGTCAACAGTCTTTACCCACATCTGGGAAATATGCCCCTGTTATTTAGCCCTGGGATCCTCATCTCAGGGCCATGGGTAATCTGAATTAGCTGTTACTCATCCAAAAGTGCCACTGACGTTTAGTTTGATCCTATCTCCACTTAGAAAATGACTAGAGCGCCTCAGAAGTGTGTTGAAGGTCTTCCATGCCCACAAAGCTCCACTCCATGAATTCAGAGTATCTCTTTTAAAACCAGAAGGATGCACCAAAAGAACAGCAGCGCAATCCCAGTGCTCGTGTGAGCCTCAGCTGGCAAGAACATTCCAGTAATTTCTTTTTGGATGCCAAATGGAATTAAAACCAGAGAGGGCACTTCCAGCCTGATCTTGGCATGTACCAAGCATTCCTCTTCTCCCTAAGCTCCAGCAAGTGTGATTGCACCTCTGTCTGGATGTGCCCCTTTCCCAGGTACAGTAGTTTTCCAAAATCTGACTGTGGGCTTTCTGGAGTTAACTGTATGAAGGAAAACTTTTGCTCTGTCTTGAATCTAGTTTGAATGAATTCGAGCACCAAAAAAATACAGTGAGGAAGAAAGAGCAACTTTCTCCCTGCCCATTAAAACCACTCTGGGCACAGGACTGACCACATCAGGCTGACAGACAAGTCACCAGCACTGCGCTATGCAGAGCACATTTTAATGACAGCAGTCATTTCACATTATTTCATCCAGCCACTCAATGCTAGAGCAGTCGGCAAGGTCTCCTGTCCATCTGCTTGGGCAGTGGGTGAGAGGAGGGCTCACATGCCCTTGTGACCATCTTTTTCATGTGTTCACCTTGTCCACCTATCCACCTTGTCCACTTATTCTCCTCGCTATTCCTTCCTGCTTGCCTCAACTCAACACTCAACTCAAGCACCTCGGCTCACTCCCAGCGCACCAGCATGGGTTAAGAGTGAAGTTACTAGGAGAGAACTAGTAGGATAACTCATGTGCCAAGAACATGGTGGTTTCTTAGAACACAGTGATTTCTCATGGTGGTTTCTTAGAACACAGTGATTTCTCATGGTGGTTTCTCTCTGCCTTCAGAAAGCTTCAAACTAAGAGAAGGCACTTTCCTGGTAAGCAAGCTGCAGTTCCAGGATGATGCAGGAGCTCCTGAGTGAGATTTTCTGCCATGTACCACACAGAAGGTCAGATGAGATTATTATAATGGTCCCGCTGGCCTCAACATCTGTGAAAGTTTGCTGCAGTGCCTTTGAATAGCCATTCAGCTTAGCAAGAGATGACGTTTTTTTTTTTCCTGTTGGCATGTTATCAGAAGAGATCAGACTAATTGTGCACTTATCTGGAATTACAGTTATGAAGCTGCTCTAATAAGGCAGTAATTCATCTCTTGAGTGATTTATGGCCCAAGTCTGAAAGCCCTCTGAATCCCTTGACTCCAGCAGGATTTCCTAAGGCAGCAAGATACAAGGTCATTGCAGAGCTGCCGTTGCATTTTTGATACCCTGTTGGAGTGGAACCAGCCCCTTCACATCACTACTTCCTTATTTGTACTTACATAAAATATCACCAAGTGGCCCTGGGATACGTGCAATTTGTGTACTACTTTCTTATTCACAAGTCATACTTACCTTACAGTCCCAAAAGTCATCTCCTGCCTTTCCCCTGTGTGGCACCTCAGTTGTTTGGGGGGGATTTAGGTAGAATTTCTTTTTCACTTTGGAACTTGCACTGCTAAAATTCATTTAGCTTCTACAAAGATGAGCAAGGAGCTTTTATAGACCCTGTGAAGTAGTTTTAACCTAGGACTCAAAAGACAAAGACCACTGTTGAATAGCAATGTTTATTTAGCACTTTAACATTTAAATCTCTGCATTTGGATGAGTCTTTCATTTTGAACTGGAGGCATAAGTTCCTCTATTTGCCTGCAAAACTCTTCTTTTTTCATCTTGCACTGAATCCCCAGAAAATCCTCAAATATTCCTGCAAATCTCAAAGATATTAAGGCATTAGCCCCCCTTCCTCCCCATTTAGACCTTTGAAGGCTGATGTGACTGGAATGATTCTGGAGTTGCAGCTCTGAGCCTGAATAAAAAATGAAGCAAAGCATTTTGCGACACTGCAGCCAGTACAATAACTAATTACTTATAGATTTTAGGTCACATTTGAAAAAAACAAATACTGAAATAAATGGATAATCATTTGGCGCTACCACTAGCAGTTTGTTTAAACACTTTGATGTATACATTCAACTTGGTGTTATGGCATAGCAGCTGCCTGCACTGACATGAATCCATCCAACTTTGCACCAATGCCAGTGGGAGCCAGCCTGGCCCCTTCCCTTGGAGCAGAGCCTTATATCTCAGGCTGGTTGGAAGAAATGGAGAAAAATGGAAAAAATGGAAGAGAACCATTATGTTTAGCAGAAAAAGCTAAGGAACATGTCCACAGATTTGTGCTGATGAGTTCTGACTCTAATTCACAAGCAACAGAAGACTTTGGAAGAGAGGGATGAAAATACAATTAGTGACCCACATATTACAAGATGAGCTTGATCTTTAGATATGCCCAGCATGCATATTCAATTTTTTACCTCTCTAAGATGAGAAGAGAAGGGATTCTTTTATTACACCTGACATTTAATATGATGGCTTTAATGTACTTTTAAAAAGAACAACAACCCTCAGACAGAATGATATCTTAGCTGTGAACAAATGAAATTGCCTTTTTACAGTTTCACCTGGAATTATTAATAATTTTGCTAGGGTGAGATGTGTAATGGATGTGTTCAGCATAAACCTGAGGCTATAAAACCCAAAGGAACTGACTTTTAGTTAGAAATGTTTTGCTTTTCAGCATCCCTGTGTGCCTGGGTGGTACTTTGAATTGCGTGTGACTTCTGTTGAGGCAATAAATATCGCATTCAGCCTCCCATCATACCCCACTGGTAACCTGCAGCCCTCCTCTGCATGTTGCTGTTTTTGTGGTTTGACAGCTATGCCAACACTGAGATATGGCTAAATCAATACTCCTGACTTATTAAAACATATTCTCAGCATGATCTTCTGTGATCTAAAGCTCCAGTGCTGTGAGATCTGCACATCATTTTGTTTACCTAATGGTCTCTGACCATTGCCTGTTCTTGCCAGTAGGAAATTTGTGTGAGTTGGTGATGTAGGGATGATCCAAACTGTCCCGCATCTTTACTTATTTGGACAAGAAGTGGTCAGGGACAGGCGTCTGGAAATAACAGCAATCCTAAGGGAAACTATTCCTTTCAATTAATTGTATCCCTTTTATGCATGACAGTGTAATTGAATTTTGCTTAACTAAATCTTTTTAATTGGTGCTGGGAGGGAATGATAAGCACAGCTGTACAATTCTTTGCTGGCTGTTGTAGACAACCACCATGAGATGAGGCTGGTTCTTTGGGAGCCCTGAAAGTTGGGACTGAAAGCACTGAGCCATGTGTTGGTGAGGAAGAGGATGCGGCCATGTAAGGTGACCTCAGGCCTACATGTTTTTGTGGATATGAGGGTTTTTCACTCCTAAGCATCAATCACATGGTGACATGCAACACTTTTCCTACCCTGATAAGCTTTCCCTTGGGCTGGAAAAGCAGATATGGGAACATGAGTGCACTTCAAATCAGGTCAGACCAGAACACACCAGAAAGTGAATCACAAGAGGCATTTTTTCAGTTTTTATTTTTCAAAATACTATTCTGGGAGGACTGGCTGGACGCAACTTGGGTCACTGGGAATCCTCACCTTATCTCACAACTTTAGGCTGACTGCTTGGGTTCCAAGTGTGTGTACTATAGCCTGTCAAAGGGAACAAGCACATTTGTGTCCCTTCTGGTTCCCATTGGAATGCAGGATGTGGGAGTGAAGGCTTGCTGTAAGGAGAGAAGAAGCAGGGAGGGATGCTGGTACTCAAAACACATTCACCAGGGCATAGCATGGCCAGGTCTGGGACAACTGGAGGCTGTGCAGCGCCAGTATAGCGGAAGCAGGGTGGGTGGTAGCCCTTGAGCTCCACTTAGTGTCGGGAAGCAGCATCTTTAGTCAATAATAAACCTCTGTCAGCTGTAATGGGGTATGGTGTCACAGCAGGCTGGCTGTGGTCTAGGCGCTGGTGTATGGCCAGAGTAACATGATGGAAAGCACAGTGATGACAGCAGAGCAGAAAGATCCCAGGCTGCAGCAAGCGAGGATTCACTTAAACACAACAGCTGTAGATGCAAAAATAAGGGAAAGAAGCTGCTGACCTTCAGAAAGCCTCAGGTAGGCAAGGATCTCCAAAGAGATACCTGCACCTCCCTCTGCCAACACTTAAATGAGGTCTGGGAAGAGGTGGATCCTGGCTCCAGCTCTTTTGGTCGCACAGGAACATTGCATGCACCTGAGTTCCCCTGGGTTGGCCCTGCCTTTCCACTAGGTGTTCAATTACTGGCTCAAACCATGACAGCATTTCTGCTACAGCTCACTTGTGCTTTTGGTGATCTGCAAAGTGCTTATCTGATATATTACCTGCTGTTTGGATAACTTATATCTTCTTGTTCTCTTGTTCTAGTTTTGTCTTGGAGTTCTGAGTGAAATCCATTTTTTTTTTTTTTTCAGTCAAATAAGGGCTTTTCTTGCTCAGCCAAAACACAGCGTAGCAGTGAGTATAACAATTTATACCAGAGGAAGAACTACCTGTCTGAAATCTGAATTTAAAGGGGGGAATTTAGTGTGAAAGTGTGAATCTGCTAAAGGTGGACTTTGAAATTTTGTTTCTGGCACCTGGAAGTGTATACATATAACCCTTGCTGATTGACCTTTACTGTGGCACAGCAGCTATTTCCCAGCTGCCTATTGTCCAGAAATGAGATTTTGGAGGATTTAAGGGTCACCACTGGATACATGGCGACTTTCCTTTTTATGGCAGTTTTGCCTAATGCGGAACATCTTACGTTAGCAAGCAAAGTGAGGAAATGGGAATGCAAGCAGCACCTGCAGCTGTGAGGAAATGGGAATGCAAGCAGCACCTGCAGCTGTGACAAGACAGAAAGAATACAGCTTGTAAATGTTTTATTCCCTAGCAGTGACAGTACTTTATTTACATATGGTCACCTGCTGTTCTTACCAGCACCACTCAGCTTTTCCACTTAGATCTGGGTTTGTGAGCACCAAAATTGATTCTAGAAGCTGTGTAGATAAGTTGTGCAGTTGTGGCTAATGCTGATGCAGAGATGTGGGGTTGCTTACAGCCATTTCTGACATGTTAAATACATTGTTAGCAAGCGGGTTGCTGCAATGTGCACAGCTGTTTATGTACAGGCTTCTTGTCACCTGCCAAATGCCCAGTGCTGTTAAAAAGGGGAAGACTTCAGGCTTTAAGAAAGAGAAGTCTTTCACTTATTATCTCAGACACATAAGACTTTCATTTAAGGCAGAAGCCTTCGGTTTAGGGACCATAGTTTCACTGTGGAAGGATAATTAGTTGATACTTCATCCTTATTGCTTTTACTCATTATCTCTTTGTTTTAGTGGATCTCATTTCTAAGGTGAGGGTTTTGTTTCTGGGAAACAAGTTAGGAAACGTTGTCAGAGAAGGCAGGAGACTTCACCAAGGTCAAACACAAGATCTGTGCTAAAACTGGATTCCATGCTGGTATGGTTGCATTTTGACCTGTGATCATCATCTCATCTGAAGAACTTCGTGTTTGCGTACCAAAAAAGATCATTTAATGATTTCTGTCTTGAGTACATGGTCTTTACAATGGGCTTTAGGCCAGATTGACAACAGCACTGTGTTAAAGGCTGGCCAGCTAAGCTGCAGCTCATTCTGCAGGCTTCTCTTGTTCCCTCCTATTGCACTGAGCTAAAGCAGAGAAACTCTACAACTGCTGCAGGTGGGCTACTGCCAGGCAGGTGGCAAAGCCATGCAGTTGATCACGTCTGAGCTCCTGCTGATTTCTGACAGCTGGGATGCCTCACATTATTTGTGTCTTGCTATTGTTGCTGATTTATGGAAAATGGAGTTCCCCCTGTGTGAAGAAGCTGGATGGGTGCAATGAACAGGGGTTCTGCAGAGCACACGAGGGGGCAGCGGTTCCTAGGTCAGCCCTATGTCCCATTAGATACACTCCACCCCAGAGTCCTCACTGTGGGAGCAGTTGTGCGTGCCCCAGTCAGATTTGTTACACTGGTAAATAGAATGTTCACTCCCTCTGCAGTTGACGTCATCAAGCCAAATTTGCCCAGTGCCTTTGGGAAAAGAAATAAGAAAAATAAATGCAACGAATAACAGAAGAAACGGTCACCACTGGACAGAAGAAATGGTAGTATGCTCTCCTTCAAATGCATGTGTTGGGTTGCACATTGGTAAACTCAAAACCAAGCTTTTTGGCACAGCTCAAGCAGCACATGACATGTAGGCTAGTCCCTAGAGGACTGAGCTTCCCCTTTGAATCCATCCTCTTTGCTCTCATATTGCTTATGTAGAGCCCCTCACTGTGGTTCTTGCAGGGCATGCATTATCCCCCAACCAGGCAGATAGTCTTGCAACCCAGCCTGCTGAAGACTCACCTCCATTTGCAGTGAAGGCAGAGATGGCACGGCTGTACCCCATCATTCTGCAGACTACAGAGGCATCCTGGATGTCCCAGCCATCATCACATATCGTTCCCCAGGAGCCTTGGTGAAAGATTTCCACGCGACCCCTCCTGCCCCCTCCTGCGATTCGTATGTTGTTGTAGTAACCTGATGGATCAGAGGAGACAAAAATAACTGCATTAGTCATATTGGCAGGAGGCAAATAGCACATGGAAAGATGGAAGCAGTGACTGCCTAGACTGCGTGAATGCTCCCAGCTCCATTGCTGCAGCTGGAGTAGGACCAGAAGTTACTTTTATCTCAGATCTGAATATTTCAGGGCCCTGTCTTGTCTCCAGAGACTGAACTCAGTGAAATTGCTCAGCCCAGCTCTCATTGCTCTGGTAGCTGTGTTGGTGGTTAACCCGTGTGTACTTGATCTCAGGTAGCTTTGATACCAGAGTCAGGTGGCAGAATAAGAAAGAAAAGTCCAGTATCTCCTCCCTGTTCTCCTATGTCCCTTTTCATTTCTGGAAAATCTGTTCCAAATTGAAAAGCAATTCTTTGGCTGTTGCTTAGGGAAATATCCTGCTATTGCTTTTTATTGAGTAATTGAGTGGGTCACATATGGGTACACTATTAGCCACTGCAGGTTAACTCTTGTTCTGAGAGTGCATGTGCTTGAAAAGATGCAATGAGCTCTTTACCCAGAAAGCTACTTCCACAAAGCACATATTGCAACCTCCTTCCAGGAAATGAAAGCTGAGAATCACCCAGAGACTTTTTCTCCTCCACCACCCCTCTTCCAGAGGCAGAGCTCCAGGAGAGGAATGCACATAGGAGCCCCAGAGAGGCTGCAGGTTGCTTTTTGTCTGAGGGCTCTTATACTGTTTAGTGTGATCTTTTTAAATACAGGTCTTAGGGTTTTGGAAAGCATTCTGTGATTGTAAAGGAAGAGCATAAGGATTTTGAGTTTTTGTAGTGTTGGCCCTTTTGAACTGTTGGGTTTTTTGTTGTTGTTGTTTTTGTTTTTGTTTTGTTTTTAATTATTCTGCTATTAGAGAGGCTTTGTTAAATGCCCTTGTGTTCCCAACTGCCATGTAAAACCCATTGGCACAGTATATATTGCAAGATGTCTTTGCAGACTACAGAGGAGAGGGTGGAGTTGAGAAAATCCAATGTATCTGTTTACTTGCACGTCTTTAGTAAGGTACCCAAGGTGTAAATGCAAAAGACCACAGGTTCACCCTCTGGAAAGACCCATCTGTCTGTTGAGTTCTTCCTGTAAACGTGCTCCAGGGTAGCTGGTGCCAATCTGTGCCGTATCTGTGACATATGCTTCCAAGCCCACGAGCTCCACAGACACAACATGGCAAACAGCCTTACCTGGGTTTCCTGGGTCTCCTTTGGCTCCTTTTACACCTGGTTCACCTTTTAGACCTTTACTGCCATAATCACCCTTGCTTCCTTTTTGACCAGTTGGACCTTGGATGCCTGTATGGAAAGCAGAAATGTCATTGTCCTTTCCCAAATGGAAAAGGAGGAGCATGATAAGCATCTCGTATTGATGTAGAGAATTGGAACATGACATCTAAAGTACTGTTCTTAATCATCATCAGAATATTTAATGCTGTCAAATGAATGTTTACCTTGTGGGCCCTGGTCTCCCTTTATTCCTTTTGGCCCTACAGTACCTAGGATCATAAAAAAAAAAAAAAAAAAGTTACATGCTTATACAATTTAAAAACATTTATGCAAATGTGTATTTATTATGGATTTCACCCAGTCCACATTAACTGTCTGCACTACAGGCATCTATTAGTCAAGTAGGAGTCTTACTTCCCATTGTACTCAAGGCAGACTTCACCCATTCAGAAAATAAAGATGGTGTAAGTTATCTTCTGAAGTAAATTGATTTCTGGTCATTAGTATCACATCTTAAATTTCACTGATAGCACAAAGATTCTGCTTTGAGATAGCCTTCACTGACCTCATAGAGAGCTTAGGCACATAAATTCAGGTGAAGCAGACATGCAAGCACATAATATTGGGCCAGGTGACTCCTGGCATCCAGGTGTCAGTGCATGCAGGAGGGTGCAGCACTTGGACCTGACAGTGTGCACTACATAAATTCAGAGTGAAAAAGGAAATACACCAGAACATTACCCTGGGTTTTTGGGTGCCCAGGGTAGCGAGGTTGACTACTTCAGGTGGAAGGTCAAAGAATAGGTCTGGCTAAGCACTCTTTAGCTGGCCTCTTAAGAGACCTCTGCCTGCAGTGCTACAGAGGAGTCCAAGATTGTGCTTGTTAGTCAGCATTCCATCAGATTTACAGCCTGTAAAATTTGTTTTTAATGCGTGGTTATGGAAGTTGTTGTTCGATTTTTTGGTTTTTTGGTTTTTGTTTTTGTTTTTTTTTTTGGGTTCATCTTAAACTATGGCTTTGTTTGTGCATTTTCCATTCACGTAAAAATGCAGGCAACATCACTTCCTAGTACGTGTTGCAGATGCCTGAAAAAAACCCACCAACGAGCAGCTACCCCACAGCAGCCTGACAGCAGCCTGTGCTCACCATCACGTCCTGGGATTCATGGGGCCCAGAGAGCAGTACTCAAGTTGCTGTCCTTGTTGCTTTGATTCCCCCCTCCCACCTTGCATAATGCATGCGTTTGATTGCAGACCTTTTTATTCTTCTTTACCTGGAACTCCTTTGTCTCCCTTTTCACCTTTGGGTCCCATACTACCTGGCATTCCTGAAATTAACAGTAAATCAGCAAAGGTGAAGCCATCACACAAAGCGAGGCCAGTGCAGGAGGACCACAGGGTGTGGACGTCAGTAGCTTGGTACCTTGAGAGCCCTTGGGCCCGAGGTCCCCTTTCTCCCCCTTCACCCCAGGACTGCTGGGGCCAGGAGGTCCAGGGAGGCCACGTTCTCCAGCTGGGCCTTGGAGGTGATAAACAACAGCATATGTGAAGTGCAGCCAAAACATGAAGAAAGAAAATTAAATATAGCTCTGTCACAAACCCCATATTGTGCAGATTGGGTTGTCCCTATGGAGGCAGAACACAAACAGTGTCCTTCCAAATAACACGTCTCCCCTGGCAACACCAGTCTTAAAGAGGTCTTAGAGAGACCAGTCTCACACCCATAGAGGAAGCTGCACCCCCTTTCTGCTTACCTGCTTCTCCTTTCTGCCCAGGACGTCCGGGCTCTCCCACACTACCTGTAACAACATCCTAGCATCAGTGCTGGCAGGATTTAGCCAAATGCTTCAGCTAGGGCAGTCCTGCACCACAGCATGTGTGCGTTGACTGCAAGTTGTTTTGTGTCCTCTGCACTTACCATTGAAGCCTGGCTGTCCTGGCACTCCCTGGTTTCCTGGAGGACCCACGGGTCCGCGGTTGCCTGGATCGCCCTTCTGGCCCATTTCACCTTTCTGCCCTACATGACCTACCAAGCAGCACAGGAAGTGTAAATCATCATCATCATCACCATCATCAAATATTCACTGTCTCAGAAACCAGAGAGCACCCCCTTCCATCTGCATCAGAGATAGGCCTCACACTCACATTTACCGTTGGTAAATGATCCCACTGCAACTCCCCAGGCTATTCCCAAAGTATCTCTGCCACTAGTAGCCTTCTTCTCTAGTTAAATCTCCATTACAGCTGTCTATAATGTTTCCTTCCCCTAGCTGTGGTGGAAATGGAGGACATTTTATGCTACTCCTGTGCTTTCAAGCAATTATCAAAACTGCCCTTAAGCTTCTCTGCATTTTCAAATAGAGCTTGAATTACTTAAAAGTGTTTCATTTAAAGAGTGATATCTCCTTCACCCTTCTGCTCCAGAATTATCCCTAAGACTTCGTCTTCTGCTATTTCTCCTACTTCTCTTTTTTTTGATCTGGACCAGCTTGTACTAGCTCTGGTGTGTGTGGGTTCTGATGATTTACTTCTAAGGAATCTCTAGCCAGCTCGTCCAAATGTCCTTCCTCAGCTGCACCATGAACAGCTTCTGATTTTGCTGTGCTGCATTCAACCTTTCCTTTCCGGGTGCATCCCAACTGAGAGTGTTGAATGTTGCTTATTCACTAATATGTGCTGCAGGGGAGAAACATGGTACATGACTCTTGTACTTAAGGTGATTAAAAGCCAAGCTTATATATAACGATATAAATTTCTCAGAAGTAGGTTTTACTGTAGTGAGAACTAACGTGTGCTTCTGCACGTAAATTATGTTGTATTATTATTATGAATGAAAATGCTATGGTTCTAATCTGGAATAGGCTGTTAATTCAGGATTTCCTTAGAGAAAAGTAACTTTATAAGGACAGTCCCATGGTGTAGAATCAACATTTTCCATGTCTCCTTTCCCTGGAGCAAACCCCAAAATGAAATTCCTGCAGATCAGGCCAAGAGTCCTCTCATGGACTGGCATGCCACTCACAGGGTTGCCTACATTTTTATGAAATATGGGACCTGTGAAGATCTGATGTGATGTTTCAAGTATAACCAATTTAAACAGGAATAAATTGCTGAGACAGTGAAGAATCATAGAATCATAGCATGGCTTAAGTTGAAAGGAATCTTAAAGATCATCTAGTTCCAACCCCTGCCATGAGGTTGGAATCTCAATATCAGGCTGCCCAGCATTGCATCCAGCCTGGCCTTAAATGCCTCCAGAGATGTCTTACCTGGAATTCCTGCTTGTCCTTTTATTCCTTTTTCTCCTTGTTCACCCCTTGGACCGGTGGGACCACGATCTCCTTTACTGCCCTGTAAGCCTGCAGGGACAACATCATACCTATTATGTTGCATTAGGTATTATGTCTCATGAACATCAGCAGGAGGCCACACAACATGAGGCACTCTGCTCCTCGTGTGCCTGAGAAATGTGCCAGGGCAGAGGACATCTACCTGCCATAGCCAGTGCAATGGCTCTAAAAACTCACTTTTAAAACTAGAATTTTTCCAGCAGAGTTTTGCTTTTGTTCACATTGGTTTTACATAGGCTTATTTTGTTCAACTCCAATGACATTCCTGCTGACTTACATCTTGACCGAAGACAAGACCGCCCATAAAATAATCCATAAAGCCACGTTATGCTCATCCGCAGAGATTGGAAAAGACTTACCTGGAATTCCTCGGTCTCCCTTTATCCCCGGTGGTCCCGGTGGTCCCCGTAGCCCTGAGATGTGAGACACATATCAGCTGATACACATCATCTATTTGTAATAGTGAATAATGAAGAGATGAATTTTTAAATTGTCTTTTGTACATGTGCCTTTAGTCACCACTGATGTACAGCTGACAGAGGTGAGTGCAGGCACCCAAGAAAGGTCCATGGAGCTGGGCTGGGTGTGCTGGGTAGAGCCAACTGTGCTCCAGCCAAGCCAGGCCACCTGCCTGCTCACACAGACATCTGGGGTGATCTTTCTTGAACAGGCACTGAGCTATTGGGCTGTGATGAACAGTATTAGTGTTTGGCAGGATGTGGTGTTTCAGCATTGTAAATGCAGCCAGGAAGACATGGAAAAATTATTTTTAAAAAAATCTTTTCTTTTTTTTCCTTTGGAAAAGCACATCAACATAGCCAAGAACTAAGAATGGATGAGATACAGACCTGACCTAACAAGGTATGAATTTTAGGTCATTACAGGATCACAGGAACTTGAATTTCTTAGGAAAATGGTGAGTCCAATTTCTTCTCAGCACAGAGCCAACATGAGATCAGATCTTGCTGCATCCTCACAGACTGGAGACATTTATCTCCTACGGCTGGTACTGTTCCATCCCAAATCAGTCAGTGTTCACTACATGCATGGTTCGGTTCAGGTATGGGGCCCCTAAAGAGCAGGGACTCAGGAATTGCATGTGAATTGTTCTAGAGTTGTGCAGCAGGACCTGCTATGTCTGGGGCAGAAAACCCAGTGGTGGGATGCACATAAACCCTTTATAAATGTTCATCCCCTCCATGGTCCTTTCTTACCTCAGATGGGGATCTGGGATGGCTACTGCAGATAATGACCAGCCATGGTTTCTCCGTCACCCTTGAGCTTTTCTGTCAGGGTGGCAGTGAGAAGATGGAGACAAAACCATGGTCAGCAACAACCATTGGGAGCACTCAGGCAAGCCAGAGCATCCAGGAAATCAGTCAAAATGTGCAGGAGGTCTCCTTGTGACAATGCACTGGGGATTTGTACATTCTGTAGGATCTGGATCTAGCAACTGAAATCCCAAATCTTCATCTTACATCTCTCAAGGGAAAAAAAGTAGAAGAGAGAGGAAAAGAAGTGAAGTTGTTTATGCCTCATCTACCCACATACCTGGTGGACCAGGTTCTCCTTTGTATCCAGGACGCCCTGAAATAAATATTTAGTGGTTATTTTTCTGTAGTAAGGACCCCATGCACTGCAGCATTGCTAACTACCTGACAGCGAGACCAAATCTTGCTGTAGTTATTCCTTCAGAACTAGATTTCCCCTGGCTAAGCAGGTGGTGCAGAAGAGCCATTTCTTCCCTCCATACAGTCACCAAGAAGAAACTGAACCATACCTGCAAGCAGGGTGATGTTGCTCATCATCATCATCAAGTTTGCATTGCTGCTTTTAATTACGGTGATTTCCTTTTCTAAACGACTCCTCCAGTTTTCTTCACGTCCCATGCCCCTATCTGTGAAGTTTTTCTCCAAAAGAAGGTTGTCAGCATAGGATCTTCCTATCATCTCTTCGGCATGGAAGGCATTATTTTCCTGACATTTCAGTATCTCCTCCTTCATCTTAAACACTGGAAACAAAATGTCCATGCAATGAATATACAGCTCGATCTGGCTGGGAATTGCTTGGTCAGCCAGGAGTGTAGATATTTGGGCCCAGATGGATGTAACATAGGGGTTGGGGGATGAGCTTCCTGCAGCAGCTACTTTACCTTCTGTGCAGCTGTGCTCCTGCAGAGATTTCTCATTTCTGAGCTCATCACCCACACTTGTGCTGTCCCAGAGTAGCCAGCAAAACTGCCCAGGCTTCCATAGGGTGGACACATACCTTTGTACGCCAACAGCACTTGGCCAACTGTCAGCAGCAGCAGGTAGATGACAAGGGTAGTCCAAGCACAGCATGTGGATGGCTTTCTCCGGATTTGAGGCTCTACAAATCAACGAAAATAGGACAGAAATAGCCATTTCAGGCTCAGCACCCTAAACCCTCCTGCAAGGTCTGTGATAAGCCAGACAGGTTGCCTGCCTCTGCCTCCTGCATTGATTGTGCATTGTGATCCACTGTCAGCATCTTTCCCTTAGCTGCCCTAACCTGTTTACTACCATCTAGACCTAACCCAGCCTGTGACAGTGTGAGCATGGCACTTACCTCTTTCTGCACCAATGAATCCTACCTCCCTCCCATACATATGTCCCAAGCTGCCATTCAGGGAGGGTTGCTCAAAGTACAAGTTCTGCCTCCCTAGAGCACCGCATACGTGTGTCGCCAACAGTGATCCGTGTATGCATCAAAACAAATGAAAAATCAATAACAAACTGAGCTGCAGAACAAATGGAAACAGGTCGTAACATTTAAAGCAAATCGTCACCAGCAAGCGTAAAAGAAATGGAATACTTCGTCTAATTTTGCCGTATAGGGAAAAAGTATTTCAGAAGACCTAATAATTACTTCAGACATGCAACAATTTACCCTTAATTGAAGGCTTTTTCCCTAAGCAATGTAATGAGTAGTTTAAAGTTGTAGCTTCAGAAGAATACAATGGCTTAATTAGTTTTCCAATAGGATGGTTTAGTCAGCAATAAAATATTTATATTCAGCTAAAAATTGAGAAACTTTTTTTTTTTTAATTGGATCTGGTGATTTCAGTATCTTAACTATTAGGACATGAAATTGTCTGAGTGCAATTAGGCATTTTTTGAAGCAGGGAAGGAGAACTATTTTCAGATGCTCAACATCAACCTTATTTGGAAAGAACAATTAAACTCTTTTCAAATGGTCAGTTAATTTAATAGCAAAATCTCTGTTAAAAAAGCATTCCATTTTCAATACAAATACAATATTTCATTTTTATGTGGTTTTCTTCATAGACCCAATAAAATCCACATCAATCCATTTAATAAAAAGAAACCTTACCACTTATCTGAAAGGTTGTAGTAGCAGCTGAGGCAAACCCAGTCTTGTCTGAAATACTGAAGGTGCTCATATCACTTGAATTTCCATCTCCTCTGCATCTGTCTTTAATTTTCATGACAAATGTGGCTAACACAGAGCCTCTTCAGATGGAGGGCAATGGAGAGCTGAAGGAACTTTATCTGCCTCCTGCTTTGATACGCTTTCTGATAGGCTTTTCCTATCTGCTTAGTTTTTATAGACTTGTGAGAACTCTGATGTGGTAATTTGAATGGTTCCTCAAAAAAATCCCACAAGCTAAGATGTTCAGCTGCTCTCATGTGCTTGCTCGGAGCTACCACATCCACAGGGCTGTGGTTATGAAAGAAGCTCAGCAACAAGTGATTCAGTATCTCTGCACTTCAGGGTTGGGCATGAGGTGATTTCTATTGCAAGTAAGCCTCCTTCCTAAGGAAAGGAAATCCCTAGTTCAGTGTTACCTTCAGGATCTGTCCTCTGTAAGGTGAGGTGAAGCACTACATGGTGATTAAACCCACATGAATGTACAGCAAAATGATAGTGCATGACTGAAAGAGGAGATGAAGAATCAGGAGGAGCTGCAAAGACAGGTGGTGGTGGATGGGTGGTGCTGACACCTGAATCGGTCACTGCAGAACACAGCTTCTTGCCGAGGTCTCTTTGAACCAATTCCTCAACTCATGGACACAGTTCCCACCACCTGACCGCTGCTTCTCTCACACCCTGTACGTATCACTCCTTCATTTCACCATCTCCAAAATCTGTGCCAGGACCAATTTACGTTGTGTGGAGGAAAGTGACTCACCCAAACCAGCAAGCAAGAGCTATCAGTAGGTAATGGGCAGGGCACCCACTCTGCCACTGCCTGCTGTCCCCTGAGTTGTGGATGAGCCACTGTCACCAGGCCCTGTCCATGGCTGTGGGTCCTCGCTCAGCTGTGTGACTGCTGAGACCTTGCCACTTTGTGTGGCCATGGGAGAAAGAGCAACCTCAGCTTTGTGTGGAGCGGGGCTGGAAATCCACAGCCAGACAACCCAGTGCAGAGAGATCCTTGCTTCTGCACTTGGAACATAGAACTCTAAAAGGCTTAAACCAAAAATAAGTAGGGATTTTGAAATTCGCTTCTGTGTTCTCCTTTCAAGCACTCAGTTATGACCTGGGTTGGCACCAAGAGGGAGGAAGAGAAGATCTCCCCTACAGTAACATTCTGCTACATGCTGCACAGGAACTGGGATGTTTGCTTCATGGTGAAGGGCTAAGCTACTCCCATGAGTTAGGGTGGCTGAAACAGCCTGAAGTCACTACTATTGCTGGGCCATGATCAGGCATATATCCTCCCACCTCCCATAGCTGGGTTGTGGCTGAACCATTCTCAGTGGCGTGACACAGGTGTTAGATTAGGGGAACAGATTTTGGCAGTCCTAACATGCCCTGATTCAATGTTCAGTTCTCCACTTGGCTATTTCAGTAAAGTCAACAGCAAAACCACATTCCCACCCAGTTCTGCCTACCATCCTTAGTTGCCCATCCAGATGATAAAGCTTTATCCTACCCATATTTCTATTGAATTATGTCCCATACAGTTTTGCATGTGGCTACATTTGCACATCTCTGCTTGGGGACATTGCAGTTTGCACACATCTGGATGTCAGCCTCTGCAAACCAGTGGCAGATTTCCTTGTGCACATGGCAGAGAGTGTCTTGGCCATATCCTTGGCATCAAAGATCACGCATTCACTTGCCCTCTGCCACCTCTTGCCTTCTGCTATCTTTTGTTTCTTGTTGCACCATCACTGGCTGCAGAGAAAGACTGACTTTGATTGTGCAACTGACATTACTAATTCAGGAAAGAAAGAACAAAAGTAAAAAAAAACTGCTGACTCAGCATAGTTGTCGCGGGTTAAGGACTTACTGAAGCAGGATTAATAACAGAACAGCCCTTTCCAGCACATTATGAGCCCTGCCTGCATCAACCTCCTCATCCTGATGCTCTTTCTGCCCCTTCTGAAAGGCTCTGCCAATGTCTTAGGGAAAGGCCTGCAGTTCTGTTGTTCACCCTGGCCCTTTCTGTACTGTGCTGCTAATAGTATGTGCTCAGATGAAGATGCTCATCAAGCCCTCATTGCAGAGGTGCACTGTATCTAAACTGAGTTTTATGGATGGACTATATCTGCATCAGTGTCGTGGGCCCATTGGTAATTGATGATGAAGGGCAAGAATTTATCCTAAAGTAACTCAGTCTGTGACTTTAAGTCATTCTGGTTCCTCCTCCTCCCCCCAATAAGATGATATTCTAGCTCAGAGATGTTTCTATCTTTCAGCATAGAAGAGTTTCCAGACTCATCTAGTGGATTCCAAACTGTCTTAGGCATAAATAGGCAGAATTCAGGGGGTTTTGGTGATCCTCCAAGTATGAGGAAAAGAAAAGGTGGGGCCATAAATAGGCTCTGCATTGGGAAAACCAAGGCAGCAGCCTCCACCATTTTGGCAGTTGCCTCTAGATTGAAATGAGAGTGACACCCAAGGAAGCTGATGGTTACTCCACATCCCAACACTTGTATTCATGTTTCTGCAGAAAGGCTCCAAAAACATAGTAATCCCATCCACAGACTACACTGCTCTCCCACAGAAACACAGATGCAGTTTGACACGAAACATCTGGCACATGCACACCACAAAGCCATCAGTGACCAGAGGTGGCTTCTGCTGCAGTAGGTTTGGTCATAAACTTGCTTATTTAATTTGCCTTGTCTCACATGATTTTTCTATCTTTTCCTCTTTTCAGACTGAATTAGGTTGACAAGTTTCAACATCCCAGTCAGCGCTGGTGGCGAGTTGGCCATGGCTACCAGTCAAATGCCTGCCCAGCCACTTGCTCACACTTTTCTCTCATGGAATGGGAGAAAAGAGAAAGAAAGCAAGAAGGAAGGATCCTGACATGATGACAGTTTGGTGGGAAAAGCAAAAGCTGTGTGTGCAAGCAAGGCAGAAAGAGGAATTAATTAATTCTCTACTTCCCATCAGCATGCAGATACACAGCCACTTCCTGGAAGGCAGGACATCAGCACGCGTGATAGTTGTTTGGGAGAACAAATGCTATAACCACCACCATCTCCCTTTTGTTCTCCTTCTCCTGACCTTTTATTGCTGAGCACAAGACCTTGTGGAGTGAAATATCCTCATGATCAGCTTGGGACAGTTTTGGTTTTGCATTGTTCTCTCCACAGGAAGACCAACATCTTCAGTGCACATGCACATCTAGGGAGCACCACTGAATTCAAGGGATCCCAAGGCATGCTGTGAGAGATCTGCCCACTGGCAGCTCTTGGAGAGGTAAGGTCTGGCATGTTCCTTCACTCACTGCCTGCTGAAGCCCCCCTAGCATCACACTGACTGTCCAACCATGAAGGAGAAAAAAAAAACAAAAAAAAAAAACCACCAGTGGATTCAGCTCTAGTGGCAAGGAATGCTGTAGTGCCTGGGGAGTTTCCACACAAAAGAGAGTTTGAGACCAACATGCAAAACCTGAAGACCTTATTTGCACTGGGGCATGGAAACAAAGCTGCAGCTTGGACCCACATGGGAGCAAAATCCACCTTTGCCTGGGGACTGATTTACCCCCACTTCATGTCCCTCCTCATCCCTGGTGTTGCCCACAAACATGAGGCCCATGGAGACCTCATATCCCTGTGTGCCACCTCCCAGCTGCTGGGGCAGCACCTAGGGCCACGGAGAAGCACTTGTGTTAAAGCAATAAAATCCCCAGCGCTGCCTGGCTGACATCTCTCCTTTCCAACTTGATGCGCTGCCTGGCTTTGTTGTAGAGATTGAAAACAGATTTTTTTTCCCTTCCATGAGTTATTTTAATTTGTATTTCATCAGAACTTGCTTCTTCTCCCCCCACTCCCCCCCTCTTTTTTTTTTTTTTTTTTTACTGCCCTTTAGGCTGGATCCAGCTGCACCATGAGTTCAAGGAACCACCTGCAAAGTATTTTAACAGTTTCAACCTGCTCTTTGAGGTGAATTAATCCCAGCTTGGCCTCTGCAGCACAGTGGAATGCTCAGGGTTGGCTCAGCAGGCCACCCTCAGAGCGCAGTAATACACTGGGCAAGGCAGTCACTGTATGTGCTGCTGTGATCCCCTCTGCCCAGGTGGATGCCCACAACCCATCCAGCCAGGCTAGGTGGTCTTTAGCCTGTCCTCACCTCCTCTTTGTGCTAGAGAACCTCGGGGGTCAGGTGGGGTTCAGGGTGGTTGTAATTTCAGACATTGAACTATGCAGGTAGCCAGCAGATCATTCAGAAGGACATTCCTAAAGAGATTTATTATTCAGTATTGTCCTTGCATTGGGGCACATCCCAATTAGTTGCATGCACATTAATATGTTACTGTAGGTCTACCACTGTAAACAAATTAAAGAGCTAATACCTGATCTTCCACAGAAGGACACCACAAGATGGTTTGTCTCTGATAAGGTTTCTGGACCAAATTTCCATGCCCTGAATGCTATCAGCAAACACTTCAGCTTGAAAATTCATTAACCTGTAAACACCCTATGCCCCTTACTCAATGAATGCAAAGAGCAGACATGTGAGCAGCTATATACACAGACTTGAAGCATCCCTGACAGCAGCCTGTACAGAATTAACTCAAAGCACCTGTCCTGTAAAACAGATGTGCTGTGCTAGCATTAAAGCTCAGCTTTGGGAAGCTCTTCAGGCTCCCATCCCTCTTCTGCCTACCCTGCAGCAAACCTCATCTCCTAGTCAGGTCCATTCCTGCTCCCAGTGACAGCCCATAGAGATAGGCTTGCTCAGCTCACTTCTAGGAAATGATAACCTCAAGCATGAAACCACCAACATCAGCACATGGGGAATAGAAATCATCAGAAGAGGAAAAGGCACTTTTATGGAAGTGATGTTGCCACCCTTCAAGGCATATTGCTGACAGCAAACCACACCTCTCACTTTCACATCAGCGTGGCTGCTTTGCTATAGTTAGGGTTGATAACCAATTGTTGCTCCTCTGATGCTGTCTTTTGCAAGGAGAACTGGTACTTAATAAATTATTTCATTCCTCAGCATGGAGTTGTTGGCCTCAGCCTCATGGATCAGGAAATATCCCAGAAGAAGGAAATCAGGAGCTGGTGAGGAACGGCAGGAGTGGGGTGAAACCCACTTTTCCCTTCCAAACAAAAGCAAAACCCAATGTTCTTAGCTGAGCATCTCACAAAATGGGCTAACTTGTAGCAGGGCAGACGAATTGGGATCAAAGAGCAAAACAAGCGACTTTTTCCCTCTACATGCTTTCAGATGCTGGTCTAACAAACTGGCTGGAAATGCCCAAGTGCCTGGGGAATGGCACGATGCTCAGATCTTACCAGCAGCTCGCTCGCCCCAGGCAATGGGCATCACTTTCTAGATAAAACCAATCCTTTTGTACCAGCCTGCAGCTGCTGGTGCCCATTTCCATATCCAACACACTGCTCCTTTTGGGAACTTGCTGGGAATTCCCTTTTACTCCTGCTATGCTGGCGATGACAGATCAAGCAGAGCTAAGGTATTTTGATGAATAAAAACAGAATCTGCCCCATGGTCCTGATCTTCTCTAATTCCAAGCTTTTGCAATAAAACATTCCCCCCCCCCCCCCCCCCCCCCCCAGTTTCTACATCTTCCCTTGAGTCCTCACATTTGAGAGAGTTGAAAACCCAGAATGGCTCCAATAGAGTGGCTGGAGCCTCTGATGCTGTCAGTTCAGAAGAACTGCTGTTCTCACAGGCCAGTGGATGCTTGATCAGAGTTTTGAAAGTAAGCTGTTCAAGAGGGCTTCAAATGCCAGTGTCCATGCTGCTAACACATTTCCTGATCTTTTCCTGATCAGGGTGAATGAGGGCTTTCTCTCTTCTCCTCCCAGTGCAAACTTTTCTCCAGGGCCCAATGTCTTGCCAATGGCCCTGTCAACCTTGTACAAGTTTTAGTGCTCTACCTTGATTGCGCTGCCAGTTTGAGTGAATGCCAGGTACTTTAGTACAGAGAAATGAGAAGGGATGAGGAAGGGATCCTCTTTGGATGATGTCTCTGCTCCTTTAACCTCACAACTGAGCAGAACCTAGCCAAATGCCATTGCACACGGTCCAATAGTAATCACAGAGATAATAAAGTATGATCTGTAATGATCTCCCTCTGCTGCAACCACCAGGGAACCCGGCAGGAGGCACAATTTAAGCAAGAACAAACACCAAAACTACACATGTATATATACTTTAAAAGAAACAGATTGAAGAGAACAGGGAGAAATCCATCAGAAATAGTTTTTCATTTTTAGTCAAATATTTAACTCTAACCTAATAAAATAATCAGGTCTGCTTGTCATTATTTGCCTTCATTAATAAGCTGGATATTTTTAATTCAGTGCAGCACTCTTGATTTGATGGCATCAATAAATTCCACACGGAGGGCCCCGATTTACATTCCCCGCAGTGCTTAAATTAACTGAGCTGGTGTAAATGCCTGTTCTGCACCTTGTTTGATCTTCCCAGGGTGTGGGCAGGCACCAGAATCTGGGGCCTCTTTCAAAGTGCATTGAGTCAAGAGGCAGCTTCTGCTGGAGGCTGACAGGGCTGAGGTAGGATGCAGGGGTATGAGAGGTCACCACATCCAAGCAGGCAGTTTCTCTGCTGATGCAGGCAATAGGGCAGGAGAGATAGACAGCGCTCACTAGGAGACCTACGGAGCACAGTGGTCCTCAAGGCCCTCCTTGGTGCTCCTCAGTGTGGGAGAAGAGCACAGCAGGTACCTCAGGTGTCCCTCCCTGTTTGGTGAGGCCCCTGCAAGATCTAGCACAGACATTTTGGGGCTGGAAGCAAGGGAGTGGATGCATGTGTGGGGCCGTGTGAGGGAGGCCAGCCCAGGCAGAGGGAGGCTGAGCCAGGCAGCCTGGCCCTTCTCCCCTTCCACCCACATCTGAAAGGGATTTGCAAAGACCTCAGGACAAGGCTTCAAGACCTCCCCTTGCCAGAGATATTAGAAAGACATTAAAAAAAATAATCACATGTGTCAGTAGAGTATGTGACAATTTCAGTGAGCTTCTGGCTGTCCTAATTTCTCTCAATTGCACCAAGCAAGCTGCTAAGCAATTCACACAGCTATCACAGTGGTAACTTGTCCGAGTCACCACATGTTAATCATTACAGCATTTTGTCTGTGCAGCATCAGTCTTGCATTAATCTACTTACAAAACCATACCTTTCCTATTAAACATATTTTGAAAGGGAATTCAGATTGGCTTGGTGTGAACATTTGTATAAGGCTAAGAAAGCCTGGGAGAGATGATCCCAGTTTAGGGAGAGAAAAACATATTAACCTGACTTCTGCTTTGAGGTGCATTTAAAAGTCTCTGCTTAAGGACTATGGATTGATGGAGAGACATGCAGTGGGAAGAATATTAAAAAAAGACGTGGGCATGCCAATAAATGCATGTGCCAGAAATGCGTTATTAGTCCACCAGAGAAAGCTAAAGAAAGGCATTCCTTTATGGAAGGAGACAGTCCAGTAGCTCACACCACTAGGGAAAAAAAAAAAAGATCAAAGAAGAAATGAACTAATTCAAGTGTCACCTCACCTTAGAATCGTAGTATCATAGAATCATTGAAGTTGGAAGAAGAACTAAGATCACCTAGTCCAACCATCCACCTGCCACTAAGATTGCCCACTAAACCATGTCACTCAGTGCCACATCTCCACAGTTCTTGAAGACCTTCAGGGATGGTGACCCCACCACTGCCCTGGGCAGCCTGTGCCACTGCATCACCACTCTGTCAGAAAATAAATTCTTCCTAATATCCAACCTGCAGCCACTCAAGGGCTGGGTATTTAAATAATCTCTATGAAGAGACTTGGGTGTACACTTTTCAACTGGCAGCAACTTTGAAAATGGCAGTTCTCAATTAGAAGTGGCTTTCGAGAAAGCCTCACAAAATTACTTCCCAAAGCAACAAGAAGAATAGCAAACCCTACAGCATAATGAAAAGAAAGCAGATCAAGGTCATCGATTTCATTCTCCAGCTTAAGAGTGTGAAGATCCAAGCAAATGTGAAACAGATGGAGAATTAGGCACTGGTCTTAGTTGGATGCCTTTTGCAACAGCAGTGATGCTCGGGCTATAGTGCAGCGTGTTTCTGGTGGAGATGAGCTGTCTGGAGAGCAAAAGTCTATCTCACCTCCTCACAGAGAGCTGGGCCAAGAGAACTTTTGTTGTAGACTGTGTTTTGTCAGCCTAGTAACAACGTTAGTAGAGGTGCTATAGCTCGCTGGCACAAGAAGTCCTACCCTGGTGCACACAGAGATCTGATGTGATGTGTCAGTGGCCCTACCTGTAGAGGACACACTGTACTGTCTAAACAGTCATACACAGTTCCTCATCAGCCATCTGCATGCAGCTGCTGGTTGTGGGAGAGGAGACTCTGCCCCAGCACCCACACAGATAATGGGGCAGGAGATGGGGGCTTCTGTCTGCTCTTGGCATACACAGAGCTCTGACATGACCCAACATGGGAAGGGCAGACAGATGGCTGCTAACAGCAGGTGTCACACTGTGCAGCCACAGCTCAGCCCATCAGTTTTTCCAAGGTCAGTCATTCACAGTCTTCAAAACAACTGGTTGAAGAAACATTAAAATAAAAACAACTGATAGAAATATATCCAAGTCCAAGGATGTAAACACATCACAATCCAGCAGCAGTGTCCTAGGCTGGCAGCAAGCTCACGTTACTTAATTATGATATGTTGCATATAGCAAATAGCAGGGGACAAAAGCCCTGCTTTATTTTCACGGTGAGGAGTGGCTGTGTCTGCTTTGCAGCTGTTCAGAGCACATATATCAATGCTTCTTGGCATCCCTGCACACATGGACATACTGGGGATGTAATCAAGAGAGAGAAGCTGCGAAGGGTAAGTTCCAAACTTACCCTTGGGAAGGGCAAAACTGCCTTCTTCCTAAGGCAAGCTGATTTCCTTCTATTTTAAGGCATATTAAAGTTCTTTAGAGGCTTGTTTTTCCCCTTTTGGTACCAGCTGCCCTTTTGCTTTGGTGCTTTATTCCTTGTCCCCACACTGGTGCAGTGGAGGGGGAAGCAATGCCACCAGGCAGGACCCAGTGAGGAATTTGCCATTCTCATGCAACTGCAGAGCACCAGGAAAAAAGAGAAAACAAGTGGGAGCATGGAAATGAGAGTTTCCTGGAGCTCCTTCTGCCTTTAATTAAGCTCATTGTCATTTTGGTCAACTCCTGCTCTCTTTCCTTCCCTCACTCTGTCTTTTTGCCCTGAAAGTCTGTTCAGCAGACTCAACCCAGCTCTTGAAGCTCCGATTTTAATTAAAGCCATTCAGTGGCTTTGAATGACTAATGACCTCTTATCAGGGATTGTGCTACAAATAACAGGCGGGTGACCTTCCCTCCCACTCTTCATTAATACGCTATTATATTTTTATACTGCCTGCCCTGCCAAGACCCTTCTTGCTTTAAAATAACATTAGAATAGAAAACCTCCTTGAAATACATTTTAGCTAGGAGCAAAGGGCACAATCAGCGTAAAGAGGCTGATGGATGAAGACACACCATTCATTGCAGGCAGGCCCTGAGAAACCCAGCCACAGCTGTGGTACGACTCATCATGCAATCTTCAACAACAACAAAACAAGCCCTATAGGGCTTCTAATGTTAAATGGGGTTTCTACACTGGGTAGAGATTGCAGAATTAGAGGGCAGCCACATGGGGCCATCAGAGAAGTTGTGGGTGCCCCATCCCATGAGGTGCTCAAGGCCAGGCTGGATGGAGCCCTGGGCAGCCTGAGCTGGTAGGGGGCAAGCATACAGCAGGGGTTTGGAACTGGGTGGACTTTACAGTCCTTTCCAGCCCAAGCTGTTCAGTGATCCAATGATCAAGGGCACCATGGGAACAGGACAGACCAGGCACCTGGAGCTCAGGACTGGGGAGCTCATCCTGCTCATTCCTTAGGGAATGCTCAATAAGTCACAGTGGAAAAAGCTCTCCTAGTGGAGCTACAGAAAAGACTGGGATCTAGAGCACAAAGAAGTTCAGTTTCCATTTTGACTGCATTGGTAGCTGTCTCTCTGAGTAGCTGCTGAAAGTTCTAACGAAGGAGATCCTTTGTTGTCCTGAGCCACTCCAGCTCAGCATGGGGAGGAAACACAGCTGAGATAAGCAGAAGTTGTTGACAGGACCTTTGCCAATATCTTAACTTCTTTGTCAGGAGAAAAAAAGAAAAAGAAGAACAACAATATCAGAAAGCAGCTTCTTTTCCCAAGGGAAGTTCCCTTTTCTGCGTGTAAGGGAACCTGGCTGGGCTACCTCTGGGTAAGGGCTCCTCTGAGCTGCTCTACAGCACTTTCCTCATCGGGATCAGCTCACTTTGCCCTCCTTCCATGTTATTCTACTCCCACTAATGCTAGAAATGCAGTGTTAAGAACCAAGGAGATGTAACACTGAGGGACACCACAGGCGTGGTGGGGATGGCTTGGACCAGATAAACTTAATAGAATTGTTAAGGTTGGGAAGTACCATTAAGTCTCAATAAGCTCCTAAGATGTGATCTAGCACAAGAGCCTGACATCTACCCTGCAGCTTGTTTGCCTGGAAAATCTATGGCATTTCCAAATCCACAGGTGCATTATGTGGTCTTCACCACTAATTCACACTGCTCTGTTGGCAAAAATTTAAATGAAACTAATAGGATTGTTGAACTTCATTTTAGGCTTCTTGAGCATTTTGTATAAGCTAAAAGGATAGGTGTAACACAATGGAAAGCACAACGACAGCAGAGCAGCAAGGTCCCAGGCTGCAACAAGAAAGAATTTGCTCAAACACAACAGTAGTTATAAAAATAAAAGAAAGAAAGTAACTACTTACCTTCAGAAGACCTCAGATACAGAGAGATCCCCAACAAAATACCCTCACCTCCGCTGCCAACCCTTAAATGAAGTCTGGGAAGGGGTGGATCCTAGGTCCTTGCCTTCCAGTCACTCAGTATATTGCATACACCTGAGCTCCCCTGTGTTGGCCCTGCCTTCCTACCAGGTGCTCAATCACTGCTTCAGGCCGTGACTCAGCATTTCCATTACAACAGGAAATGTTAAGTTCCTAAGATACATATAAATGGCTGAACCTTGATAGCTGCTTTAAGATATTGGTGATACCTTGAGCTCATTTGCAAACGGCCATCTTGAAGCAGCCTTCAGAGTTACCATTTTATATCATTTAAAAAAGGATGTAAGTAATCAAACTTAAGCTGTGATAACATAATGTTAAATCCAGAGCTCTCGGATGAAAAAAAAATATATATATTACATTTTCTAATGTGTATAAATGGCTAGAGATAGATTTACAGCAGTATGGCAAAGAAATCCTGACTCTTGCCAGGAACATGAGTCCTAGCCATGATGTTCATGTTTCATACTGCTCCAGAGAGAAGAAGAATAAAGTGATGAAGAACAAGCTGCTTGACATAATGTCTCACCTGGGCACAGCCAGATCCAGCAATGAAGCAGCTGCAGAACACCTTCATCTCCTCAGCTGTTTACAAACAAATAGCAGGTAGAGCTAATTCCTTCCATGTTGCTTGAAAGCAACTCTTCTATCATGTCTTAAACATAAAACCCCAACCTTGCTCTCTGAAGTGTAAAGTTGAGACCTGGTGCAAGGCTGCCTTAAAAAGAGCAAAAAGCATTGGTCGTTTTCCTTAAGATGATTTCTGACTGACATTTGTGCAATATGCTATTAAAACTCAAAGAACATAAGCTCCAAGCCCTCCCTGGACAACCTGTCCTAATGCTTAATCACCTTCACAGTTAGGAAGGACAGGAGTTTTTTTCCTTCTCAAATGCCTCATGCTCAGCTCTCCTGTTACACATTAAGCTCCTTCCTTTTTGTCCTACCCTTAGTAGCTATGGAGAGCAATTGACTGCTGCCCTCATTATAATACCCTCTTACATAGTTGAAGACTCTCATCAAGTTCCCACTTCTTTTTCTGAGGCAGGCTGATGCTGACATCTCTGCAGCACCCCAGCTGCTGTTTGCCAATACCTGCTTTTTGGGACCCCCCATTCCCGGTGTCTGTGGATGGTATCCTGCTCTGAAGCAGCAGAGGGAAATGTTTCTGTGTCACCTGCAGCTGCACAGTATCCTGAAAGGCAAAGCCTGTCCTGCTCTTCAAGCATGTCATCTGCTGCCTGACTATGCAGGAATCGCTCTCACTGTGGCATCTGCCTCTTTGGAAGCCACGTACAAGTGAGCAGGAGGAGCACAGAGCACTGAGTTTCCCAGCCCAGATGAGTCTCAGTAGGAAAAGTATCCTTTAATTGCTTAAAATCCATCACATTCGGTGACACCTCGCTCCGGCACGAAGGAAGGCGGCATATCTATGACAACCCCTTGCTTTGCACACCTCAGCCTCGGGAGCTGCCAAAGGGACAGCATTCAGCTTCGGTGCCTCTCACTTGCTCCAATATTTCCACCTCATTCGCGTAGTGTCGCTGTAGGGAGAGCGAGCAGGGCTAAGCGAGGCGAGGAAACCCCCGACTTCGGGCTGGCGGAGCCGAGCGCACGGCACCATCCCCACCTGCTGGTGGGCGCCTGCCCGGGGACGGGAGCGCTCCTGCGTAGAGAAAAAGGCTTAGAAAGGTTTTAGAAGTTTTCTTTTCCTTTTTCTTTTTCCTTTTTCCTTTTCCTTTTCCTTTCCTTCTCCCTAAAAATAGGAAATCTGACATTCTGGTACCCAGAGATGCTGCACAGCATGGGTGTTTCTAGATCTCACTGATCAGCTCAGGGAAATAATCCATTGTCTGTAGTGGGGTGGCAGTGTAAGGCTCCTTTTTTGGGTAGCAGTTCAGAGAAAAACATATTTTTTTCTCGAAGATATTGGTCAGAATAAGAAACATCTGCTGGAAAACCCAAGCTCACCCCTCCTGGGAGAGATGGTATAAATGCAAGTATGAAGAAGAATCAGCACCCCTAAATGCCACAGGTGGAAGTATGGCAATGTGTAAATGCAGGTGGAAACTCAGTGTCTTACTGCCACCTGCACTGTGCTGAGATGAGATCGCTTCAATCCTTCTTTGTGTGACATCATACTGTGTCTTGTCAAAAAAAAAAAAAAAAAAAGGCAAAAGGCACCAATCAGGAGTTTAATCACACCTTTGCTTGGAGGAGGAGAGCATGGCCAGGAGGAGCAGGAGGTGACTTCCTGCCTCCCACAGCCATACAATGGGGATGACAACCTGCAGGCTGCTCTCTCTAGGAAAGTTTCTGTGCAGGAGCAGTGGCTTTGCAACCTGCTGACGAGTTAATGCGGAACAGAGCCCTGCAGAACATAGGAGTGAGAGCATCCCGGGCTGCAGGGATAAATCACTGGGGCCAGGACTGGGCATCACAAGGCTGCCAGCTCGTAAAGGCTGAGCTCCTCCACTGGCCCAGCTGCTCACTGGGATACTCCAGAGTGAGCTGAGCTCAGCCCCATGAGTTTGCTCTTCAAAGCATTCCTGTCTTTACTGTCCAATGCACTAAATATCTCGCCCAGCTGCACAGTGGGTTTGTGAGCCTTGTTAAGAGCCGGGTTTATTGTGCTTTCTTGAGGAATGTGCACGCCCAACAAAGAGCTGGGAAGTGTTAACTAAGGGCTTTAGGCACTGTAGGTCAGAGGAAGCTATTTGGAAACTAACTAGGAGTAGTTAGCTCCTTTCCTTATGTGAGTGAACTCTGGGTGTTTTGGTACTTTTAATTGAAGTGGATTGTCCTTTGGGTTGTGTTCTGTTGGGGAGGAAGGGGAGAGCATCCCTCATCAATCGCAGCATCAGCACTGTGGTGGTGGAAACACACCAAGTATCATTCAGGAGGCTGTGCAGTTAGCCATGGCCTGTCAGAACCAAAGCCTTTAATCTGTATATTTATATTTCTGTCACCACAAATAAAGACCTTTCACTAGGGCTTGTCCAGAGCCCTCTGTTGGCACATCACTGCAGCCTTGCAGATCTAACATTGGAAATTCAGCTCCCTGCATCCTTTCCATATTGAAAGCCAGAACAGTTTATCTTCAGTGGCCACAGCAACACCTGTACCAGGCTCAGTTGTCCTGATCATTGAATGATAGAATCCTTGAGGTCGGAAAAGATCATGAAGATCATCTAGTCCATCCATCAACCCATCACCACCATGCTCATTAAGCCACGTCCCTCAGTGCCGTTTCTACCCTGTTCTTGAACACCTCCAGGGACAGTGACTCCTCCACCTCCCTGGGCAGCCCATTCCAATGCCTCACCACTCTTTCTGAATTTTTTTTTCCTAATATCCAATCTCATGTAGGAGCACCAAACCATCCCAGCCCTGCCCAAGCACAGACTCACCCAAAGATTAAGCCTTGCCCACGCTACCAGCTGTTGGAGTCCTCTTGGCAGTGTTAGGTAACTCCAAGCTGTCTTTGAAGTTCAGTTTAAACATCTCTCAAAGCCGTAATGGGTGATGTGAATGGGAGATATGTAATGGCCACAATAATCTCATAAAGAACACAGTGAGAAAGCTGACATAGCTGAGTGCCATGGGTTCTGAGCCACTTAGTCAATGGGCTGAAGAGCTGGCCTCTGGTTTGCTCTGTCAGCTGACTGAGATGACCATAAGCTCCCCATGTGCAGGCTCTGCAGCCTCTCTCTAAGCAGGGAGACTCATGGTTAATGGCATTAATTATTAGCTCTCTTCTCTCTGGGGAGAAAAGTGCTCTCTGAGATACAGATCTGTGGAAATGGAAACGTTTCTAAATGTGACCTGGAGAACTGAATGGAAATCAAAATGGAGCTCATACTCAATCTGTGCAGAAAGGAGGAGTGGGCAGGGCAACACTCCTCTGAAGGGAGACACTATGGGGGTGCAGTGGAGAGGGCACATCATTTCCAGCAAAAACAAAACAAAACAAAAACCACCACCAACAACAAAAAAATAGCTTTAAAAATGTGTACCATAGATAGAAATCACTGTCACAGTGAGCTCTGCTAGCCCTGTCCCACCTTGCTCCCATTTCTGATGTCCATGCACCAAATGTCTCTTTGGTATAAGAGTTACAGAAAGGATCAGTTAGATGTGATGAGCCAAAATTGTACTTGGCATCACCCTGGGATGACAGTTTCATTTTAGCAAAACCAGATTATTTTGCCTATCTAGTAAGCTGGCCTGACTAGCATCGCTGTTCCCATGCATACACACACATACCAGACAATAATCTCCTTAACAACCCACAGATGAATTCCTCAGCTTATGAATCTGCCAGAAAACACATAATTTTCCCCATCAAGGAATGTTGCTCGGCACATCTTTAATATATCACTTACACAGCCCTCAATCAACCTAAATGATTCATCTAGCAGCTTCTCTTAGGTGAGGCTTTATGTGATTGAGTGGTTCGTCCCTGCTGAAAAAGCACACACCATTCAGTCCTACATATAAACTATAAAAGTTATTAATAACAAGGAATTATTGAGATAAGAGCCATGAGGGTGGCTATAGGCCCTCTGATGGCAGCTGGCCTGCTGTGAGCTCCATCAGGAGTACTCAGCCAGAATTTGCCCCCATGGGAACAGATCAGAGGCTTGCAGGCTCCATACCAACCCATGCATCATATTTTATGTTGTATTTTACACTGTATCAGCCTCCACACTAAGATTTACTAGTGTTTCCTTGCTGCTTAGTGGTTGTAACTCAGGACGTGCTCATTGTGTTGTAGTACAGAGTTGAACTTTGAACTCAACTGCAACACAATGCGGAGTGTGAAGGAAAACTGCTCTGAGCATCAAGACAGGGAACAGCTCAGCCATGTTCCTGCAGGCCACTCATCCCTTCTTTGTGATGCCTTGAGTCCGTATCACCCACTCCTGAGATCAGATCCATAGCTGCTCGTCATAGAATCATGGAATCATTAAGGTTGGAAGAGATTTCTAGGATCATCTGATCTGATCACCAACCCTCCCCCACCATGCCCACTGACCATGTCCCTCAGTGCCACATCTCCAGGGTCCTTGAACACCTCCAGGGATCATGACTCCACCACCTCCCTGGGCAGCCTGTGCCACTGCCTCAACACTCATTCTGAGAAGAAATGTTTCCTAACATCCAACCCGAACCTCCTCTGTTATGAGATTGAGCACCCCTTGGATGGAGACATTGATGATTGGCCTGAGGACAAAGCACAGTGAGCTGCCTGAGCCTGCCCAGCCAGCACATTGTCCATGGCACCTGGGAAGTCATTTTTCATCTGAGATATTGTCTCCCTCCAGAGCTGGCTGCATTACGTAAGGTTCTTTGGACCCCAGACAGGCAAAATGGAGTTATAGCTCCATGTGATCTCAGCTACATTTCCCATCTCAGCATCCCAGTTTTGTGTGCAGACATGGTAACTTGGCTCCTTTCCTGTTTGGAAACATTTGTTTGGATGTTCTGAGGCTTTCTCAAAGTTGTGGACCCCCGCCATAGGGTGTTAGATGGCTTTAGATAAGAAATCTCCATAAAACTGCAAATAATATGTCTTCTGCAGTAAATCTTTCTTCTTAGGCAAGAGTGAAGTGGTCACATTGTGCTGCTCTATATCACAGCCCACCTGTTGCAAGGAAAGTGCCAAGAAAATTATACACCAGTGGGAAAGTATAGATTGCGTACATGGCTTGGGCCCAGCAAGAATCTGTGGGGCTATGGGATACACATTAAAATATCACCCCATGTCTCTGAGACTTAATTTATGGAATAGAAAGGGAATCTCCAGCTAAATAGAGACAAGCATTGTGTGGGATCAAGCAGCACAGCCATAGCTGCTGCCTCTGCCCTGCAGGGGAAGAGGGGCCACCCGTCAGACAAAGTCTAACACAGTAGGAATAGAAAGGTTTTAAACATCCAGCAGTGTCCTCTTCCCAGCAGGCAGGGATCACTCCGCTTCAGCACTGTACAGCAGTTGTGGGGATTCCCATCTCTGGGTCCCATCTCTGCCATGTCCTCCACATCACCCATTCCCAAAAGGAACTTCTTTCAGCCACCGGCGGGCTTTGCTAGAGGAGAGTCCCAAAAGGCTAAAAACCCACGTGGAGGTGTGAAAATGAAGGGGGGGAGGGGGGGAGAGAAGGGGGGGGGGGGGGGGGGGGGGGGGGGGATGTGCTAGCAGGTTGTGAAGCGGCTGGAAGGTACCAGCGGCGTGCAGCAGCTCGGCTGTGCTGACGGGCGAGAGCCACGAGATGGCTCTGGAAGCCAGCATTTGGGACACGGCATTTGGAACGCAGCATTTGGAGTGCAGCGGTGTGAGGAAGGCCGGGAGGGGGCCGAGTGCTGCCGCTGAGATGCTGAGTTCCGAGCGCCCTGATCCGGCTTCTGGTGTCCCTGTTCATTGCAGGGAAGTTGGATCAGATGGCCTCTAAAGGTCCCTTCCAACTCAAACAATCCTATGGCTCTGTGCTGCCTGTAGGATCCTGGAAAGTCATGCAGTCTGGGTGTACCACCCTAAAATGTACCACCTCTGGTGGTTTTGCTATCTGTGCTGTTAACTGCACCCGAACACAACATGGTCCTGATGTGGCACACCCAAGGCACAGACAGGGGAGTGAATAGCTGATCCTGATGCAAAATCGGACTGAAATCCCACTGCAAAATACCTTCAAGCCCCGATCCTGCACCCCCTCAGTCACACCTCTCCCTTTCACCAGCTCCTCGTGGCTTTCAGTGAACAACGGGAGGTAGGAAAGGGTGGAAAAGGCCCCGAGAAGCGTAAAGTTGTTGTAAGAAATAAGCAAGGTGCAGCAACCAGTGACTCACAGAGTTTAATGCCTGGGAACAAAGCTGTGCTTCAATGGACCACGTGCAGCAACAATGCGTACTGCAAACTGCAAAGCCTCTGTAGCATCCAGCTAAAATGTGTGGCAAATAAAGCCCTTTGCTCACCAGTCTCAGTGCTTCTGAGCATCATCTGTCACAGGATTTGTTGTCCTTCTTACGAATCATAAGGCAGGCAGTGAAATTAATAGTAAATTATGAGGATAATGGGGTTTTTAACGAGCTGCTTCTGGTTGGGGGGTTCCTTTACAGTGACTCCTTCACTGCATTACAAATACCAGTGCTGAGCTCAGAGGCAATGTAGTGAAAAGTGCACTAGTCTGCATCTGTTTGAACAGAAGGACCTAAGTTTGCAGAAAACAGAGCTATTGTTCCAACATGGCACAGGGGCACAGGCGTTTGTATGGAGCAGGATAAGAGAAAAAGGCACAGTTCTAAGGCACCAGCAGAGGAAGGATGGCTGTCACCATACAACCAGAGCAGCTGTAGCATAGGAATGGAAAAGGAAAGGATGGCTCTGGGGCAGGCTCTGGGGGCAGACTCTGGGGCAGACCCTGGGAGCACCCACAGTACCCAAGTTATGAGCTTCCAGGCAGTGGGAAGGGAGATGGGTCTCCCATTTCTTTCCATGCTGACTGTGAACATGGAAACTTTTGCAGAGCTGCTTTGCAGTGAGATGCATGAACCAAACCCAAAGATGATGCAGGGGCAGCTTTGCCCTTTGTTGCACAAAGCCTACAGCTATCCTTATGTGTATTACTAAGTACTGATTGGGATCTGTTATTGTCAAAGATTGAAACAGATGCCAAGGTTGAGTGGGGCATTTCCACTTCCACCTCCTAGCTCAGAAAAGTACCAGTCTCCCTCCCAAACGTGCTGTAACCCAGAAGGAAAGACCTGCTCCTAAAACAGTGTACATCCAAAGAAATATCTGCCCCAAAGAACTGAGATCCCACTGCACATTTAATTTTTGGCTAATAATAATAACAATAAGCTGTGGACCCTCACTTGGGATCTGTCTCCCCACCTGTCTGGGCTGAGGCCTGGGGCAGCCAATGTTGGGCATCCACATAGAAGAGCCCACCCCAAACCACCCTTCCCACAGCCACGGCTTTCTGCAAAATGACAGAGTGAATGCAAAATCTCCAGAGTGAAAAGGAATTAGTAAAACCCCATATTCATGAAATATTGAGAGCTAATTATATGTGCATCGGAAACCTCTGGGGGAAGGGAGATGGAGGCCTTTCATTAGACAGTAACTGGAACTTTTTCATCATTTGTCTAACTCAGGAATGTAAGGCTGCTGTCTGGAGAGGGATGTGGGATTTGGCTGCAGGGCTGGGTGTGCAGGTGAAGTGCCATGCCAGCAAGGGTTCCATTGTACTGTGGCATGTCCTGGAAAGGACTCTGGGCTGAGCAGCTCAGCTAGGGCTGGCTCCTGCCGTACCTCTTCTCTCTCTGCACCGTAAGGAGCCATTGTTCCCAAACCATGATCTTTATGGGCCCTTTCCAACTTGAGATATTCTATGATTCTATAATTTCCATTTTCCCATGCAGCCCAATGGCTCCAAAGTCTTGTTCTTTGCTTCAGACATGGTGGCACCTCTCCTGAAGAGGACAAAGCCTGCCTTCCTCCAGCTGTCTCCAGAAAGTCAATTTCCTTCCCTTTTGATCTGCTCTCTGCCTTGGTGACAGAACCGAACTGCGAGCGGTTGCCACCATTGGCCAAATTCAAGGCCGAACAGGATGGCTGCAGGAACCCCCTGCCTTCCTGCCGGGGCGGCGGGGTGGAGGTTGGGGAAGGAGGGGAAGCCACGGCCCTGGAGCAGCTCTCTCAGGGGCTCGGGGCCGTACCGTGAGCTCGGAATTCTGCTTCCCCCTCTCCGCTCCGCCCTATGCAGCCATCAGAGCCCAGCAGCCCCGCGGAGCCGCTGCCTACGCGCCCCGGCCCTGGGATTTCCCCTTCGGATCCCCGATGCCATCATCTATTCCCTCCCCCACCGATCCCCCCCTCGGTACATTTTCCAACACCTTTTGTTGGGATTACAGAGCAGGAGACTGAATGTACCCGGAGCTTTAAGGAGAAACAAATGCAGGCAGGCCGTGCTCCCCCGCTACGCCTATTTAGTGTCACGATGCGCAGATCGCAATGAACCGCCGTGATTTCGGGCTGCCGCTGATCTCAGTACCTCCTCGAATGGAAATAAACCTGAGTGAGGGGCAAAGAGCCCATCGTACTCGTGCTCGGCTTTATTTACTTTTGCTCTTATTGTTATTATTATTTTCAAAATTTGGAGAGAGAGCAAGCTTTTCAATTGCTGAAATAATTGCCTGGGAGAAAGGTTTCTTAATCTGTTCATCCATTATTGACTCGGGCTGCACTATTTGGCTCGCTGCTTTTTATCGCCAGAAGATCACGTCCGGGAGTCTTTTGCATAACAATTTTTAAAGAGGACACATCCTTATATCAAAAGTGGACGTGACTCGAATTTTGCCGGCGTTTGTCCCGAAAATGACCCAATTCCGGTTACTGCCACTGGGCAGCAGTAACATCGCATCATTTCTCCAGGCGATAGACTTATTTCGCTCTCCTCTCTGCCCCTCTCCCTGCTCCCCTCCTCCCCCCTCCCCTCAAAGCAAGGCGTACTTTTAACGCTGATTATTTTGTCTCGCTGCCTTTTAGCCCCACGCGCGCTGTTTTCTCTCCCTGGGAACGGCCGAGCGGAGAGGAGCGGGACCTGCTCGGGGAGCGGCGCGGCCAATTAGCGCCGAAAGTTCCCGTGCGAGGCAAAAAATTGCGCCTGCAACGAAATTTCGCTGCGAGCCTCCGCGGAGAGACAGCGGTGCAGCCCCTCCCGCAGCCCCTCCCGCCGCGATTCCCTCGATGAGGATCAAAAGATCCCCCCTCTCCCTCGCGCCCTCACATCGAAATGGTGCCGCTGCCTCTCAGCCCCACCGGTCAAGTTAATTCCGGAACAAAGGAGGACACAAACACAAAGGATCGCTCTCCCCCCGCCTTCCTCTCTTCCCGACTCCAACTTCCTCGGTGCCCGGGCCCGGGCCGGGCCGCCCCCCCGGGTCCCAGCGCCCGGCAGAGGGGGTTGGCAGAGGGGATAGCGGGGACGCGGGGCTCGTCTCTCCTCTGGGCGTTGAAAAGGGAGAAATGCTCACACTCAGGCCCGAAAGGGTAAAAAAATAAATAAATTAAAGATGGGTCATCTCCCACCCCAGGGACACGGAGCCCCTAAGGCAGCACCTGGGGCGCGGAGGCAGAGGGGAGCATCTTCCGATGACGGCACGGCTCGGGCAAACTTCCCACGCCGGTGGCAGGGAGCCCCGCGCAGCCCGTGGGTCGCGGTCCCGCGTGCGTCTCTATGGTGGGAGAGGAGCCCGGGGCCGCTCCCAGCCTCGAGGTGCCCCCGCCCGCAGGGCCCCGTCCCGGAGCGCGGCGGGGAGGGCGGGGGCCGGGAGGCGGCAGGCGTTGGCCCTTTGCGAAAGTATCCCCGCTGCCTTCCTTCCCTTCGAGCGGACGCGGGAGCCGAGAGCCGGGGAGGGAGAGAGAGGGAGGACGCGGAAAACGCGGTGAAAAACGGCCGCGGGTGCGAGGCCGTCGCCGGGGAAGGGTGAGCGGAAGACGCGAGCCGAAGCCGCTCCGCAAACTTTTCAGCCCCCGCTCGTAACGCGCTCGGCGAAGGGACGGCGGTGCCCGACCCAAAGAGGGGAAAAGCGGCGCTCGGAGACGTCCGCCGTAACTTAAAGCCGAGCGCCGGGGCGGCAGGAAGGCGCCGGGGACTGCGCGCCCGGCACGGGATCCGTTGCGCTCCTCCGTGTGCTCCGCCCGGCTCCGGAGATCCTCCCGGGGAGCCGCTCTGCGGGGCCGCTCCGGGTGCTGCGAGGTAGGGGGGCGGCGGCCGGGGGGAGGGGGGCTGAGGAAGGGGCTTCGCAGTGAGCGCCTCTCTGCTCTCCTCTGTCCTTATTTCCTTCGTCCTGGTTCCTTTTCTTTTCTTTTCTTTTCTTTTCTTTTCTTTTCTTTTCTTTTCTTTTCTTTTCTTTTCTTTTCCTTTTCTTTTCTTTTCTTTTCTTTTCTTTTCTTTTCTTTTCTTTTCTTTTCTTTTCTTTTCTTTTCTTTTCTTTTCTTTTCCTTTCTTTTCCTTTCTTTTCTTTTCCTTTCTTTTCCTTTCTTTTCTTTTCTTTTCTTTTCCTTTCTTTCCTTTCTTTTCCTTTCTTTTCCTTTCTTTTCCTTTCTTTTCCTTTCCTTTCCCTTTCTTTTCCTTTCCTTTCTTTTCCTTTCCTTTCCCTTTCTTTTCCTTTCCTCTCTTTTCCTCTCTTTTCCTCTCTTTTCCTCTCTTTTCCTCTCTTTTCCTCTTTTCTTTTCCTCTTTTCTTTTCCTCTCGTTTCTTTTCCTTTCATTTCCTCTCGTTTCTTTTCCTCTCTTTTCCTCTCTTTTCTTTTCCTCTCTTTTCCTTTCTTTTCTTTTCCTCTTCTTTTATCTTTTTCTTTTTCTTTTTCTTTTTCCCTTTCTTTTTCTTTTTCCTTTTCTTTTTCTTCTCTTTTCCCTCTTTTCCCCTTTCATTTACTTTCTTTTCTCCGTTTCCTTTTCTCTTTCCTCCTTTCTCTTTAATTTTTTTTCCATTTTTTCTTTGATACTCTTCACCCCCCCCTGTATTTTCAAGCTTTGCCCTTTTCCTTTTCTTCTTCCTTTTCTTTTTTTCTTTTTTTTTCCGTTTTATTTTTTTTCTGTTGCCTTTTCTTTTTTCTCTTTCGTCTTACTCCTTTTTATATTTCCTCCGTCCCTCTCTCTCTCTCTTTTTCCTTTTCTTTCCTTTTTTTTTTTTTTCTTGTTAGAAAAGCAACAAGCCAACAACGCCGCCAAGAACCAGAAAGACACTTTTCTCTCCCCTCCACCCAAACTTCCCCTGGCTATTTCCATCCCCAACCTCTTTGAATAAAGAAGGGAGACAATGACAAACAAATAAACAACTCAAATCTTGCCCTGCAGCTCCCAGCCGGAGCTTAGCGGCCGGGGATGCTCCCAACGGACGCCGTCCCGCAGCCGAGCACCGGGACGCGAGGACGCGGCCCCGCCGGATTCCGGCTCCGTCTCGGGGCGTTTTGGTGGCCGCACCGCCCGCTCGGGGCTGCCCCTCTCCGGCCCTCGGCAGTCTGAGCTGCCCACCCCTGAGCTGCCCCTCCCGATCCCCTCACGGGCAACGAGAATTCCGGAGACGGAACCCCGCGCCCCGAAAAAAAGTTTCGATCGGGGCCGCTTCCACCACCTATTTACCAACGAATTACACTGCTATTATTGCTTTCAATGAAGACCGAATCCCCGAGCGATAATTGAATTACTCTATTGAAGGGACTGTCAGGTACAATGACGTGGTATATCCCGCGCATTTCCCAGGGTCTATAGGCTTTGGGGACCCGGAATGTATAGTCTGACCTTACAGCTCATAATAATAATGCTGCACTTGTAGCAGAAATCTATTCGCATTCACTTTTAACAAAACCGCTGGTCAGCCGGTCCCTGTAGGAAGGATGAAATCCATTGTATTGGAACAACTCATTTATGTCCTTCAGCAAAGGCCCCAATGAGATCTGATCTAGACCTGGAAATAGGATTACCACAGCGTATATTAACCACGTTCCTATACTTCCTCCTTCCTAGGAAAACAAAACAAAACAAAAATGTAAAGGATTTGAATTTGAATTTCGAATTGAATCCCTTCTCCTTCCGCCGGCCTTCCTCGAAAAGAAGAAGAACAAATTAAAAAAAAAAAAAAAAAAAAAAAGAAGAAAGAAAGAAAGAAAGAAAGAAAGAAAGAAAGAAAGAAAGAAAGAAGAAGAAAGAAAGAAAGAAAGAAAGAAAGAAAGAAAGAAAGAAAGAAGAAAGAAAGAAAGAAAGAAAGAAAGAAAGAAAGAAAGAAAGAAAGAAAGAAAGAAAGAAAGAAAGAAAGAAAGAAAGAAAGAAAGAAAAAAGAAAATGAATCAAACGAAATGGGAGCGTTGGCACCTTCCCTTTGCCGAGGAGGCGCTGCGGGCACCGTGCGGGCACCTCCCGAACCCCGACGGCAGCGGCCCCCGGGACTCACAGCGGGACGAAGCCCACGGAGCGGCCCCACTGCCCCTTCCGTGTTCCCATCGCCACGAGTTGTAGAGGGAACTTTTCCTAACGGGGAATTAATATGGTGATTATTACTTATATATATATATGTATATATATATATATATAAAGCTTCCATCCTTCTGATGCAAACGTATCATCCCGATGGCCGCAACAACTGTCTGCTGTAATATTTATCTATTTCTGTGCCGGAATAAAAAAAACAAAATGCGCTTCGCCTTTCCATTTAACCCCTCCTCATTGATCCCGGCGATCCCCCCACCCCTCCGCGCACAAACCCACTCGATTTATAGCGAAGCTCTGAATCCAGAGCGGTTCCAGAAGAGGAGCGCTCCGGATGGAGCGATCCCCCCATACACACACGGCACTGTCTCTTTCCCCCACAGCCCCCCCCCCCCTCCCAGCGCTAGGGAAGGCAAATTAAATAGTTAAAGGCTTCGATTTCTCTCTCTCTCCCTTTTGTTACCCAATTTTGGAACATTTAAGGATGGGTGTGTGTATTGTATTCAATAATAAAAGCTATAGGGCCGCCAGGACATTTATCATCCTATTACTGTAACAAATCCGGGCTCCCAATACATGAAAGGTAAAATGAATTACCGACGTTAAGCCGTCAATAAGTCATTTCTGTAAATGGTGTCTCCGAAGGACCGCGGCATTATTCAACCGGCTTTATCAGCAGCTGGGAAATTACGGCGAGAAGCTCGCAGCGTGTAATATGGCCCTGCTTACTTTGATTAAGCGTCTTGCCAGGGAATAGTGACAGTGCTTTTGACCAGGTTTTATTCGCCCGTCCTGTGATGAACGCCAAGCTGATCAGGCGGAATGAAGAGTAATTAAAACCTATAAATTATCTTTTGCAGCCCTTCTCAAGGCGTCTCTTGCAGGAGAGATAAGGCGGCGAGCCCCCATTTACGGCTCTGAAAGGGACCGCGGCTCACAAAGGCTACGTGGCTAAATGGGATATTGATAGTGTCCTAATTAGAATTTAATTAAGTACCCACGCTCGCTTTTGGGATAAAGATTTCAATTTTGCTAACTTAAATATAAATAAACCCAATTTCGGGCTAGTAAATGATACAATGTTGTGGATGCGGCGGGGGGGGGGAGGGGAGGGGGAGCGGGGGGTCGCGTTCATTGCAGTGCGGACGTTGTGCGCTGCGGCGTTTTGGGGAGGTGGTGTTGGGGGGGACGAGTCGGGTGGTTCCGCGGTACGGAAAGAGCCGAACGCGCCTCGGGGGGAGCGGAGAGCGGGGGGGGGGGCCTTCGGTCCCGTGTGCCACCCCCCGGTGTTCGTCCCCACGTCCATACATACCTATGGCACATCCGCATCCCACACATAGGACGTACGGGAGACGGCACGTGATGCGGCCTCCCCTCCTCTCGTCATTGTTTTCTTTTGGGGGAAAATCGGCTCTTTTCGGGGCCGCCCCTTCCCGCAGGTGCCCGCAGGAGCCCCGCACGGAGTTGTGGCCACAGGGCGCTTGAAGCCGCTTGGAGCCCCCTCGGGGTCGTCGGGTGCCAGCGGAGAGAGCGCAGCAGCTGCGGCCCCGGGAGGCCGAGAGACACCAAATCCGGCCTTAGGGTTATGCATTATTCTTATTCTTTTCCATACACGTTAATGTTTAGGAACACAAAACACTGATAAACCACGCACCGGTCTCTCCATCCTTCCAAAACCCCTAATTTCCTTCCCGCAGCCCCGAGGTGTTCGCTCTGAGCTGAGAGCAGAGCACTGCGGGGTGGAGGGCCGCTCTCGGAGCCCGAACCCACAGACCGACCTCAGGCAGGCAGCTTTTCATCCCCCAAAATAGTACCAATGCCGCTCAGTGTGGAGCGAGGCAGCGCGGCAGCTGCAGGTTGGCCCTTTCCTTTCCCATTATTTATCGCTATATATTTTTAAAAACATGATTACTATTGTTTTCTAAAGGAATGAAAAACGAAAAGTTTCAACTCGAGGCCCTCTCCGTCTCTCCTTCCCCCGACATGGAAACACAAAATCAAAATTGAAAGAGGACGAGTTGAGAGCCTGCGGGGTTTACATGTATTTGGGAAAGTTGCAGGCTTTACTATTTGGGGAAAGCTTTACGATTTGGGGGCGCCCCAGATCATGGGCTCCCAGGGCCGGGGAGCGGGGAGGGCACTGCAGGCGGTAGGGGCGCTATAACGGGGGGCGCTAAAATGGGATGCTATGAGGGTGGAGACGCGAGGGGGGCGCTCTAATAGAGGCGGACTAAGGGGGCGCTATAATGGGCCTCTATAAGGGGCGCTATAATGGGGGCACTCTAACGGGGCTCTATAATGGGTCTCTATAATGGGAGCACTCTGAAGGGGCTCTATAATCGAGGTACTATAATGGAGTTCTATAATGAGGGCACTGTAAAGGGGCTCTATAATGGGTGCACTCTAAGGGGGCTCTATAATAGGGGTGCAGTAAAGAAGATGCTCGAAGGAGGTTCTATACTAGGGGCTCTACAGTGGCGCTTTATAGCGCGGGCATTCTAAGGGAGCTCTATAATGAATGGGGGGCTCCCACGGGCGTGCCCCCACCCCGTCGCGCCGCCACCACCGCCCCGTCCCGGCCCCACGCGGTATTTATCGCGGCGCCCCGTCGGGTTTGGCCATTGGGCGAAGAGCGGGGTGTCAGCGGCGGCGGCGGCGAACCATTGGCCGCCCCCACGTGCGGGGCCGCCTCACGTGCTTCCGGTGCGAGCGAAAAAAAAGTGTGGCCGAGGGATTTTTTTAGGGAGAGTTTGTTGCAAAGATCGGAGCTGTCAGAGATTGGCTTTTTTTTTTTTTTTCCTCCCCCCCAAAATTTTTTTTTGCGGGGGACAAAAAAAAAAAAAAAATACAAAACCAAATAATAATAATAAGGGAGGGGGGGTGGGTGGGAAGGAATTATTAAAAAAAGAATAAGAAAAGGAAAACAAGAGAAAAGGCGAAGGGAAAGCAGAGCCGCGCACGCCGCCGGGGAAGGGCTGCGGGGCCGCGGGCAGAGCGTGGCGGGCAGCGCGGGGCCATGCGCGGCTGCTAAGGGGTTCCGCGGGGGGCGGGCGCGGGGGGGGGCCGCGGTGCGGCTGCACGCGGGTTTGGTTTTTTTTTTTTTCCCTTTTTTTTTCCCCCTTTTTTTTTTTTTTTTTTTTTTTTTGCTGTTGGAAATATATAAGGGGGAAAGAAGCCCTCGAGTGTCTCCCGGTTTTGGATCCATCCGTGCGAGGGGGAGAGAGAGAGAAAAAAAAAAAGCTCAGCTCCGCTCCGGCCCAACAACGTGGATTTGGTGCTTTTTTTTTTTTTTTTTTTTTTTGGACTCGTTTTTTTCTTTTTTTTTTTTTTCTTCTTTTTTTTTTTTTTTTTCTTTTTTTTTTTTTTTTTGAAAATTTTTAACCCGCCACCCACCGCCAAAGCGGGGTGGGCGTAAAGTGGCTGTGTGTGGGGGCTGGGGGGGGGGCAAAAGGAGAAAAAAGAGGAAAAAAAAAAAAAAGCAGCAAGCGAACAGCGAGCAGCGAACGGCGAAGCGGCGATCTCCTCTCCGTCTCTCTCCGTGGCGGGGGCTGAGCATGGAAGAGCCGCCGGAGGGGCACGGCCACCACCGGGACGCGGCGCCGCCGGGGCCGGCGAACGGCGGAGGCGGCGGTGGAGGCGGCAGCGACGGCGACAGCGCTCCGGTGTCCCCCAGCCCCGCGCCCGCCTCCCCCGCCGCGCCCTGCCCCCTGCCCCTGCCCCGCCGCCGCCCCCCGCCGCCGCCGCCGCCCCGCACCACCAACTTCTTCATCGACAACATCCTCCGGCCAGACTTCGGCTGCAAGAAGGAGCTGCCCGCCGCCACCGGTGCTGCGACGGGAGGAGGAGGAGGAGGAGGAGGCGGCCGGGAACAGCGGGACGGAGCGCAGAGCGCAGGTAGAGAGAACGTCAACCCGCTGCTGGCCCGGCCGCCCCACGCGCCCTCCTCCGCGCTCCTCTGCCCGGACTCGAACTGCGCTCCCGACGGCTCCACGCCCGCCGGCACCGCCGCCAAAGCGAATCCCGGAACGGCCGCGGGAGCTGCGGGGTCTGCGGGGGCGGCCAAGCGCAGGGAGACGGCGGCGAGACTCCGGCGGCCAAGTACGGGGAGCACGGCAGCCCCGCCATCCTCCTCATGGGCTCTAATAATGGAGGAGCCGTGCTCAAGCCCGACTCGCAGCAGCCGCTGGTATGGCCCGCCTGGGTGTATCTGTACGCGGTACTCCGACCGGCCGTCCTCGGGTAAGGATAGCGCGGATCCCCCCCAGCTCTCCCCGTGCCCCTCTTCCCTCTGCCTCCCTCCTGTGGCTCTCAGCCCGGCGCGGGGAGGGTCCCGGTCCCCATCCTCCCTCCGAGAGCCCCGTTCGGATCTGCTCGGCGCCGGGGCCGTGCGGAGAGCCGGGTGCCCCGGGAGTCCGTTCCTTTTCCCCAGGCAAAGTGCCGTTTTTCGTGGGGGTCGCTCCAGCCCCGTGTAGTTGGGCCGTGAGGGCTGTTTTATGGGGAGGAGAAGGAAAGAAGGGCTGCAAACGGCGGCTGGAGGGGCCGAGCCAGGAGGGTCCCCCTGGAGCCGGGCCCGCAGCACTTCGTTTTTGCCACCGTCATTGGCAAATTAATTGCAAATTTTTTTTAATTTTTATTTTTTATTTTTAAGATGAGGGCTAGGAGATGACCCCCAGTAACACCCCGGTTTCTTCTCCCCCCCCCCCCCCCCCCCCCCCCCCACCCCTTCCCAATCCCCAGCGCGGTGCAGTAGGGCCGGGGCCGCTCCGCCGCCGTTATTGACACTTTCCATCGCCTTCAAACTCGGGAAAAGCCGCTTTGATTGACTGCGGTGATGGATTGAGCGATCGAGCTGTCAGGGCCCGCGGCTCCCGGCTCTTAGGGACCGTGCACTCGAGCTTTCCTTCCCTTCTTTTCTTCCTTCCTTCCTTCCTTCCTTCCTTCCCTTCCCTTTCCTCCGGGCCCGGGGAGGTATCCGCACGGCCGTGCCCCGATCCCCCGCCGCTCGGCTCGGCGCGGCCGCGCTCTTTGTGTAACCCGCAGCCGTCCGCGGGGCCTCTCCCAGCGCCGGGCCCGGGCGCTCCGAGCGCTGCGCGGTGCCGGGCTCAGACCGCTCCCGCTGCGGGGAAGGGAACGGCCGCGCCGGGAGCGCGGCTCCGGCCTACATCGAGGCTCGGCGGCAGCGGGCCGAGGGAGTTCCGCGGCCTCGGTCCTCCGGGGCCCGCTCTCCCCGGGCTGGGTCCCCCCCGTCGGGCCACGTTCCGTCGGGGCGGGCGGCGGCGGGGCCCAGCGCAGCGGTGTGTGTTGCCCTGCCCGCAGGACCCCGCACCAGGAAGCTGAAGAAGAAGAAGACGGAGAAGGAGGACAAACGGCCGCGCACCGCCTTCACGGCCGAGCAGCTGCAGCGGCTGAAGGCGGAGTTCCAGGCGAACCGCTACATCACGGAGCAGCGGCGGCAGAGCCTGGCCCAGGAGCTGAGCCTCAACGAGTCCCAGATCAAGATCTGGTTCCAGAACAAGCGGGCCAAGATCAAGAAGGCGACGGGCATCAAGAACGGGCTGGCGCTGCACCTCATGGCCCAGGGACTGTACAACCATTCCACCACCACGGTGCAGGACAAAGAGGAGAGCGAGTGACGGCCCCGCACCGACAGGTGCCAGGAACACAGAGCTATTGTCTATCCATAGTATAAGGACTGCGAACGAGAAAAAAAGAAATATGAACGCTTACAAAAAAAAAAAAAATCTCTATATAGCCAAACATATGACCTTGTATATATTTAATTTCAGGTAAGAAATATGTGTAGCGATCTCTATTTGCTGGACGGTTTCTCTCTCCCCTTCTCTCTCCCTCTCTCTTTTGTTCGTTTGTTGCTTTCCTTTCCTCCCCACGTCCGTCGCTCTTCGTTTTCGGTGTCCGCCTCCGCTCTTCCGTTCGATCCATATTTGTGTGTGTGTGTGAATTTCTGTCTCTCTCTCTCTCTCTCTCTCTTATTTTTATTTTTTTTTCCCGAGGAAAAAAAAAAATAAATCTGATCCACAGACTGCGAGGCTGAACGGCCGCTCCAAGCCAAAGATTTTATTATGTTCAGAAATCTGTAGTCTGAAATAAAGTGTAGGCTGTGCTCAGCACGCGGCTGCCGCGGCTCCTTCTTTCGGTGCGTGCGTGTGTGGCACAAACACATCTGTGCACGCACAGCGCTGCTGAGTTTTGTTTTTTGGTGGATCAGCGCAGTGAATTTTTAAAGCGATTCTCCTCTGTTTTAAAGCACTCCGACCTTTAATATTTTTCTTTCTTTTTTCTTTCTTTCTTTCTTTTAAATTTATTTTCCTATCATTTTATTTTTTTTATTCTGTTCGGGCATTATCCTCCCTTTTTCCTTTTTTTAACGAGGAACGAAGCTCTGTACGCAGAGCGGCATTCCCTCAGTCGGACGCTCGGAGCCAACGCGGCGTTGCCCCGCAGCTGCCCCGCTCCACACACGGCGGCTGCGGGAGGATCCGTGCCGCGGCCCGCTGCCTTTGCTCAGCCGCTGGGGATGCGCGGAGCTCATCACGCCTCGCTTCGGCTTCTCACCGCTTTTGAGGGCTTCCGAGGGCCGGGCTGTGCCGATCTGACGGGACACGAGACGGGGCTGCTGCTGCTTGCAGCTTCTCTGAACCCCCCTTCCCGAGGCCCTCAACCGGCGGACAGGAAGGGAGAAACGGGGAGAGCCGAGAGCGGAGCCCTTCTCCCGTGTGCGCTGCTCCCCGCGGCCCCTCCGAGGCCGTGCCCGGGCCGAGTGGGGCTGTGGGCTGTGGGGTGAGCTCAGAACGGGCTTACAGTGGGCCCGGTGTGGGCTCGGGGTGAGCTTAAGGGTGGGCGAGCTGTAGGCGCCCAGCACCTACAGGCGAGCGTGCGGCCCCCTCGGCCTCACCCCGTCGGAGGTTTTAGGGGTTTTCCCACAAGGCGAGGGGAAGGGACAGAGAGAAACGGCCTCTGGGATTTTTGTTTGATTTTTTTTTTTTTTTTTAAGCTATTTAAAAAAAAAAAAAAAAAAAAAAAGTTGTTATTATTATTTTCTTTCAAAACTATCTCTGCTCAGCGCCGCCGTCCCGCAGCGTGCTGTCACCGAGCTCGGCTGGAGGCTGCACTGCCTGGACAGACCCCCCTCCATCCTACCCCATTGCACCCCACCTCCTGGATCCCACCCCGTAATATCCCACCCTGCCGAGGTCCCCCTCTCCTCTCCGCAGGCCCAGGGGAAGGTTTGGAGGGTTTGTAGAAATGTTGCACAGCGCCATCTAAAGTTCTTCACTCTTTTCTCCCTTTCCATTTTCTCGATGAAACTGAAGCACAAACTTAATTTTTCTGCACAGAGCAAAGGGAAGAGCTCTCCCCAGAGGGACCGGGTTGGGGGCACTTCCAGAACCGGGTGATCCCACTCCTCACTCGCTGTCATCAGAGACAGGGGGGATGCAGAGAAATCGCCTTCCCCCATCCCAGCCCCGATTTAAATTCAGATCTCTGCCTTCGTCCTCCTTCCCGCACTTCCCTGGAGCTGCAGAGACCAAAACGTCAACTTCTCCTTAAAAACAGGGCGCCGGCCCTCCCAATGGATCTCTACCAGCTGCGGCCGTCGGATATTTCTGTGCGGTCGCAGAGCAGACGGGGAACCCGCACAGCGTGATTTCCCCGCCCAGAACGCGAGTGACATTTAGGTGACATTAAGGTGACACTAAGGTGACATTAAGGCTAGGGGTTCCCAGCATCCCCCTGCTCCCCACCCCGCCTACCTGCTGCCTCCTGGGCGCGGGATCGGCGTTTGACCAAGCTCGGCAGAGCCGGACCAGGCAGGGAGAAGGACGGTGGGAGGAATATAGAGCAGATTAAGGGGAGCCTAAAGAGGATTACTTAAGCAAATCAGGCTTGCTAGGATAATTATGCATTTAGGATTTCTCTGCGAGCGTTAGCAGAGCAAAGCAGACTAGGGAATCAGGTCTGGCCTCGTTGGGGACTGATGTACCCCGGGTGAGGCACAGCCACATGCGCCATCCCCAGCCCCACGAAAGGCAGACGAGTGGTGAGCGAGGCCGCCCCGTCCTCAGCGTCGGATGAGTCCGGCTGTGGCACGGAGCTGCGGTCAGAGAGCACCGCCCGCATAGGGGCTGGACGGGGCGTACAGAGCAACGTGCGAGCAGAAAAGCCCCGGAGGAAAACACATCGGAAATGATGGTCAGCTCCCCTCCACCACCCGCTCCCCGGAGGTAGCAGTAGGAGTCGTCCCCCTCCCTCCGCCACTCCCTGCCCGCGTCAGGCCCCACAGCAGCCCCGTTTCTCTCCGCTTCCAGGGCCTCCCGCCTGCCCCCGTCCCGCCGTCGGGGCGGCCCCGCGCCCGGCTGATTTGCATATGCAAATGAGGCAAGGGGGAGGGAGGCCACGTGCGGTTCCCCCCGTCGGTCCCCTCGGGCCGGATCGCAGATCCCGCTGCCTCCTGTCACGGAGCTTGTTCCTTTGTGCCGCCTTTCGAGGAATCAAAGCAGACACGGTTGTGACACGTAGCCCGGCGGGTCAGAGGTCAGCTTTCACAATCCCAATTACAATGATTTCTAATGATGTTTATCTTGAGGGCTCCGACGGCCGCGAGCTTTACAAGAGGGCTCCTTTCCCCTCCCCGCTGCTCTCAGGGCTGTGGGAGCTGCGCTGCCCGGCTCCGCGTTCCCCCCGTCGAAGGGCGCAGCGGCTGCGGGGCGGCTCAGAAGGGTTCCCCCGCGCGTCCCGGAACGATGAGAGCGGAGCTCCCGGTGTTGTACAGTGAACGTTAACACGCGCTGCACCTCTCCCTCCCCGTCGAGTCAGGTCCGAAGCGGCGCTAACCGTGCCCGAGCGGAGGTAGGAGCTCTGCTCGCCGAGCCGGCGCTCACGTTTGATTGTCCGGAGCAGCTATAATGTGGGGGTGGTGGGGCTGCAGGGACTCCCCGGGGCCGTGAGGTCTCGAATTGGGCGGTGGGGGGCAGAGGCGACTCCCGCCGGGGCTGCGGCGTCTCGGGGGTGAGTGCGGTTCAATCCCGTTTCATTCCGTCTTACAACTAAACTGCAGACGGACCGAAACGCTGCTCCAGAGCTCCCGATTTGATCTCAAACCGTTTGGGAAAAGCTTTGCCGGGCGGCAAAGGGGTGAAATTCGGAGCTAACAGAGGAGAGTTGTGAGTCGAGAAAAACAAACCCGTAACTTTTCACTGTCTGCCGGGTGCGGGGCACGGAGCGGCCTCGGGCGGCGCGTTGGGTTCACCTCTGTGCGCCGCATCCAATGCCTTAGGGAGATTTAAGGTGTATGTGGACTGTGTAACGCGGCTGTGCCCTATGGGGGGTAGTGGTGGTGGTGGGGATTCGGGAATCGGGCTGTGCTGTGCATTGAAGTCCTTTGCTCCGAGGTCTGATCTGTACGTGCACCAGGTGAGCAACCCCTGCACAAAGCAGAGCTCCGGTCGGTTTGTGTATGGTCACCGTCCACTCGGAGGGAACTGGGATCCGCAGAAAGCTTTTTTCCCTGCGTCACCGCCGGGCCGTCGGGGCTGGGGCGGAGGGGGAATGGAGGGACGGGGCTGCAGGGGTAAGCAGGGCCACGGGCACATTTCGGCTTTGTTTTGGTTTGGTTTAACTTTTATTTGTTTATTTGTTTATTTATTTTCTCATCCGCGCTCGGGCTGTTCGGAGCGCAGCGAGCAGCGAGTAGCAGCAGAACAGCCCCGGGGCGGGGGGTGGCAGTATCCCGGTGCCCCTCGGAGCACTTTCCCGATGTGCGGGACGAGACCGCACCGGGCAATGCGGGGCTTCTTCCCAGGAGAACACCGCAGGGACGCGGGGAGCTGCGGCAGTGACGGGGCAGATCCCTTGTTCCTTTTTTCCCCTCTCCTTTTTCCTTATTTCCCCCGCTTTTTACCAGACCCTCCCGTTTCCCCTCCGTTGTGAAAAGAGCATGAGAAGGAACTAACATTAACTTTAAGACCAGCCATAGTTTTTTTTTTTTGCTTCTTTTTTTTTTTCTTTTTTTCTTTTTTTTTTTTCCTCCTCCTCTCACCAGAGAACAATGCTCGCCTTATCTCCCCCCGAATAAATAAATCATAATTGCCCGACAGTTCCCCATTGCAGTAAACTTGACCAGCTCTTCCAATGATTAGTTCCGCGTTCTCCCCGCTCTGGTAAAAGTCTTGTTAAAAGTGATTAATGTTAAAATAAGCTACTCCTGAATGCATTTTCCAAGATCTTCATTGGCAAAGTGCGAGTATTTGAGCTTCTTAAGGAGACGAATCCATGAGGAAAGAGGATGGCTGCTGGCAGATAAGAGCAGAGGTAGTACTGCATTTTTGGGTACCAAATGAAACACCAATTACTCCTCTGCAGGTAGATCAGGTTGCTCAGAGCCCCATCCAGCTTGACCTTGGATGCCTCCAAGGATAGAGCATCCATCTCTTATAGATGGGAAACTGCAAGGGAAGAGCAGACCAGAAGAACCAATCCTCAGCACGCAGATAGCACAGGAGACATCCCCTCTGTGTTGGAACCATGGTAGACCTCATCACGCTTGAGAATCTTTAATTGGATTGGGAAAATGATCAGTAACTTTGATTTTTTTGGGGGTGGTTCCATGGAGTGGGCTGAGCTTTGCTTGGAATCTCCCCGAATGCACGTTCCTATGTCACTGAGCTGTGGTGGGAGCTCAGATGGGCAAACCAAGCAGAACTCAGGTCACTCTCCACACGTGCTGTGAATTAGGGTCAGGCTATGGGGTGGGCAGGGCAGTCCCCACCCATTGCTGCAGAGCAGAGCACAGAGAGCTTCACCTGAGCCAGGCTGAACCCACCTCCACACCAGCAGAGAGCACCAAGGAAGTCCTCATCCATTTCCAGCAGCACCCATTGCACAGGATGTGTGTATATATATATGTATATCATGGTGCTGCTCAGGTAGTGCCCCATCTTCCTCCAGTTTGTACTGCTGGAGCAGGTATGGATTTCACAGCACAGGGTCATGGCATGGAGCAATGGGTGAGCTAAACATCACAGCAGCAGCCAGGACAGTTCACACGCAGTTTTTACTTCTGCAGGTCCTTTTACAAACCGACTCACATACTTAAAGTGGATTTCTGGATTAATTTAAGGTTGTTTGGGGTTCTTTCTCTTAAGTGAAAACACAAGAGAGCTGTGTGTTCTTGTAGAAATGAGTGTAAATATGAATCTGTTTCTGCAGTGGTTTAGCATGCAGCTGAGTTTACCTCAGAACACATCTGTTATAGGATGTATCAAATAAATATATATGGAGTCACATTTTAGATACTGATCATGTCCTCCATAGATAATAATACCAGCTGGGGTTATTGCAGGTTCTGTGATGTAGCTGTTTCATATTTGACTCCTTAAAATATGTTTCACTTACTTGTGGACCACACAGGCACTACCAGGGCCACCTGGTATCTATTAGATTGCTTCAGCCCATGGAACAAAGCTAATCTGATAGCAGTGGAGAAGCTGGGAGCTCTGCCACGGCTTTCAGTGGCAGCAGGATGGGGCTCAGGAGGCTGAACTGTGAAAACACAGCTCCATATGACTGCATTCACATCCAGGAGCAAAACCCCACATGTACATGGCTGAACACGAATGACGTCATTAGTGTTATTACCACATATTAGGGGCTCAGTCCTGCTGGTGGTTTTCTTGTTTAAGAACTCCTTTATTTCAGCTTTTTCCTGCTCTAGCAGTAAGAATTCTGAGGATCAAAGTTACCCACAGATGTGCCCTTGGGTTCCATAGGAATTCTACACAAATGAAGCTGACAGTAAGGCAGGACTTCAGAATCTGCTTCCGAGCAGCTCAAAAGAGGCTTGGACATTCACTTAATTAGGACAGAGTGCGCTTACACTGAGAAATTGAGCACCTCAAATAAATACGGCTGCTCCCTATGCACAGAACGCAGATGGACTTGCAGACAACTCCTTGAGTCACCCAGCGCAGCTCCTGGCATCAAGCAGAGCAAAGGTGGTGCTAACCCAGCCCAAAACCTCTTGCCCTGATCTGGTGCATCTCTGATGCTGTGCTTTCATTATCCCAACGGGTGGCTGTGGTGCTTGCAGGGAGCAGCGATCAGCCCGAGTACCACAGCTCTTTTGTGTTGCTGTTTCTGCACAGGTTCTGCCCTTTAAAATGGGACCCAGGCGCAGTTTGGCGTGTTGCTGAGCTTATGAAAAAGTCGTGAACTAGTCACAGATTCACACAGCGATTCACAGGAATTATGTGAGCATTTCAGACAACACCAGAAGAGAGAAAACCTATAAAGGCAGAGTGTAGAGCTACCCCAATATCTGGAACCCTGCAGCTCCATGAAGCACAGCGTGGCCCTAAGCAGCACATCCTGCACTCCAGCATCTCCAGCAAACCAAAACAAAGGGCAGAAATGGGGGCAGGTCACGTCCTGTGCACAGCCATACTTCAGGCTCAGTGCTTTGCTTCACACTGGTGCAGGATCAGACTCCCTGCATGCTGCTTTCCCTTTTCCCTCCTTTTCTTTCTTTTCTCCTTTTCTTGCAGTTTTCAGCATCAGCCCCACAGTGCATCTTTGCTTCCTTTTTGCCATGTCACAGTTCCTGTCCAAAGCACATCGATGTGCCTAGACTGGGGGGTTTGCAATATTTCCAAAAGGGACGTTGCAGGAGGAAAGTTTAAAACCATAGGGCCCAATCCTGAACTCACTCAGAGCTGTTGCTTCAGTGGGAGCAGCCCTTGTGCTGCATGTGCAGGAGCTCTGAAGTTAAAAGGCGGCTGTTCAAAAGGCTGCTTTGTTTCTTGCTTGTACCGTGAGTTTCTCATGTAAAGTTCTATATATTCCTCCACAATAAATACATGAAACAGTTAATCCAATGTTATATTGTTTGGTAATATTTTACTTGCAAATGACCGTCGTTTCTTCCCTGCTCTGTTTGTTCTTCTGAATGTCTGTTTTACATTCTGGAAATGGAAGAGCCATTCTTTTAGTGCCCGTTGCTTTCTGATGATAATCGCTATCTCTGTGCCTCGCAGCCAGTCTATATTTTCGATCAGCAAATATTGAACCACGATGGTGAGGAAGGGCTGAGCTATGATACGGCCAAAACAAGCAAATAAAATCGGGCTCACTTTCCTTTTTCGTTGTTACATTTCTATTATTTTCTGGATGTTCCTTCCTTATGGGCTATGTCCTTCCATAGGCAGGATGGGGACATTGTGGCTGTCTTGTTGGGTGGCACCGCAGGGACAAGGGTTGGTGGCTGTACTGTGGGTTGGGGGCTGTAGGGGAGCCAGGACACATGGCTGGGGCTGTGGTAAATCTTCTTCTCTTGCCAGTGCGCAATTGCAGCGACAACCACTGGGCCAAACCCTCAGCACTCGCCCAGGCAAAATGCTGTTGACTTGAATGGGCGTTTGCAGGGAGATTTTGGGTAAGTCGATGTGGACTTTTGTCTGTGTGAGGACTGAAGGATTTGGTCTACAGTCTTTTACAGTATGAGGTTCATTAACATGCGGGAAATTCCCACACCCTGTGCAGGGCCCCTTTGTACCTCTGTTAGGCAGAAACTCCTGATAAATTGCTGCGTCCTCTGCTCAAAGCTGTGGGCGGGAGAGGAACTGAACAAACTCTGCATCGGCTAACAGCCTCTTCCCAGGAAAAGCTCACACAAAGCACAACCTGGGTCACCCAGCAGATCCAGGCAACGTAAGGGCCCCTACCCATCCATGTGCTCGAGCCCATTGGCATCATACTCCGAGGTCACTGAAATTATATGATCCCTTTAAAGCTGCTCTGTGCAACATGAGGGACACTCAGTTATGCTGGGCACTTGCTTGAGAGTGTCAATTAGGATCTCTTTGGGCACAATCATTTTTTAGAGATCTGTTTGGCATCAGTCCCTGTAGGAGATAGCTGGAGAGGCTGCTGCTGTCCAGGTGTCAGAATGAAACATTTGTTTTTGAGATGCCCTGTAAACCCGTCAGTGCAGGGCAGCCAGCTGGGTGCCGGGTCTTGGTTGGCCACCTTGGGAAGGGTCCAAGTATTGCAGAGAGCTGCAGTGCTCACTGCATGGTATCAGAAATGCAAACATTCGCCAGCGGGATGTATTGATATAGACACCACCTTATAAATAATCCATTTCACCTCTGGTGGTGGGAGATGCTGGAAATAATATTCTCTACCTTGGAAAGGTGTCATCCAAGAATTGGTTGGGGATTCGATGCTAGCCTGGTGTCACAACTACAAGAGGAAATAACCAGTCCAAATACAGCATTAACCCTCAGCCTTATCGCTCACAGATCCATCATGCCTTGCAATAATTTACCAATAAATATCCAGATGAACTGAGCAGTACAGAAAATGTAAAGGTGGTAAACATGCTCTCTGCTGAATTATTCCGTGATAGGCAAGTGGCTGGTGGCAGAGTTGAATTATTTAATGTTATTTTCCTGTATCACGTAAGCGAAGTATAAGCTTCATTTTTGGATTATGATTTGTATTATGAAATGCTTATCAAGTGTTTTCCAAAGATTAGTTTAGTTTTAATTAAATAAACCTTTCTCAGGAGAAAGCTCCCAACTACTCTTCATACCCAGAGGCGACCGTACTTGTTGTTTTTAATTATTTTTCACTGTTACCCAAACTGCTTTGGGTACTCCTGCCCAATTAAATCAAAGACACGGGCTTCTTATACACAATATGTTTAATATTTAATTTTAATTAAATTAATTAAATTGTTTATTTAATTTTATGTGCATTATTGTGTGCGGAGCAATGCAAAATTTATGATAGGGAGAATTTGTGGGAGCTTTCAAACAAGCTAATTACCGAGGTAAAAGGAGACTTCTGCTGTCTGCCCAGGGAGCAGGCGTTCGACCGTAAGGAAATAACCAAACAGACGTCGTTTGGATGAAACAAGAGGTGGTTGTGCAGCATTCAGAACTATTTGTTTTACTGTACTTTGCCTTGTAACCATCACTTGATTGTCTGCAACAGATATGACAACAGCCTGCTCCCACTCTCGGCGCAGGCAGGTGCTCAGGTGCTTAGCAGGGCCAGTAAACCTAACGCTGCAATAGCAATGGATGAGGAATATCGAAACCCAGCAGCTCGTGCCACACATGTACATTGTTGGTCACACCTGCAGCCTTTTTCCTCCCACTGCATTCATTTATCCCACAGGTAATATTTATGAGAGCTGCTGCTGTTCATTGAAAAGAACAGAAAACAGTCAACTGGCTTCATTCTTATCTCAAACTAGGTGTGTTTTTGGGTGGATTACATGTTGCCATAGATATTTTACAAAGGAAATTCTCTTTTTCACAATTTTCTCACTTGGTGGTGTGTTGTTCCGGGGAGTTCCATAGCATCACCTCCATTCTCACTATTCCTGGAGGAAGTTAATAGCCAAGAAAAAGAATTATTTTTTTACGATTTGCCTGACGTTAGCCTGCAGTCTGTGCAGGAACACAGCCCCAGATCAGCTGTACACAGTGGGGCTGTGCTGTAGGTAATGATGGGTTTGGAACAGGCCCTTGCAGCTGATTTTTTCACCCCAGAGAAGGCAAAACCCAAAACTGCATCCAACTGTATTCATGAGAAAGGCACATGGCAGTGTTTTGGCATTGCTGGGCATTGTTTTGGCATTGCTGGGAGTTGTTTTCCATGGAAAGGCAAAAGGAGTTAGGAGGATTCGTGACCAGGGTGAAGCAGTGATGGGCACTGTCCCTTTTTGCTTTCCAAGGGTTAAAAACGACTTCACAGAAAACATAACTTCTCTGAGCACTGTGACAATTAAAACAAATGTAAATAAATGCATTTGCAGGAATAATTCATAGAATAATTAACAGCTCCTGGGCCCCAAGAGCAGAATGGCTAAAAACAATCTTCCTTGAGCATCAGAGACATTCATAGAGCAATAGTTTTATTTCAGCAGATTAAATAGTATCATAAAAGTAGCTGATGATGCAGTAAATTAAAAATCAGACTGGGGCCGATTTTACAGCAGCTTTTTTTTTGGTCTAATACAATTACCCATTTCTGGCTAAACATTAGTTTTAAATCAACAGCGTTTGTCACAAAGAATTTTCTCTTGAAATTATGAGAAGAATTTAAAACAAGAGCAATATTACCAGATACAGAAAGCCTGGAGAGATCTTAATACTGAGGGAGCACACATCAGAATGGCTCCTCGAGATGCAGTGCTTTCCCTACTGCTTTCCCTGCTTTACCATGTGCTCGCATGGGCAGAGCACCCCCTGCACAACATACCTCATGTACGTGCAGACCGTACCAGGCACATCCTCTCCAGTTCAGAGAGATACTCCGTCAGCTCTGCTTGGTCAGACCTAAAAGAGGAGGGAACAAGCAATGAAGATGGGACTGAGCCAAGCAGGGGCTTGCTGTCAGCTGGCCACAGAGCCTCGTCCATCCTTTTCCTTCTTTGGGAACTTGTGAGAAGACACTGGAAAAAAGAACAAGTGAATCAAGCCAATGGGTTATGGTAGAGTGGGACATTTCAAGGTAGGAATGAATGGGTATGCCAGCAACCAAGACACACACAGCCTGCCCTGAGTGCTTGCAATAAAGCGGGGAGAAGCTTGAAAATAAGGTGTAAGGTGTAAATCAGGGCAGGCAACTTGTAAGGGAGAAGTGGCTGTCTGATTTACAGGGTAAATTATTGGCTTCACTAGATTTCATTATCTTCACCAAACTGTTCTTTATATTTCACCATGTTTATATTTTATTCAGAGAGTTTTTCTGAGAAGGAGACTGAGCACACACGCTGTCACCATTTCCTCCGATGCGTGCAGGGCTCCCGGAGTTATTTATAAAGGCAAACTTTGACTTTTATAGGCAGGGCAAGATTATTTTCCCTAGCTAAATATATGTTTTAGTAAGTGTGCTAAAGGTACTTTAATAAATGTGCATGCTATCCGATGAACTTACCGCAACAGCTGCTGCGTGTCCATGCTGGCATGCTGCTCTAAGATTGATGGTGGAGGACTGGTAGGAGACCCTATCTCAGCACCCTTAGCTTCCCCTGCACAGTGAATACATACCCACAGCACCATCTGTGCGCTCTACTTTTGATTTTTTCTGTTTCTGACCAAAACAGAGCCTTGCAAGAATTGGCTTTGGCTGATCCCACTGTTGTTACTTGTGGGGTCAGGGGAAAAGGCACATTGGGTGAGTTTTCGCCATGTTCATAACTTGGGTAGAGACCTCACCAAAAAAGAGGCAAACAGAAGGGAAAAGTGCAAGGATGGAGGTTTTGTCAGCAAAAACCTGATTCCTCAGCTTACAGCAAGGACAACCTGTCCCTTCCTGCTTGTCACTTCCATCAACATACCCACACCATGTGCTGATGTATATGCAATTTCTCATTAATCCAACACTAGTTATTTTTCCTGTCCTTGTTCATGTTATCAGCTGTGGCATTACCCAACGTCACCTGCCCTTTCTGCAAGATGTATTCCCAGGCTCTCCTGTGTCTGCAGCTTCACTCCCATAGTCATGGTTGTAGGAAGGGACATCTTAGAATCATAAAACCACAAAACAGCTTGAGTTGGAAGGGACATTTAACTGCAGTCTGGTCTAACTCCCTGGCAGTGAACAGGGACACCTACAGCTCCATTAGGTGCTCAGAGCCTGGTCCTGCCTAACCTTGAATGGTTCCAAGGACATGCCATCCATCACCTTTCTGGGCAACCTGTTCCACTTGTGCACCAGCTAACAGGAGCAACTTCCAAACCTGTGCCCCAGGTTTCATGGTACCCAACATTTGAGTCAGCACTGCGGGTCTTAAGACAGGGTAATTTCGACCTGATGGAGCAGAAACACTCCATGGTGTTTTTCAGATCCAGCAAGCAAATAGCACCTCTAGCATGGCCACCCCAAGCTGTCATGGCAAGGCTGTATGCTGCGCCACAAACTGTGCATGCAGTCTACACTACTTTTTAATAGGAAAATAAACCTTATTTATATTGTTTTAATAGAGGAATTGATTGCTTGGTGTCCTTTTAAAGCAAATAAATTTTAATTCTGGATTAAAATAGCACTTCTGCACTTGAAATCATAGTGAATTTACAGTGGCAACAAAGCTTTCCCTTTTAGCTCTTTATGGGTTTGTCCAGCAGATAATCTTCATGAAAGGCATTTCAGAGCATTTAACAGTGTATTTATCATTATGGCTGTGAGAATCAGAGCAACCTGATTGTTCCCACTTTATGGTGGTAGAGCTGAGGAAAAGAGAGCCAAATGATCTGCATAGAGTTGCATAAGGGATCTGTTACAGAGCTAGGGTCACCCCTGGGGCTTTCCTGTAAGACATGCTGAAGACTCAGTTTCATAGATGGGACATTTTGATATGCAAAATAACTAGTATAGGCTCTGGTTGAATGTGAAAACACTCAGAAATAGAGACTGAGATGAGCCTAAAAAGTGGGGAAATTGGTTGGTGAGGAGGGAGGCTGCTGATGAACTTCTTCCTTATGGGTCCCTTCCAGCTCAGGATATTTTATGATTCCACATACTTAGCTGTCCGAAACATGTTCTTTATATTCCCTGCAATGCATAGGATTTGGACTATAAGCAGAAGTCTTGTACACCAGGTGTAAGTCTAGAAGCAATTTTGCTTTGTTCGCAGTAGTGTTATTAAGCTCTTGCAGTAGGGGCTTACAGCTGATGTGCTGACAGGCTTAATTTCAGGAGCAATGTGATTAGGGCAATGGGAATGGCAGTGCTATGCCAGCCCTTGCTTTTACTGGCTGTGACGTTGAGGCAAAAACAAAGCCAAGTCCAAGAAACAAACTTTCTCCATCTGCAGACAACTTTTGATTTTGGAGGTGTGCACCAGACGAACCACAATGACAAGCCAATTCCAAACCAGTGGAGGTCCGCAAGTGCTTTTGCTAATATTTATTTTATGACACATTATAACCACTGTGTGCTGCTGTTGCTAGGACCCCTTGGGAAATAAAACTGGAGAGTGCAGTTGTGAGAGCCAAGAGGCCACAACTTTATTAAATGTGATGCAAACCGTGCACGTAGGGGCTCTCTGTCCTGGCTGAGGGCGGGCAGAAGTGGGGCTGGGTCCTTCACTCTTGATAAGAGAGGAAAACTCAAATGTAATGAGTTTGTGCAGCCTGAGTTCCAACCTCGTTAAAGTGCCATTTCCTTCTCCTTGTAGATCCATACCTGCTCTGGTCCTTTCCTAAATATTAATCATTTGTCTGCTGGGACCATGCTCATTTTCCATTTTGTTCCACCAGCATTTTTAGGGACTGAATAATTGCTCTCTGGAAGCAATTATAAACCTGGTTAACTCTTTCCTTTCACATCTTCTCTTCCAATCACATTGCTATGCACTGTTTTTAAGGGACATGGGAGGCTGATTCTTCATTCTCTCACTGTCTGATGGATCTTGGAGGTTATACAGAAAACAAAAACAAAAACAAAAAAACAAAAAAAAAAGAAAAAGAGGAAAGAATATTGATTCCTTCTCAGACTTTTTTGAAATCAGTGGGTTTTTTTTGTTTGTTTGTTTTAGTTTCTATGAGCGATTGAAAGTGTGTGCAAGGACTCAATGGTTGGCCTAGTGGCCTCTTACTGATGCTTATTTCTAGATAGGTTCCGACAGCTCTCCATAGATGATACATTCATCTCTTTCCTTTTATTTTTATTTTTATTTTTATTTTTATTTTTATTTATATTTTTATTTATATTTATATTTATATTTATATTTATATTTTATTTTTATTTTTAATCTACCACATAAGGGAATGGAGCTATGCACCTTTTCTAACTTAGTGGATTTTTCATTCAAATCCACTTGTGGGAAATGCCTATTTCTTCAAGTTTCAGTTACAAGAGGATGAGTCAGAATTCCTGTTTGAACAAAATACATGGCCAGAACAAAGTCCTAGCCTCCATCCTCCTGCCTTAAATTTTTACTCCTAATATAGGCATTCCCCAAAGTTTCAAGAGAAAAGCAACATGAAAGATGATTTTGAAGCAGAGCTCTTCGCCTGACTGATGCCAGTAACATGGCAAAGCCATGTGTTGATTGTAAATGTGTGGAGAAAAATGCCTGAAGTGAAGAAGTGTGCAGCAAAAAGCACTCTGAAAGTTCTGGTTCTTCAGGGGTCAGATCTTAGAAGCCCAAATTCAGATCCAGTAAAAGGAATTGAAGATCTCAATACTAATGAACTATTGCAGGATGCAACAGCCAGCTCCGGGGGTCCTGCTATCCTAGGGCATCAAAGGATGTTATGGAGCTACTGCTTCAGCTTGTCCTCCCATTAGAGGAAGGATATCTTTGCACTGACAGTGAACTCTTTGGATATTTTGATAAGTTCTGTAATCATCTCTTGCCACTCATTGCCATTATGATCCCTAAATGTCCTCTTCTGTGATTTTCTCCTTCTCAGAGGTTTCTGTGGCATTCAGTCATCTCTCCCTGACAAAGTGGGAGAACAGAGCATTTGTAGAGGTAACCTGACTCCACAGATTGGAGTGATGGTCACACAAAGGGCTCTGAGAACAATGTGAAGCCCTTAGGAACAACGCCAAGCATGGCTGCCATGCCCTTCACCATGGTGTCAGCAGAGCTGTGTGCAGCTGAGTGCTGTGCGCTGTAAACAACCTGGCAAATCACAGCTCCTCACACCATGACAGCTGAGTGTCTCTCACTGTGAGTTTTTTTTATTCCAATTACTGTCCTGATATGATCATTCAGATCCACAACAATTTGTACTTTCTGGAGGTGGAGTAAATTCTTGAGGGTTGAATGCTGTCCCTACCATGACTGCAGTCCATATGTTCTGTTGTTGGTCAGGCAATACCTGGGACACCAAAACTCTACCTCAGCCTGAGCCCCATGCAGGCGTCTTGCAGACCTTCTACTTGCCACTGATTTCCTTCAAGGAAGCAGCTGCTGAAGTCTTTCCATTCAACCACCTTTCCTGGCCACCTTGGAAATTTTCAGCTTTCAAGAAGACTTTTGAGAAGATTGTAGCAAAATAACTGGATGCATTTTGGCTCCAACTGCTACTGACAGGTTAACTTGGCAACAAGGCAGTAGGTAAAACCAAGCTGCTCTCTTTTGTTGAAGGCTTCTTCCTTGACAGAAGAAGAGTTTCTTCTTCTATTCTTCTGGCTGTGGCATTTCCAGCCAGCAGAGCAGAAGTCAGCTGTGAGATCCAGCTGTCATACTCCCAGCTCTTGCCAGCAAAGCCTGATGTCAGAAATATAGATGAAGGTATTAGGCATGCTTAATGGACTTGCTAGTCCCAGGAGAGATTTTGCAGCTCAATTGAGGACTTCTACCTGGTCTCTTTTCTTGTCTAGGTGGCACTATCTAGTGTGCACTGAAGAGGTTTTTGGCTATTGTAGTAGCCAGCTGTTCTTGTTATTTGTGCAAGGCAACAATACTGCATCCTTTTCTTTTGCATGTGAACCCTATCCTTAATCAGAGTTTGGCTTGACTACTCATACATTTATTTCCTTAAAACAGACATTTTGTATGAGGATCACTCTCTTAACTATTGAGGCTTTGTGAAGAGTTTGTGATATGCTGTCGTACTTCCTGAACCAGTTCACATGTAAGCAGAACCATACCAGCTGTTGGTGTAGTTTGAAGAGCTTTGGTGGTGAGTGGTGCAGACAGCAATGCAGGAGGTTTGGTCTGCTGGCTGGTAGCTGGGGTGACTTGAAGTATTTGGTCAGTCTGCTTCAATGAGTGCCATTAAGCATAAATGTAATGTCAAAGACAAGTTAAACATTGACCTTCTTGTTCACTTCTTAAAAATTGTTTTTCAGATCACTTCAGATTTCTTGTTTACATAAATCCAATCATTTCATGGCTGTTAAAGAAAACAATGAGCAATGCTGGCATATTGTGTTATGAAACAGATCTGCGTGGATCATCTTTTGGACACAGAGAATGTTTCAGTCTCTGCACCCATTCAGACTTTGTCTTCACTGCAGGATTTAGAAGATCCCAAATGTTGGTTCTGCACACAATAACTTATTCATAACTTCTTTATATGCTGCTATTCTTCCTCATAAATATACTAATAAAACTCATTATAGAAATCAAAGCCAGCTAATACAATATATCTGATGGACAGCTGTCTCTGGATGCATGAATTATAATTACATGAAGCAAGATGGTCTTATTATGCCAGGGCATCTTTGCTCTGAATAAATTTCTATTGCTGGTGTGTAATCCTTTGACTCAGACCAAATAGGCACTTGCCCAGACAAGTCCAACACAATATTATTATTGAGCTAAGCTTTCATTTTGTAGAATTAAATTAGAGAAGTGATGCTGCAAGTTGTGTCTTTGTGTGAGTGTGGCCTGTGCAGGCTGAGGGCTGGGGGGAATGAGAAGCATTCATCCTCCGAATGGGTCTTACCATCCCAGCCTGCTTCCAGGCTATAACTTAATGCCATACGCTGATTTAGATGTAGCACTTGTCAGCCAGGAATAAGACTATAAGACACAGACATCCTAGGACTTGACCCATACTTTATTGTGAATACGTGATTGAACTCTGAGCTGAAAGACAGACAGAGACAGCCATTAGTGTGGGAAGGAGAATTTGTTCTGCCATGTAAGATTCCCAAATATCTTAAACTCTGCTCTGTAATTTAATCTTAGGACTCTCTTAGCAAATTTCTCAATAGTATATGCCGAGAGACTTTTCCCAACTTATTTTCCCCCCAGTGCCTTTGCTTTAGCAATCTGCTAATAAAAATGGCTGCACCTATTTTTGAAACACCTCTTGGGACAGTCTCTTTGTGACTGTTTTTAGTTGGAGGGATTTCTCTTTTTACTCTTCTGATATTCATATTAACCAGAACAAACTGATAGTGAAAGCTGAAGCCACAATCCCATGGTAGGTCTCTTTATTTGAAAGGGATCGTCGTTAGGTTTGAATCAAGTTAGCAGCATTTACATGACAGCAATGGAATAGCAGTCCTCTACTTAGGCTGATCTCCAAGGGCAAACCATTGGTGAGTAGTTGCAATTCATTCGCATGAAGTGTTCTGACCCTTCACCAGGAAGCCACAATTATAACTGAGCAATGGCAACATGAGGGGCATGAAGGAAAGATTTGTGTCCTCAAGAAATTTAGAGAGCACCTACAAGCAGAAAGCTTTATAGCTGGGCATCACAGCTATCATACCAAAAGACAAGAGAAAAAGAGCATCTCTCCCTTGTTTACTGTGGGATTGTTTTGAGTAGCAGGCAGAAGCAAGATTCTGAACTTATGAAATATCCAGAGAATGAAACAAAACACTGGAAGAAAAAAAACATTTATTGACTTTACGAATGGAGATTTTTTTTTTTTTAATAAAATCCCAATACCTCAATTCCTACTAATAAAAAATGAATAGGCCAACATTATAGTTAGCAATAATTAAGTATCAAATGCACAGTGAGAAGCCTATACCTCCATTTACTATATGTAAGACTTAATTTAAATGATTTCTGCTTCACAAACATACTTAATATCAACAAGAACACTATTTACACTGATTTTTTAATTAAAGGAATTTAGTAATCTTTTATGCTTGCAGTTTGCCTGCAAGCAGATTTTTTCCCCCTTCAAATTTATTCTGTCAAAATAGTTAGACAAATTGTTCCTGCAAACATATTTGAATTACGGATTATTTGCCACTTGTGCCAGCAAGGTGTTTCTGCAGCTAGTTAAAAGTTGAGGATATATCTACCTTTGTCTTCTGAGCACCTTCCATTATCAAGTGGAGAGAAACTGGTGTCTCAAAAAGGTGTTTTTCATCCTATGACAACATATCTCCATTTATTCCCTATGGAAAACCCCTTACAGGCCTTGAGCCTGAAGTTTAGATGGCTGAGGATCTCAGATATTTCGTGACTGGTTGTGTTGGCTCTGGTACCATTTGAGGTCCTTACCAAGCTGATTTAGCATGTATGAACTCATGCTGCTTCTGTCCCAAAGAAATGTCATCTCTTGACTGAACTAATTTCAACTTTAGAGTAAAATTTACCATTTGTGAGCATTTGTATGAATGTATTTTAGGAAGCTTGTGTTGTGGAAAAGAAAGGTAATGAATAAAACATATTCTGGCTTGTAGTTTGGTGCTAGATTTGTGAATACAGTAATCCAGCAATTCTAGTGGAATGTGATGCTGTGCTTGAAGGGTGCAATACACTGATGCAGCAGACAACATTGGAAATTGTGTTGCAGTGAGGAATTAAAAAAGAAAATAAAAAAGTAAGAAAATCTCAAAAAGCTGTTTGATGTGGGAAATGTATATTGATACTCTGCATATACATTACTCTTTAAGGAAAAGAAGGAAGAAAGTAAGGGAAGAAGGGATGAAGAGAAGGAAGGGAAGAAAGAAGTATGGAAGGAAGGGGGAAAGGAAGTGAGAAAGGAAGAAGGAAGGAAAAAAGAAAGGGAGAAGGGAATGAAAAGGGGAAGGATACAGGAAAAGCTATGGTGATAGGTGAAAGGGGATCACTACGAATTGCATAAATTGTATTCTATGTAGGGCAAGAACCAGACCGGAGAGTGTGCAAAGCCCAGGAGTCATGAGCTCTGCCCTGGCCTTGCCTGCAGGCAGGATGTTACCGAGCTGCTGCTCCCAGGATCGCAATGTAAAGCACAGAACAGAGAAGGTGTTTTACATGCTTTTAAACACAGGGACTACCGATGCTGTCACTGCCTGGGTTTGCCGACAAACAACGCACCCAGCTGAGTAATTTATTCTCAGCGTATAATCTTTGACGGCTGAAGAGCAGAAAAGCTGTTTGATTCGTTTGAAAATCAGTGCCGCTGCAAGGTGCGAGAGCGGTATTTAGTATCTATTTTGAAACTGATACTGGAGACAGCTGATAAACTGCCAGAAGATGGGGATTGCAACACACAAAGCTAAAATGTGAAGGGCTAACAAACACTGAGGAAAGCCACTCGTAGGGGAATAGAAATGCGGTGGAGTTTGGACTCAATTTATTTTGCCCTTGTAGCCGTTTGAGTTCCGTAAATCTTGTGGGTCAACAGGTGTAGGCTGAACATTTCACAAGGGTGGGAAATTTTGTGCACATCCTCTGCCAGGTGGATTGCTGAAGATGGGGCTCCAGTGCCCTGATTTTGAAGGAATATGGAACAATTAAGAAGTAAAGATAATGGCAAATAAAGAACTGAAATTTTATGAGGCTCAAACTAAGCTGTGTTTGGTTGTGACTGAAGCTGAAGCCTTGGTCAGTGTTGCCAATAGTCACTATTTTCTTATTCATTATCCATTTTTGGAGACAAGGAAAGAAAGGCTTAAAGTTATCCATTTAAAAAGCATCAGTGCTCAAAGTGCCATTTTCACAGTCAGCTTTGCTTTGGTAGGATTGGCATTTCATCAAGCATAAGATGAAGAATAAACAAATAACTAATAGGTTAGTATGGAAAAAAAAGACAGTTTAAATGTCTCAGATATTTGGAAACCAGGACATAGTGGTGAGTATGCCGACAGTCTTGAGCAGCAATAAGAAACACATAATGAGGAAATTTGCCATCTGTCTAAGGATAGAGCTTGAGGTTGACCCAAAGGCTCTGAAGTAAAGGACAAACTCAACCAGAGGCTGGGCATGAGCTGTAGAACAAGAAACAGTGAAGATAGGAAGATTTTTATATTTTTTAAATAAAGAAATGAAGCTTTATACTAACTATATTTCCCAAAGATTAATGAAGGGATGGGCTTAGAAAGTGTTTTTTAAGTGATAAGGAAGCTCTGCACATACAGATGGAAATCCACATACAGATGGATTATTTTACTGTTGTGGAGATGAAAAGTGAATTTTTACTGCTGAACACAGCTGAGTCAATAGTCAACCTCCTCAGGAAGAGTATTTCTAGTACTGATGCAGACTGACATCGTCAGTGCATGAGCACCAGCCAGGTACCACAGTCCCGCTGAGGACTTTTTCATGTGAGGCATTATCTGAACATTTATCCAGGGGCTGTCTCTGCCCCTGCCACCAATGTCTCCACTTATGTGCCAGCCCAAGCCATGCTCTTGTTGTTGTCCATAACAATCTATGCATAGGCTTACAATTCAACATGCATGTGAGCGCTTCTAACATCCTCTATTAATATGAACAGCTGCAAAATTCAGACAGAATGAGTGAATGGGTGATGGGAAAGAGGAAAAAGGAAATTATGATAGAAAGCAGACAGCTGTGAAGACTAGCGACGTGCCCAGCTGATGGTATCACAATCAGTATTTCTGAAATGTGTAATAAGGGATAAATAAGTCAATAAATAAAATCGACCTCGAAAGGCCACTTGGGAAAGGTGCATAGTCTTGATTACCTAATTACAGCAGGAATATTACAGACATGGAAATAGTACAACAAAGTCCCACAGCGACTTTGTAGATCGGAGGCTCCAAAATGGTTAGTGAAACTAGGTCTGTAACCCTCAAAAAAGGAAAAGATTAAGAGGGGACCGGGAGGAGCTGTGCAGGGCTCTGTGGGGAATGGCAGAGAGCAGAGCTGTGGTTATTAGAGCTAATGTCAGACATGAGAATGAGGGGCAGAGTTCTAGCGAGGTCTTGCCCTGTACAAATGTAATATGTTTCTTTTTTTCTTCCAGAGGGTATATATTATAAGCTACCAGATGCTGCTCTAGAAGCAACCAATCTGACCACATTTCAGATAGAGAAGGAAGCATATGGAGGGAGAGGGGGAGAAGCGCTCTGTCGTGGGGAACAACTGTTTGCTGGAGGAGAGGGCAGGCCCAGCCTGGCCCCCTGCCATCGCCAGCATTTCTCATATCCCTGTGTAATCTTCTGACTTTTGATTTAGATGTTTCCTAAAAATGTGGCCCAGTGGTTGGTACGTACTAGACATTAGCCCAAGAAAAGAATGAAAAAACAAAACAAAACAAAACACCAACCAAAAACACAACACAACTGTACTGTATCTCATTAAAGAATTTTTAAAGGGAGACTCGGAGGCGCCATTTGCTTCTTGTTACTCATCTCTTGTCTCCCAGGGCTCCGTCCCGATGCACGGCCCAAGGGAGCCTCGCATGGAGGGGATGGTGGAGGTGGGCACCGGGGAACAGACGCTGCCCATAGGCACTGGCAGGTGAAGGGACGCAGCTCTGAGAGCCAGGATTGGGCCCGTGCTCGGCAGGCTTATGGCTCAATGAACAGCATTTTTTCCCATAAAACAATTTAAAAGAAAACAGAATTTATCTGTAATTATTTCTTGTTTTCTCCAACCAAACATTCCAACACCGATATTGCTGTAGGCGCAGGCAGCGCCAAACATTGGGAAGTGGATTTTGTAAACAATTTCTCAAAGCACTACAAAGTTTAAATATTAATTTGGCTGTAATTGGCAGAGAAGCAATTAAAAAGGCTATGAAGCCGACTTTCTCCCTCCTTTACTTTCTCCTCCCTTTTCATTTAACCACAGTATAGAAAGTAGATGTAAAACAATAGGACCCTGAGCTGTACAGCGTTCTAAGCCTCGCTTGCCTTAAAGCTACAATATGGATTTAATTTATATGCAAATGTAAGCAATAAAAAGCCAGGCACTGTAGAAATTACAGTATTTTTCATAGATGCTCCACCAGCACACAAGGCTGCCTTGATTTCCAACATGGAGCTAATTATTGCTGGTCACTGAGCTACCTTTTTCTTTTAATATCTCACTCTTTCTCTCCCTCTCCTTTTAAAGAATGTGTAAATTATTTTCCCGAGACGGAGAGAAAGAGAGAGAGAGAGAAAGAGCCAAAGATTGGGGACAAGTGAATGAAAACAGCCAGAAATATCTCCTGTGAGATTCAACATCAGGATAATTTCACAGTCTCGCTTTTTGACTGCTGTGTCCCGAAGCTGACCAGCACCATGCAAGGCTGATCAAAGGCCATCGGAAACATCAAGTAAGCCTAAATGGGGCTAAAGTATGCTAATAGAGAAGCTAAATGTACTTTAATCCCGGTATAATACAAGGTAACTCGGAGGCAGAGAAGGGCCTTGTTGCCTTTCCCTACTGGTCCCGGACCCCTGCGAGCCCTGAATAGAAGCCGCTTCCTATTCTTCGCCCGCCGGGGCGCGGGTCCTCAGATGCACACCCGTCCCCTCCTCCTCCGTTTACCCAGCGTCAACAGTCGGCTGAGCAAGCCTCCTCCGCTCCTTAGATCAGCACCCTGTGACCTTCCACATTTAAGCACAGGCCATTAAGCTAAGCTTTCCAGCTGTTGCCTGAATTATGAAGGATTTTTTTTTTTTTTTAGGGGAGGGCAGAGCTTAGTGGAACACTAGGCAACAGCCCCATGCCTGCACCCACCGCCACCCAGCTCGCTGCAGCCCGAAATAGGTTTTCTGGGTGAGGAGAGGGGCTGCTTTGAAACCGCTGCTACCCGTGGTTGTCTGGCTCTGTCCTCATTGTGCCCTGATCTCATTTTAGGGAGAGGAAAGGGAGCTGATGGACCTGGGGCTGAGATCTTGTGAGAATCCTCCTGATTGCAGGGCAACTTTCCTCTTAATTCTTCTGATTCATTTTTAGATGCTGACTTCAGTCCTTGCTGCGGGAGGAAAAAGGGTGGTGGTTCTGCCCGTGAAATGCCGTGCTTTGGTGGGTGCTTGCAAAACTACCACTTGCAAACCCCAGATTAAAAAGAAAACTGATGTAATTTTAAAGCCCGCCAACTGCCTTAGTGACTGTATCAGAAGATTAAAAACAAAGGTTTCATTGAAGCGCTACCTCCCACTGTGCAGCTGAAAGTCTTATGGCGGAGGCAAATGGTCCTAAATATCTCTCTGCTAAGTACAAATTACATACTGGATATATTAAGTTGTAATGGTGCATTTTCGGGAGTCACTTTGCTTGTGTGAGAGCATCAGTTAAGACTCCAAAAATGCTGACTGCGTGGCACATGGACACAAAAAGGAATTTGACTTTCACAAAAAATGTTTTGTTCATATTAAATGCTTTTTGCCTCTGCCTCCCCCCATCCCCCAGCTCAGCCTGGAGTCTCAAATGCCAGACCCAGTGTGTACAGTAACTCTCTCTGAAATCTGTGGCAGAGAAATAGTATCCTGGCCTGGCAAACTACTGTCTGCGCTTGCATTCCTACTCTTCGCCCCTCTGTGCTAGGGCTTGTAAGAACCCTTCAGATCAGCTGAAATGTAACTGAATAAAGATGCTCCAGAAAATGTCCTTTTAATGTGGAGTTATTTTCCATTTGCATAGGCAACATCCCTTAACTCAGTACACGTGCTGTAAAGCTTCACTTAATAGAAACATTCGCATAAAACTTAATGATTAGCCTTCATTCTGCTCCCAAATGATCAATAAAATGCTAAGTTAATACTGAAAGTGCAAAAGTGTCTATGAGTGTGCATAAACTTGCCTTACTGTGTTGGATGTAGGTAAATAGTATCTGTGGAAGCAGAGGAGAGCAGAGCTCACAGCTGGATGTGGGGGTGCCACTGGCAGTCCCAGCGGCCCTGTGCCCCTCAGCAGCTCTCCCTGTGTTGCACACACCCTGCTACAGCTCTGAAGATGTGCTCATACACACACTTCTGCATCACATAACAGTGGGATGGAGTAGAAAAATTACAAATGAAAATCTACCTACCTGCAACAGTCTCCTTTCATACCACTGTGATGGACTGCTTAGCAAATGGTGAGGTGGTGCAATTCTTCCGTAGGAATCATTTGCAACTAATAAAGAAGATAAAAATAGCATACATGAAAACAACGGATAAAAGTTTATCTAACATAACAATACAGTTTTGCCCAGACCCCTTTAGGTCTTTCTCATGCAAGTTACATAGAAGACCTAATTTTAGAAAATAAAATGTGTAGGATCCAGCAGGCCATGTTTGGTCATTATAGAGTTAATATTGGAAAGATGTGCTTGACAGGGAGCTCCTGCTAAAATAATTCAGCTCAATTCTGCTCCTTCTTACCTTTGTGGGAATAAATTCCCCATTTTTTGGTGCCTATATCTACATACCCACCCACCCACCCACCCAGCAGGGACATTACCTCCTGTCCTCCTCTAGGATGAACTGAACTGCAGTTGTGTTGTAATTAGCAACAGACTTGGAAAAGAAAAGCATTTACAGGACTCTCTTCTGTTCAGCTATAATTTTTTGAACTCTTTTTTAATTAACAGAGATTCTTCCCAACACCGATGAATCTGGACTGAAATCTTTTCACAAAGACCCAAGTGCTCTTCTCAATGCACAATACATTTTCAAGTCTATTTCTCCACTGCTCTTTTAAAAATAAAAACTTAGAAAAAAATTAAATGGTCAATGGAGAACGGGTGATTTCAGTCCCAAACAGTTCTAGTGGTACTCTTTGAAGTTACTGAAAAGCCACTAATTCAGAGGTATCAAATTAAAAGATATGAGGAGTCCATCCCCCGTACATTTCAAACCAAATTGAAGGAATTAATTTTTGTATGCTGCCGCAATTTACAAGATAACAATCATCTGAGGTCCAGTGGACAACTCAAATACATTTCTACTGAAACCAGTAAGCAAGTGCAGAGCTCACTGGCAGGCAAGGTGCAGCCTTCTATTACAGCAGGAAGTTATAAACCCTATTGAGTGACAGTAATTGTGAGAGCACATAGCAAAGCTAATAAAAAGAGTCTGTCATTAGTGTTTGTTAAACCATATGCACTTTAATAACAGAGACAGGGTAGGTGTGCTGTGCATGCAATCTAATCTATGGTTAATACACACACAAAGCAGACGATGTGGTGGACATTGTGCTTAGTGACTGCTAAGTTTTCCCACATTCAGCATTTTCATTCTAGAAAGATCATTGCAAATATAAAGAAGAGCTGAGATAAGGTTGTGCCCAAAAATCCCCTTCCCTCTGCTGTGACTTACAATGTACAAATCTGAGTCTTATACTTGAAATCTTTTGTTCCACTAACATTTCCTAGGCCTATTTTGGGCTTGTTTGGCATTCCTTTCTCCAACAAGATGAGGCAGCTTTACTCCACAAAGAGGTGGCAACGTTTCTTCTCATTCTGAGAAGTGAACACTCCCAAAATGCAATTCTGCATGCTGTAATATATGGAATTGTATATGCTTTATCAATATAACCTTATTCTGATATTAAAAAAGCAGGGAAGAAAGCCACCCAGTAACACTAAACTGGTTTACTTCTCTGAGCCACTACTCTGTGGCTCAGATGGGATGTTTACAATTTAGGTGGGTGGCAAATTCTGAGAGGAAGTACCAGTTGATTATTTCTCTGAATCATTCTTGGCCCCATGTCTGAAACCAATAGCTATTTGCCTGCAGAGCAACTAATTAGAACAATTAATCTGAGTAGTAGGACAAGCTGTGAGACTATAACCTGACCCAGGCACACCCTCCACTAACTCAAATTTTGATCAATGCTCAAAATACCATGGAAGGAGGTAGAGAAGCATTGGGGTATGCATGGGGCTGGCACTCTGGTTCTGTTTCTGCAGGGCTGTTGCTGTGACGTGCAGTGAGACCTCAGGCAACCCATTTTCCCCTCGTCTCTGAAGCAGGCCAATGATATTCGCTGCCTTGCTGAGCTTTGTGGATGTCAGCAGCATGTTGTGAATGAAAAGTTAAGTACCTTTCAAAGCCGGCCAAGAGAAGAATTGCATTTTTCTTCCTAATATCTATTAGCTCGGAGCAACAGAAGAATTCGCCTTGCCACTGGCTCTCTTGTCTTGTTTGGAGATGTGGAGCCAGCCCGATCGTACCCACTAGATATTTGTTTTCAGCGTCGCATGAAAGTACAGCAAAAGAAAGATCTTTTGTGGGGGTGACATGCCTGGAAATATACTTGTCCAAAGCAAACAGCTCTTGTTCTTTCTTCAACTAATTCACAGGAAAGATATTATTTTAGTCAAGAGAACGGTATCTATACTCCTCCATTTAGAAAGGGCGGTGACAGGTTTCCCATGTTGATTTGCGGAAGGTATAATTTCAACAGGAGCATCTGGCTCCTTTGTGAGCTTCAGAAGCAATTGTGTGGCGCTGGCTTTAGGTCGGTGGCTGGTTGAGTCATGTGGGCAGCCTTTGACGTGTCTGCGCTGCTTTCCTGCTCCACTTGGTTTTGTTTTGACTCCCTTTTGAGCTTCCTAAATATGCAGCCTTGTTCCACAGATTCCTTGGGACAGTTTCATTCATAGGTACTGACAAGGACTGCTGTTTCGCCAGGGCTAATGGATCCATTCTTACAGTGGTGCTGTGTGTTACATTAGCCGACAGCTGCTTTCGGCACGTTTTTTTTTTTAGAAATCCTCTTAGGGACAGGAGAAGAAGGATCTCTATGTAGAGGAGCTTTCAATCTTCACAACATACCATGCCAGGTTGTTTGAGAATTTACAACCACTTGTGAGCCTCCCTGGTACAATAACGCGTAGTGTGTTGCTTCTTCCTTCTTTAGACTGCCAAATCCTGGCTCTTATCTTCCAGCTATATTTATAGTTAAATAACCTGAACTCATTTTCTCTCTTGTCTGGTATTGAGTGATTTGACTTTTTTTTAAACTCAGTTTACATGAATGAATTCGCAGCAATTGTTTTTTCACCGAGGTGGTGTTAGCTTACTGCACTTGATGTGAGAGAGTGGTTCAAGGGTGTCAGCTACTTTGTCTCCTGCTCAACAAAATCTCTGGATCCATTGGGCACCATGCATCAGATGTGTGCTGTTACCCCTACCTCTGTGAGCAGCAGAGCTTGTCTACTTCCTTAGGTGTACCAAGAGGGGACCGTGACTGAAGTATATTTAAAGAGATAACCGGGAGACCATGGCATTGCCATGTTTAGTGTTCTGGTTATCTTTGGTAAGAAAAGAGACACACAGTGCAACTAGAGAAGGAAAGGGTATGCATGGGATAAGATACAAGAGGAGTCTATAACTTTAGTAAAATAACAGCAGCACCAAAACCATCAAAATATTATGGTACTACTGAGAAATACAAAATAATACATGGGGGGAAGCAACAGCCCAAGTACAGTATATCTGATCTTTTAATGTAGTTGGAAAGGAAAAACAAAACAACTGGCTCATTTGCAGCTAGAAAGTTGAAGAGCTATTACCAGGCTCTTTCCAAGTGATGATAGCTTCCCCAAAGTACTTTCTCAATTAAGCATCTCTAAAGCCATCCCAGCTGTTTCTTTGCAGACTGGAGCCACTGCTGTTGTGAGATCCATGTAACAGAGTGAGTTGTCTTACTCAGTAATGGAAATGCTATCAATCAAATATAGATGCTCTCTCACTCCTCAGATCCCTCCCACTGGCACAGAGTTTGGTTTCACATCGCCTAAATTGCTCTAATTAATGTAATCAGTTAAAAACATTCTGTTCCAATGTCACCAATGCCTTCCAGACTATACTGCCCAGTTAAATACATTAATTTTATTGACTAAGACAGTTTCTTGAGGTAAATCTAAATGAATATTAGAATCATTTTTAAAAATGATTAGCAGAGTAACATGTAAGAAAAAGTTTACAGGCAGTAATGAGATAATTGTAAAGAATGAAGACTAACAAAACCTATTGCTAGAACTGGACCTATTGCCAGACTCAGAACCTACGAACAAATCAAATAGACTTGTTTGCCCAAAACCAATGTGTCATGGCAAGGTGAATAAATGTGATGATGCTCATTTTATTACCATTCTGGAGCCTATATCCAGTTGCTGGAAGATAAAACAGATGAAAGAACAGATACTTATGATCCATTTCAATGTGCCACAGTGAAGGAAGTCACTCCCTAAGTCTGCTTACTTGGCTCAAGGTGTGCTTTACAGAAAGAAGCGGATGGAATCTACGATGAAGACTTTGGCATTGTGCTTAAACCATCATAAAGCACTATGGCCAGATGCAAAGTAAAAGCCAGATGAACGTTTTTTATCTGCTACTGAACTGTTTTGTTTAGAATCCAAAGAGCATATAATCTTCATCTTCACAAAAGCAATAGACATCTCAAACATGAAGCTACTATAAATAATGATCATTTAAACACATCCAGTCTGCCTTTGCCTCTGGAAAGTTGGAGATACAGGTGCAGGAGATCTCTGTGAATGTTTACTGGTTTGGTATGATAAGAGTGCTGACCCTCAGGAGGTCCATGGGAATCCAAAGGGTACTGATCTGGATAGAAAAAAGATGCATGGGACTTGAATCACATCAGTTTAAAACTGTACTTTCATTGAGATGTGTGGGAATAAAGAGACTCACAGGACAAGATGAGTATTGTATAGCCCTCCAAGAACAGTAGATACATCTGCTCATTTTTGTAATACATAATTGCCTACAGTATCACATTAGGAATACTAAGTATCCAATGAATCTTGGTCATCTACTTAGCAAAAATAGATATGAAAAACAATTTTTGTGTGTTGGGGCTTGAACAAAACCACATAAACACAGAAACTTGTAGGCCATTTCACAAACACAGAGTTATCTTTGCCCCCCACAGTGAGACCAAGTATCAAAAGACAAAGTAAGTACTCAGTACTTTTGCCATGCCACCATTCGCTATTCTCACAAGATGGAAGGAGACATGAAATGCCTGCTAACGAAAGTCAGGGTGGAAGCAAACCAAGACATCTGAATTTGGTCACCAGGAGGATTCTACTGTATCACTGACCAGACTTAGAATTTGTCTCCAGACAGTTTATAGCCACCAAAGCACATTATACTTCAAGCTCTAAATATATTCAAGTTAGTCATGTTGCAAAACCATCTTAAGTTGAATCTCTGAACGTTTGTAATGAAATCTGTCCTCTCTCTGAACTAAAAAATCAATTCTCTGGCATAGTATTACAACCAGCTTTGAGATAGATATCTGGTTGCTGTAGAATAGCAAATATTCAGGACATCCTAAATTTATGTTCCCAGTAAGCTGGATAATTATTTTCTTCTGTAGGTGTGTGACTCTAGCAATCTTGATGAAGATTTCATAATAACACAAGAGTTCAATTATAGATATTTACTTATTTCCAACAGCAGTGTTCAGATTAATATCAATCAGACTTGCTCAAAGTAGAGGTAAAAACAGCTTCCGGGGATAATGGGCTGTACACAGCAGGCTCTAAGTTTGCTAAAAAAGCTAATTCTGAAGTTGTGTTAGCAGTAGGAAGTTTTACAAGAGAGGTATACTGTAAATAAGCCATCACTATTCTAACTGAAAGTATAGGCAACTAGGTCTAGGAAGAAATGTTCTTCCTAAACATTACTGCAGTATTAAATGATTATTTGGCTTTTGTTAATTTCCAGCATACTACAAATAACGCTGCATTTTATTTCCATCATAAAGCACCCTAAAATCTGAGCTTATTTTCATCCTACAAAAATGCCAAAGATTCTTTGAAGCATTCATTTTGTAACCATGACTCAACTTTCCATCAATTATGTCATATGAAAAAATTCTGGAGAATACTTCAACAATGTCCTCAGAGCTTTTAAATACTCCTTGTGCCTATGAGACTCAGCTAAGAGCAATCTCATACACTCAGTGCATGCCAGTAGATTAATTTTGCAACCTTAACAGTATTGAAATAGGAACAGATAAAGGACAGTTGAGTAGCATATTGCAAGTGAGTGAAACTTGCAGAAGAGAGGGGCAGTGAGGTGAACTTGTTGGTCAAACGATGAAAGAAATGACTGAGGAAGGAATGGGTTTTAGCCACTGGAGTTTGTTGGGCTTATTCTTGGAAGCAGAGGGCTTCCAGGAAAGGCTGCTCCTGCACAGTGAGGGTACGTGCATTTTGAGCAGCTCTACACACACAGAGGAGTTACGCTGCTCTGCTGCACCTCACATCCCAAATCTGGTACTGCTCTCGCTGTGGGCTCTGAATCCTACAGACCCTGTCCAAATCCAGTACTGGAGCTTTCTCCATTGCTTTTACCACTGTTTCAGCAAGAGCTGAAGCCAAGAGATCATCTAGGTGACATGACCCCACATATGCTGCTCATTGAGGTGGGTGCAGGCCAGCATTTAGATTGATTTAGGTATAGTTTGGGTAAATACAAGTCATCAGGCTCAATACAGGAGATACTGGAGGAAGTTTTATGGCTTGACTTGTGCTGGAGGTTGGATCGGATGATCTAATGGTTCCCACTGGATTTAAAATCCACACGTGACAAAAAAGTGCTTGCACTAATCTTGATGATCTTACATTTTTCTTTCAGTTGTGCTGGCACCATGGGTGTCTGTGTGACTGTGATGTTGGGAAAACCTATCCTGAAGGATATGTGGATCTGTAGAAACTGAACTTTGGATTCTGATATCTTCAGCGGTTTGCAGAATTGCAGAATTCATCTTTTTCTTTCTCTTCTCTTCTCTTCTCTTCTCTTCTCTTCTCTTCTCTTCTCTTCTCTTCTCTTCTCTTCTCTTCTCTTCTCTTCTCTTCTCTTCTCTTCTCTTCTCTTCTCTTCTCTTCTCTTCTCTTCTCTTCTCTTCTTTTCTTTTCTTTTCTTTTCTTTTCTTTTCTTTTCTTTTCTTTTCTTTTCTTTTCTTTTCTTTTCTTTTCTTTTCTTTTCTTTTCTTTTCTTTTCTTTTCTTTTCTTCAAATACCTGCAGCAGCCACACTGAGTTTATCCAGCTTGGGGCTGGGCATAGCCTCGCGTGTGATCCTGAGTTAATAGCTTTCTTTTTCTTTTTCTTTTTCTTTCTTTCTTTCTTTCTTTCTTTCTTTCTTTTTTTTTTTTTTTTTTTTTTTTTTTTTTTTGCTAACTTGCAGCAAAGTTGGAAAGAAAAAAAAAAAAAGAAAAAAAAACAGCCCCCAAAACCACAAGATAAATCTGAATAATACATACATTTTGGGAAATGGTGAACTGTTCATGGAACAGACATGAGCAGAAAAACAAGCTAAATTAGTCAGATGATTTATTCATTGTGTATGATTCACTGCATTGCTAGCTGCTTCCTTCTCAAGCCATAGAAGCTAGTGTATAAACTGATACAGGAAGAGTGGGATCGATAGAGAGAAGCCTCTCCCTCCTCTCCAAGGAAAATAGGTCACCTGTCCCTGCTACACTACTCTCCAAGTGCAAGGCACATCTCAATAGACCAAGCCTTCATTTCCAGCTAATGAAGTTTGTGTTTTTCAGGGCAAAATTTGCACAAGGAGTGTTTCCTTCCTTCCGATCGGCTCTCAAACCCCTGCTCGCTTTGCCCTATTCCCTTCCCCCATCCTGACAGCTCTCATTGTTCCCAGATGATGGCTGTTTGCCGGTCCAGGCGAAAAAGATTTTGTGGTCTAAATTCAGTGTCCCCAAGACAGCTGGTGCTGTAGCGGAAGGAAAGCTCCCTGCAGCCTGGGGTGATGCTCAGCATGGGATGGCTGCTCCCAAACAGACCAGGCTGGAGGTGTCATTTATGACTGAGATGGACACGGCACTGATAACCAAGATGGAGGTGGACCATCCAGGTCAATGGGGCTGGTGGTCAAAGCAGAGGGATGATGTAGAAGCACATTTACAGAGACCTGCCCTTGTTCTACCTGATCTGCATAAAACTACAGAGATTGGAAGCATCTCTGAGGCCCCTTTTACCTCCTAAACAAGGAATGATATATTCTGTGGCCATGTCTCTGCTGAATTTCTTGCACACAGCACAACCCACTGTTTATCATGTGACTATTTATAAACTGCTGTGGAAAATTCAGAAATAGCTTGTTCTCATCATACAGATCTGAGTGGAACAGCTGGAAATACTGACCAAGCTGGATCTGCACAGAAATTACGCACAAAGCTCCTGTGGATGGTATTTATTAGGAAGCTGGTGGGGAAGAGTTGCCAGCTCTGGATGATAAATATATTGAAAACTTGGGAGAGTGGGGTTTATTTACTGGCCCATCTTTAACTAATTAGGGAAGACAAACAATTATGGGAAGATGCTGCTGGCTGGACTACCTGACTCACAGTGCAGTCAATGGGCTAATGGAGATGTTTGCTTCTGCACTGCTGGTCTGTGGTGCCCTTCCCCTGTGATGACTCTTCCATGGCTCACATGAGGCCAGGCACCTGTGTGGTGTTTGCCATCCAGCCTTTAGCAAGGGATTTGGAAAATAAAAGCAAAGCAGGAATCAGTGAGCCTACTAAGCAGCAGCCATTCCAAGTGGGGAGGTAAAGAGCAGATGGGGCTCATCAAGGCAAACTGCTCCCCAAGGGTGGTTTGGTCACTCCAGACTCTGGAGAGAGCAAAATACCTCTTGGGTCAATACTTTGGTCATGAAGTCAGATCTTCAGGGCTAATATTCTGGAGCAAATACTCAACTGCATCTGAGGGCTGCGCTTTGTCTACTAGAGGACATTTGTTATTATTAAATCACGGCTCAGGTGGAATTTACTTCAGGAGACCCACAGTAAACATTTGAACCTGCTGCGGAAGTTCAGGAAAGAAGGCTCATCTGTTGCAAGGATCTTCAATTATGCTCAGCTTGAATGAGATCCAGGCCCAAACTGATAGCTTACCTCCTAGCCTTTTGAGAAAATTGAAATCCAGAGTTTTGTGGCCAGCATGACATTCACACTTAAAAGATTTCTGCAAATCCTTCAAAAATCTACTCCAAAAATACATTCCTTATAGAATAATCATTTCCCTCAAGTTTGGCTAAAACTGAAGAAACAAATGAGAAGCATAAGCCATTATGCACATCAGAATTTTCTTTTCTTTGTTTTAAGCAAGCTCTTAATTATGTAGTTAACAAAAGCAGATGTAGTCAACAGGTGGATGGAGTCAAAGTGCCATACAGGCAGACCAACACAATTCTTGAAGTCCCCAGTTACCTGCAACCATGCAGTGATCTGTTGTGAGTGTGCACCTTGGTATGGAGGCTCCTCAGTCTGGGGAGAAGAGAAAGAAGAAAGAAGGAAAATGTTAAAATATGATTTTTCCTCTCTTCTACTTTCCTTCCCTTTAAAAAAAAAAAAAAATATATATATATGGTAAAATGTGGGCAGAACAGAAATATGAATTTATAATGCATGACAATTCAGCAGAATGGCAGACTATGTCAGCTATTGTGGTACCATATATATTTGTTCTATTTCATTGGGAAAATATGTATCATTCAAGTAACAAATCATTTGGACAAATGCAGCTACATGGAAAACACCCATTGCATGAAGACACTCATTTACAATGAACTGCGCACAGAGAGATGGCAAGATTTCCTGGTGTAGTTGGTGACAAAGGGCTGCCATGTGATTGTTTCTCTGGAGCTTACTTGTTGGTTTAAGTCACAGTCAGAAACCACTTCTTGTATACAAAGTTATGGGACAGAACTGACTCCTTTTCTGTAACAGTATTCTGAAGCAGTGGAAAAAAACATCACACTTGACAAATCAAGATGGGCAGCAGAAGGCTTAGCACCTGGGAGGAGGGATATGTAGGAAAGGATGGAGTAAGGCTTAAAATCACATCCAAATAATTTTGCTCGGTACTAGAGTAGCTTCCCAGCAACACATGTTGAGCATCCTTGAACATATCAGAGTTTTTTGAAAATAGGATATTAGCCAAAAATGCACTTTGATTATCTTACATTGTCTTTGAAACTAAAACTGAATTATTTTGAGTGGTCTGGCTGAAGAGATTTGGGAGAGAAAAAAGAAGAATCAAATAAGGAGTTGCCTATTAAATCGGGCAAATCTTTTACTTCATAGCCCAAATACAGAGACAAGGAAGGGAGATTTCTATTCCTTCCTCTCCTTGTGGGTCACAAACCTCTGAGCTTTGCTCCTGGGGGAACTCCTGAGCCCAAAGTCAGAGATAGTGCTGCTCCCAACTACCTCAACCAATTTTCTCTTTTGCATAAGCTATTAAACATCTCTGGATACAGGCAGCTGAATGGCAGACTCTTCACTGTGGATAGGCTGGTCAAAGATGGAGCTTTTCTCTTGTTGATGAGGCTTGTTTTGAGTAGGATGTTGAGAAGATGCTTAGCAATAGGCTGAAAAAAATCTCTAAATACTGAAATATGAGACATGAGAATTTTATCCTGGGAGGGTGACACTTTTCTTCCTCACTTTTCCTCCCCAGCTGACACTGGCAAGGGAGTATAAATCAAATCACGTAATTCCTTTAACAATTTTGGCCTTCTGTCTTCATTTACTTTCTTATGCTTTTATTAAAAAATAGTCACAGTGATGATCACTTTTGTATGCTGAGAGATATCCATGAGTTGTGAACTACTGAGTTTAATACAGCACGACCACTGAAGTCTGTATATACTTTCAGAGCTTCCTATCCAGCACTGTACACAAGACATCAGCTATTTTGCCCTTTCAGTATAAACTACTTTTTTTTTTTTTTTTGGCTCTTGCAATATATTATTAAAAATTGGGAATAAAATTAATTTATTTTTCAGGCAATAAATTAAATAGTGATGACTCTGGAGAAAATGTTGCGCATTACTTTAACCACAAAATAAATCCCAATGAAGATGACATGTTCTCATGTCCCAGCATGTACACTAGTCAGCGTATCTAAAAATGCACCTCATCTTTTAATTATATCTAGGCTTGGAGTTGTCATCTCTTTAATGGCAATCAAAATATTTCCACACGCAGAAAGAAAAGCTCACAGCCTTTGAAAATGTTTTTTTTTTTTTTTTTCTGTGAACATGAGGTGAGCAGATAGCCCAAGCCCTAGGATCAGTGATGCAAAGGCAGCGGCGGAGCAGGGGGTGGCTCTGGGAGGAGAGGGCTGCAGGGAGGGTTGGAGCTGCAGAAGGAAGCGCGGAGGTAAAGTTTCCCTTGTCTCCTTTGCATATTCATGGCATGGACCCGGCTGTTGAATCATAGTTTTCCTTTGCTTTCTTAACAGATTTCTCTGTGTTAATTAGATGGAAAATGTGGTAGTGGTTTATATAGCGCACATCCAAACTCACCGCTGGTAATAAATTAAAAATTCTTTAAGTGTGCCATTATTTTGTCAGTTCCAAGAAAAGGTTCAAAGGTAAATGTTGATTTTAGTACAGTGGTGGCGATTCTGCAAGTTTTGCCCGCAGAATACCAACATATCTTTCAGTGAATACTTATGAGCTATCGATTAAAAGAAAGAAGTTGCAGAGCTTGCGGTGCAAGGCATGATGCATGTTTGGGAAGCTGCGCAAATGTCTCTATATTAAATGTATTCGCCCGATCTCAAAAGATCATGCTGGAACTGTAAATTGTAACCCCTAGCAAAAGTGTAATGTTGATTCAAAGCAGGCATCTTTCTATTAGACTGTTTGAACAGATCTCCTTAGACAATGATCATAACCTCCCTCTCTGTTCCTTCACACATAGGTTATGATATCTATACTCTTCTCCCTGCACGTGACTCCACTTTTATGAGCTGTCTCGGGCTCTCCTCTGATTTTATGCTTGAAGCCAACAGGGATAACACGAAGCCCTGAACATAATGACAGCCTTTGCATTCAATCACTCCTTGCAGCAAAGCAGGGACACGGGAGGGATGTGAGGGATGCTGACTGGCTGAGGGGGAGCTGGACAGTGCCGGACGGGACTGAGATTGCTGGGATCCGTGTTTATAGGGCAATGCAGCGCAGATCAGCACCATGCCTCACTCCTAGGAATGTCCCCTCAGTGCACATCAGTCCCATCGAAACGAGCCCCGCTGTGTTGCTGGGCAGCCCACGTGCTGCCAAAGTGAATTACACTCGGTACAAAGCCACCTATAGAAAGAGACCTGTGTTTTTTTTTTTTTTTTTTTCCCGTGTAGAAATAGAAATGCACACTGATTTCTCATGCACGGTTTGGAATCTTTGCTTTTGAAAATGTGGCTTGCGGCTTGCTAATGTAAACATTTGCATTTTTGCACTCTGGATCTAAAAGCAGACATTTTCCAAAATATTGCTGGGCAGGAAAACTTCATCTTAAATTTGCATGCCAGGTTTCTTTTAATTTATTTTTAAACGACAATCCCTTATGTCTGTAATTGCGTATAACTCATACCAATTATAGAGGAGAGGCTGAAACTGCATCTAAGCTGCGTGCAATGCCAAAGCCGAGCCCACAAAATAATTCAGTGAAAAGTTCAGACTTTAGGTTGGTCACCAATAGCTGTTCCTAACGCTGTAAAACAGCTGCCGCCTAAAGTATGACCAACGAAAAATCTCCCCTCAGCATCATGATGGACAGATTTTAATACTTCAGTTATTAAAAATTAATAATGTTGCCCTTTAAAATATATTTAGGGACATACAAGCAAGTTTGTGAGGAAAAACATATTCAGACAAGAAGAAATGCCTCAGAAAGGGGGGTAAAAAAGAGCTCAGTCTGCACTTCTCTGTGCCTATGGGAGAGGCATGTAGGAGCGGGATCCACAGCCCAGCAGTTCCCCCACTTGCCGTGTGCTTGGTGAAACACAAGGGCAGCAATGACACTGTTGTGCTCCTGAGACCTCACATCCTCTTCTATCTCGGTTCTCGTGCTGTGTTCTCATCACTGGGGTTTTGCACCTAAGAAGGGCTAATAGGTACTAATTATGATTATAGTGCAGCTATTTTTGCTATACTTAGTACGGTCCCATATGCTTAGGGTTCTGGAAGACAAAGGAGACAAACTGAATGATTTTGGATGTGAAATTCATTTGCAGCGCTATAATTCCTTAATCTAAGATGAAAGGGTGTATTGGATGGGCTGGCCTATGAATGAACACACACTGAAACTCCCGGGTATTTTGTTTTATGTTATCTGACCCCCAAACTGAAGAAAATAGCAGAATCTAGATTTTTAAATTTATTTCCCTCCCTCCCCCCCCACACACTCTTGTATTTTTTCCTGCAGAGTTAACTATGCATTTGCAATCTTTTCAGCACACGCAGGGCAATGAGAGGCAGGCACAACACTGTGGCACGTTTGAAAAATGCTCACAGTGGTGAAGAATCAAATTTTTTGCTGCAATAACTCTGCTGAAGGCAGGGAGTCAGCTGGGGGGGCACTGAGCTGCCAGGAACTTGAGCAGAGCCGCCAAAGTTTGGGACAGACATAGAGCACAGCTTACCAAGGGAAATCTCCTCCCTCTGACCAAATTGCTCACGCAGTTTACTTTTAGCAAAAACTTTTCCTGCATCCTAGGAAGAGTTTAGCAGGAAAGTTTTGAAATTTCTTCGACTGTGGCACATAAATAGGAATGCAGTGCTTCTTCGAACATGAAAATAAATAGGTTAATAAATCTAGAATGATTCTGCGACTAATTCTGAATGAAGGCATAATTCAGAAAAAATATTTTGCTGGGATCAAACTAAGCCAAGGTTTTGTCCTTTTGTACAGTTCCAATTTCTCTGTTTCTTTCTCCCTTTTTTTTGCTGCGGGCCCAGGCATAATCTTACAGTCCCAATAAATGAAAAATATGCGTTGAGGGAATCAATACAGTGATTGCAGGATTTTTTTTTGAGCAAGGCTCTTTCAGTGGTGGCTGATTAATTTGTGTTTTATCTAACATAAAATTGTCTTTAGGTTTCACTCAGAAGTAAATCGTTCTTTTAAGACGTTCGATTTTGTTTTTAAATAATTAACAGAGAGAAAGGAGCTTTGAAACAGTTCAATTAATTTAACAACAATAGCCTTTGGAGGTATAGATACAACTGCATGCTCCACTCAAGCAATAAAATTAGCAATAAGTGCACACTGCGGAATAGGATTAGTGCATATCTCAACAGAGGGACGTGGCAGCCTCAGTGCAGAAGGAAAGTGCTCACACTCACTGAATCCCAGGAATATTCACGTTTCCTCAACAGCCTGTGTTGCTGAGCAATAATTTAAACTGCAAGTAGCTGTTAAAAATAGCGAATGAAATGTGGAAAACGCTCCACTTGGGAGTGAGGAGAACAGAATGCAAAGTTTTCTTTCACAAATCAGGTTGTGTTTATTTACCTTTCCCTCTCGCCCGCATGTTTCTATGGAATATATGTATCACAGCTATTTAAAAGTTTGACAGTAGGAGCACAAATGTCAACCAATGGGCATTATTCAGCATGAAACATCTGCAGCAAGTTGTGAAATCATCGTAATACTGTAAGGAATACGTTGAGCAAAAATTCCTGTGTCTAATATTGTTACACAATTTTATGTGATAAATGGGCAGAACAAATGCTCCTCAGAATTACATTTTTGTTCTACGTTATTCTGCAAAACTAATTGGTGGATGACCTTAGGATGGATGATTTGTTAATTTGCAGATGCCTCGCTGCTTTCCCCTCTGTCTCTGCTGCTTCAGGGGAGCGCACGGTCACAAACTCTGTGCGTACACAAAGCCTCTCTCGTAGGCATTTCTCAATCACTCATCAGACCATGTTTAAGCGCTAAATATATTTATTAGGCACACACATGCCCACCCACAAATGCAAGATACATATACATATCTACTTGCTAGACATTCAATTAAATATGTATTGTAAAAGGCAAAAGTGATTTCAAAGATTTGAAGACAACCGTGATGACAGTATATATTACTGTTAAACTCACCACGGCACATCTGCCAAGCAGACTGGGGACTTCTCCGTACATCTTTGCTGGGAAGCTGAAGGTAAACATCATTTGTTTGCCAGAACAGCGTGGAAAATATTTATGATTTTTAGGAACAGTCAGTGAGACATTGCTAAGGGAGCAATACATTTGGTTTTTAAATGAACTCATCTCCAGCAATCAGCTCTTAGCTAAATGAACTACGCCACCGAACACCTCAAGCCATCATTTTGGGTGTGAACGCTGACACCACAGAGGATACCTTTTAAGTACAATGCATTTATGAACTCATTTTTTTTTTCCCCGAGGTTTAAAAGCATAATTTTTATGCACAGCATCAGTGGCCTTGTTTAATAAATCTCCTCGCTGCCGCAGCTCACCTTTAGGAACGATGGAGAGTTTAACCACATGTGGGTAAAGTTTGAGCCCTTGGGGTTTTATGAGAGCAATATTCCTTTCCAGGGCACTGTCCGCAGAAACAGATCTTAACCTTTCCCTGCAGACAAGCAAGCAGAGAAGTGCAGAACTGAAGCAAGCTATGTTTAGCAGAATTTTACATACCATAATCTCTTTACCATGGTCAGACAAGGCTGGAATTTTCGAGATGATCTCTTATGGCACGGATCCATTCCAGGACAGAGCTGATTTACAGCTTAGCGCCATTCTCCACCCTTCACTGAGAGTAAGTTAAATGACCCAAGAATAACATTAATATGTACTATAACTAGATAGAATGGTGGTCTAAAGGGTGGTCCGAGGCATTAGCTTTCACCCTAGGAAACTCAAGCTCATATATTGCCCAGAAATACTAATAAGGGTCAAGTATCATTACTATTTAAAGAGGGCGACAATGCTGTGAGTTATGGGGATGTGAGGGAAGCAGGGCTCCTCTTCTGCCTTCCACCAGCCCCTTGTCTCTGCCCTGAAATGCTTTGAACAAACTTTGGGTGAATGCAGACTCATGTTTTGCGTGCTGTTTTGTGCCTGTTCTGGTTTAAAAATACCCACAGACCAATTGTTTTACTTGGTTGGGCAGATCTAATTAACCTCATCTGAGTCTGTGACAACCCTTTTCTCCCAATTCCCCCTTTCATCAGGGCAATGGTTTCAAAGTGAAAAAGCTGAGAGAAGCTGAAACTGAAAGTTTAAAATTACGTTAGTCGGGGCATGAAAATATTTCCAGAGAAACAAGAGAGATCAGACAAAACAATAAGTAGAAAAGTAAGATGTTGAAATTATTTTAAGACAGATGCCTTTTTAAAGTGTATTAAGAACACCTATCAGGGAGCCCGGCTCCAGCAGTTCCTCGCACAGGAGGCATTTTATCTCCACAACATCTGGCACTGTCAAGGAGGTACAGTTGTAGACCTTACCAGATGCAGACACTCCATACATAAAAGTGCACTAACAAATCATACCGTTAACAGCAGCACAACACAAGTGTTTCTTATACATCCATGAAGAAAACCGTTCCATGGCTATGGGAGAGCGTAAAGAAAAAATGCCACTTAAAAAAAAAAAAAAATCCTTAAAAAACAACCAACAAAAGAAAGCCAAAAACCCCTAACAGAAATTTCCTATATATCCTAAAACATGAAAATAACTCAGAGAGCTTTATTTTCAGGTTTTTTTTTCTTTTTTTTTTTTTCTTTTTTTTTCCTTTCCTAGATGACTGACAAGAAAGCTTCTTTCTTCAGGGTGAAAAACTCCTTGTCCCATAAATCTGTGTGGTTGACATATCTAGGTAAATTTGTATCCTTGCTCAAAGGGATCACTGATTTTATTCTCTATGGATTTTTCACTCACTCTATTGTGGAAAGTGAGTTGAGGCAGAAAAAAAACCTGCTTGATATTTGAAGGGAGGTTTACATTATTTTATATCATCCACACTGTTATGTTGTCACTCAGCTTCTTTTATGAACTGCTTAAAACATGATACTATACTACACAAACTGTGCCCATTTCTGAGTATGCCGTGTATTCCATATATTGAGGGTCGTGAGCCCAGTGCTCCTGTCTGTTAGATGAACGTGACTGCCTTCATCCCAGCATAAAGCATGGAGATATTTGGAAGTTATTTATTACATTTCTAGAAAACATAATCTATGTTTCTTACTTTATTTAATCTTTTTATCGTCATTATTATTGTTAATCATGGTTTCTCTGGAATTCTTTCGTTATTATAAATGAACATCTATGTATCAAGGCAGCCTCACCTGAGGTAAATCAGAACATCACTGACAATACCGTAATTGCCACAAACCAAGGATTTTGTTTGTTTGTATCCCTCCTTATGCCTTCAAAAAGCAGATGATGCGCTGTAGGACTTAGTCCTATATACAGTCCTGACAAAAAGTAAGGCAGAATTTCTATTTTTGATTAATTTCTCTGCCTGTGAACAATCCCCCCACCCTTTTAGTAGATGATTAATACAACAAGTAGGTCCCATCTAAGTATCCTTTTAAGATAAAAGCACAGCTCGATGTTTTGTACGGCATTATCACAACAAAATGCAGCAGCATGCTGCAACCTGGAGGAATTCCTTCAGTGCACCCAGTAGCACTCCTCTCAGAGCTGGAGCCATAACACGCTGTCAAGAGTTTGTTTTCTGTTCCTACAATAGGCTTCAAAATTTAATTTTCTACGAAATGTGTGGTGCCTCCTGGAACATCAGCGATTTTAGCTGCATGTGCTCTGTTATGACAGCAGTGATGGCGGTGGTGCATGCTAGGAGCAGGGATTAGATATGGGTCAAATGTTGAACCATCTGGATTTACCATGAAGTATCCCTTATTTTTGATACCTCTGTTTAGGCTCACTGCAAAGCGACTTCCCCTTCTCTCAAAAGTTTCTCCTTTCTTTTCTTGGCTGGTGTGTGCGGAGCTGCACTACTTCTACCACCCTGTGGCAATTCCATGCCATGACATATGTGTTGTGCAGCCGGGCTGCGGGCAGGCTGGGAAAGAACGTTGTACACAATTGTTTGTCTCCTCGGCTTTAATTCTAGGGGCAATTAAATTGTTTTGTTGGTTTGATGCACATAAGGTGCAGAGTGATGAGTAGATTCTTTAAAAGAGATTCCTACTGCTAAAGTGCTTTTGGATGTGTAACTCAAACAGTGTTAAAATACCCCCTAAAAGCTGCAAGGAATGGACTTTGGTTTTGTACCTGAAGTGCTAATGCATTACAGAGATAGAAAACCTTACAGACAACTAGTAGGCAGTACATCAGACACATATATCTGCTTCACTTAACATGTCAGGAGATGGTGGGTACAAAAAGTGAAGTTATCTCGATCAAAAAAGAAAGGCTAATGCAATTAAAATTTTCTCGCTGCATGCACATTTCACAAATTCCCTGAATTTTATATGGAGCAGATGGTGTTCAAGCAAATCAAGAAGCTGAAGCTGGGGAAAAAAAAAAAACCAAAAAAAAAACCACACAACCCAAAAAAAAACCAAAAAAAACCCACACCAATGGAGGAACTCATATATTTCTTCAAACGATAAGATGAACTGCAGATGTTTGTTGAGGAGTGGTGCTGACGCAGACGACCTAAGCAGCAGCAGCTTAAAAAGAAGAGTCCATTTGCGTTCAGCACTGGCCAACCACATTAGCTGTCACCGTGTGATTTATTAAGGCCACTTGCTAGATTTTATGTCGACAGAGAAATTGCGACTAAAAAACTCTAACCTGTGTTAATAGGGAACATAGCAAAATAATAGCTGCAGTGTACTCTGCACCCTGCTCGCACGTTTAGCTCTTTTGGATGGACAGAGATATTTAAGCAGCGTAGCTCACTTCCATCAATCTTTCAAAGTTTTGACCAAAATGCCTTCATGCTTCTTCATTTTGTCCACATGGTTCTCGGTAGTGCTGCTAAAATACTGTGCTTATCTGACACCTGCAGTCAAATTAATCCCTGGTTAAGCCTGACAAAGTCACTGAAAAGAAAACAGTTGTCTGCTTAAGAACTTGTGATTCAAACACAAAACCAGCTGCTTGTTAAGTGGTTAAAAAACATTACTGAGCGTTTAAAAAATAATTTCAAGATTATACTTGATAACATTTACAAAACCTACAATTAACTCAGTGTTTTACTGGGGGAAAGTCGCACCCTGATGCGCCAGTGTTTCAGAAAATCACATCTTCTCAGAACTTGTTGTAACTTGGCGGTAAATATTTACTCTAGACAGCAGCTTAGTATACAAAGTTTCAGCCCAAAAGCAAATATTTCATACCAAGTTTCAAATATATGGATTTTCCCATTTGTGAATGATTCAGGCAGCCTTTCTCCTCCCTTAGAACAGCGAACTCAATCTATAAACATAAATATACCATTTCAGAGGAGCAAGGATGCAAATTACACATCAGTGCAGCAGTCCTCAGGGAGTTTATTATGGGGTAATTGGACCAAACAAGGGCCAACTTCTGGCCTGATTTACAGTCTCAACATGCCTATTGACATCAGTGGAGTACACAAAGTCTAAGACAAGGAAGAATTTGGCTTTAAGGGGTTGGAAAGAGTTTTAAATTATTCCAGCTTAGCCTCCCTGGGCGAACTTCTGCTCTGAAGGGGCACCATTATAAACACAACTCACAGGCAGCTCGACTTGCTGCCTTCAGATGGGTGTAACTCTGATGCTTACTCATCAATCCTGAATTTGGCTCCTATAAACGATTATAGCTCTCTGCAGCTATTGAGTAACATCACTGTGTGGTTTTCTTATGTAATTCTTTGGGCTTGTTGCAATGCAAAGCTTCAGGCTGGAGGCCAAGACACACAGGGTACGAGCGGCTTCAGAAATAACCACCATTCAGGTTTGTTTGCTGCAAGGAGCTCGAGACGGAAACCACTAACTTAAGAAAGATGAAATAAGTAACAACCTCATGTGCAGCTCAGCTTTTATAAATCCTGCCTGAAATTACTCCAGTTTTCACGCAGTTAGGAAGAGAGTACAGGGACAGGTTGATATAGCTGTTGTGTTGGGGTCTTTGCTGTGTTGCATATGCTGCAATCAGACAAAGACTGCACTTCTCAGCAAGCATCTCAGATGTCATAAGACATGCATAGGAATGGGAGGTCAAGGCTACAGTTGTCAGAGGGCTGTGGCTGGTGCTGGGGTAAACACACTCTGGCCATGACCAAAGGCATGGGAGCAGAAGGCAAAGCCCCTACTCTAATGCCTATAGGTGGCTTTTGGTCCGACAAGGAACATACTTTTGGATACAGCTCAACCTGGAAATGACCCAAAGTGACTCCTTCACAGTCCATGGCAAGCTGCTAGGAAGCTTCTGTGCATGTGACCATTGTACATTGTCCACATACGTCCACATACATGTATACATGTGTACAATACATATGTGTGTATTATCATTGCCAATTGTCCACGCGTTTCAGGTCACCTTTTTTGTGGTCCTAGAATATGTAAGAGATGCTGAACTGCAACTCAACTCAAGGCCGATATGAAGTAATTAGGGGCATTAGGTCTATCTTTTGAATTAATGCATAGGTCAATGCCTATGAAATTACAGAGAGGATTTTTCTCATTTAGTACTGTGTTTAATTGCCAGTGGTATTTCTTCAGACCTCTTCCAGTAGCTACTCCCAGCTATTGTGTGCTACTGTGATTTTCACTGAGTTTGTTGTGGAAACAAAAGCTGACAGTTGAGTCTGAGTCAGATTTAGGTTCTGCCAACCAAAGAGTTTGTTAAGGTACCAATGACTCAGTCTTCTGCAGTTCTTGGGATGTGCCATCAGAAAGGTGAGATGTTTACAGTGTAGTTATGGATATTGCTAAACACAGGACATATCTGCAAGCATAGCTTAAGAACTCTTGAAGGATGCCTGGCTGTACCCCACAGATGGGCTGGTTCCGTCAGTCAGTAGCAATTACACGAAAGCTGGGTCTGTGTTCAGCTTCTGTGGCTGTTCACTGGCAGCAGTGGGAACCTCTGTGGATGGACAGGAGAGGGGCTTTTAATGGATTCTATTGTGCAATGGGACCCCCTGACTTGCTTTTGGATAAATTTGATATCAAGTTAAAAGCCAGAACTCATTCAAGAAAATGCTCAACACCAGAGGACTGGAATTTTTGCTGTGCGCTTTTGTGTTTGCCTACCAGGAAATTTTCCTTCACTGTAACATGTCCATCTGTGGGTGCCTCTTTGTGCCTTTCTTTCTACCTCATCAGGGGAATGGATTACTTTCAGATACCTGTTTGCACAGGACCTGAGAGAATGGGACGCCGATCTAGTCTGAAGGATAGTGCTTATTCTGCCAAGGCTATGGAAGACATTACAGGGGATACGGCAACACCAAAAAGGTATCAAAACTGACCTCCCTGAAATGCAAAATATACAAAAGAAAAAAAAAAAAAAGACTTAGATTCAACCACAGGTCTGGGTATCCTATCCTCACCCTTTTTTGTGCTGGTGACCACGATGCCAAGTTGTATTTTTGCCAAACTTTACAAACTCTTGTAATCTTTGGCAGTGCCATATCTTTGATGTCATTGCATCAGATAGATTCCTTGCCTGAATGTTGTGTGTCATTAAATAATTTATTAAGAAAAGTCATAAACGTAATTTAAATAAGTTTGCTATCTCAGCAAGCTGCATGTTCAGTCCCCATAAGCGTTCACATAATAAACAGTGCTGTAAAACTATTGTTGGTAATGCCTGTGTTATTCCTGCTCTTGCTAAATGCACTATGGAAATAAAGTAGCTCTCCTAGTGTTAATGATTGGTTAATTAAAGAAAACTTCCTAGTTAACATTTGGTAACAATGTAATAAGTAACTTTCAATTAAAATTTTCTATGTATGGAGAAAATGTATAATGAATAAATCAGTAAAGGCTGCATAATGGAAGCATATTAGTGGGGTGAATATATTCTTGTAACTCAAATTTCTATAGCACTTTAGTATTATCTTCTATCAGAAGAGAATGTACAATTACCAATTTTATCTTATCTTAGACTTATTATGAAAGAGTAGTAAAGGAAACTTCATTCCAGAAGCTATAATGTGATTTTTGATTAATAGTGGGATTTTTATGTAACAAGAATATTTCTCCTAGGCAAAGTATGCACATGTAGCTTTGCCTGAACTGACTTGTTTCTGGCAGGCTTTTCCCTGACAGAAGTTTTGCTTCTCTATAAGTGTACGTATTTGTCTGCATGTAGAGATGATTTAAGCATACAAGATCTAAAACATTCTGAATCTGAGCTACCTGAAAGGACTCACACCTTTATTTCATATTTTCATCCATTTAACAAGACTCACTAAACAACACCTTCTGCTTATCTTATGAAATGTCAAAGATGCAAAGAGAAATGTTACAAACCTGAACAAAATTAATCATCACCTGAAGTCTTCTAAGGGGGTCTCATTTGCCTGTACATGCATTAGAGGCTGCTACTGGGATCCATGTGTGCATGATGGTGGGTGTCCAAGAGACTATCTAAAATAATGCAATGCAGCCCTGCAGCACCACCCAGCTCCCCTCTGCCACAGGAAGGAGATGGTTCTGAGCATGGCAGAAATGGGAGTTTTGCTCAGTGCAATGTGCCCTGCATTTCACTTGTCCTTGCAAAGAAAGCTCTTGCTTGACCTGGGTGCATCCTGTGTCCTTCACAGCTCAGTATCTTTGGCCAGAATGGATTAAGTGTAAGTCGACAAGCTCACTGTGCTGTGCTGGCTCTCAAGGTAATGAGAAACAAATCTCCTACAGACTCATTCCAATACGTGACTTGATGCTCTAGCAATTTTGCCTTGGCCATCTTTCTTCTTTCTTTTTAAGAGAGACTGTTTCCATTTCTAGCTTCAACTGCTCTAAAAGCATTCAATTTTATTTTTAGCCGGAGTTAAGGGAGTTGTTCCGGATTTGAGCGAAAGAACCAAAATAACTAAATTTTGCCCGGCTTCCCCTCCAAACCCACCATTTTTTAAAATTTGTTTATTTTTTTTCCTGGTTGTTGTTGTTGTAGTTTTTCGTAACTGCATTTTTTTTTTCTTTTTTTTTCTTTTTTTTCCCTTTCTGTTAGTGTACATGAAGGACCATTTATCCTGCTTTTATTTCTCCCTGTATGTCTCAAGAACCAACCAGAATTGTTTACTGTTTTCTGGATTCTCCTTAATTTTCCTTCAGGTTGCCCAGAGAGGTGGTGAAAGCCTATTCCTGGAGACATTCAAGGTCAGGCTGGATGGGGCTCTGAGCACCTGACGGAGCTGTCGATGTCCCTGCTCATCGCAGGGGGTTTGGATCAGATGGCCTTTAAGGGTCGCTTTCAACTCTAAGGATTCTATAATTCTATAACTAATTCCAAAAATACTACAGGTTACTTTGATTTCACTTTCAATATGCTTTGTTTCCAAATGTGCCCCTGCTTTTATACCATAAATGCATGTCTATATGTTTATATATACGTATTCATACATATATTATGTCATATATAAAGATACTTAGGTATTTAAATGATAACTTTGGACTGCCTCATTTCTAATCAGCACTATAATAAACTGGCACTGCTTGGCATGTTATTATTTCCTATATATTTTTTCAGTCTCCATTGCCAATATTGCCAATATTCATCAGTTGCTGAGAATACATTAGGTCCTAATGTTGCTATTTAAATATAAGGTACTGCACTAAATATAAGGTTTGATTCAAATTCTACATTGATCATGGACATTCTACTGCTGTAAACAAGCATTTGTGTCAGATGAGATATACATGTGATGCCTGGTACTCTTTCTTTTGAACAAAATAGAGGTGTTTTTGCTCATCATTTCAAATATAAATAGGTTTGCTTTGAAGTGACCTTTTTATACTGTTTTAATGGCTTAAGATTTGTTTCCATCCTTGAAAATAAAAGCAGATAACCACAGTCATGTTCACACTCTTTTCACTCCATAAAACCAGCAGAATCAAACATGATCTGTCTGTACAACCAAATGGTGTTCTCTGCCAAACTGTATGGAAGTAATATCATTTCAGGTTGTACCAAAATTGGCTGAGTAATCACAGCCAGCAGTTCTTGGACATTAACGTTATAGCATACAAAACTGATGGTGATAGCATACAAAACTGATTCACTAGCTTCCCTGCTGCACTCTCCAAAGCATCTTTAAACATGGACAACATATGAAACACCTTCTTAAGGTGAAACACCTTACAGCCCAAGGATCCGCTGCTGCCATTTGGAAGCCACCAGCACCGCACAGCATCTATCAAACCCGAAAGGTGACCTTTGCCATTCAAGTTTCCAGTAATGCTGTGAACGTAGCGCAGATGCTCATGAACTTTTTCAGAAAATCAAAAGAAAATTGGGCCCCTCAGTTAGTACAAGAAAGATGATGGCATAATTTGAGATGTCTGTTATCTCACTTGGAATATAAAGAATCATTTCCAGCTTCCCCACCACAAATCTTTAAACAAATACAAACAAAACCAGTAGCAGATCATAGCTACTATGTAATTTCTTCTTTTCCTTCCACTGAAAGCATATAGAGTCCTCTAATTGTAAATTTTGTTTTAAAACAGACAGCCCCTTTAGATCTGGTATCTTGTTTTCAATAGCGCCTGCAAGGAAACCAACGCTGCTGGTTGCCACAAGAACAAAAGGCCAACATGGAATGGAAGATGACATCTTCACTTTTTTTATAGGTATCTGCAAATAGATTCAATAAGCTGCTCTCATTTTCTCTTTAACACCTCACCAAGAGTTTTCCACCGTGCCTCCCAGATCCCTGTTGTTCCCTAAGTTCTCCTCTCCCTCTCCTGGTCCCATTGGTTTGTGCTTTGACTCCATCCCAGGCTGGCACCCCTACCCTGCATGCACGGGGAGTCTGAGCAATACCCAGGTGGCACCGGTTGCCCCTATGTTAAATTAGCCTTAAAAAACAATTGACTTAATGACAGAATTGCAGACTTGTAGCTTGAGAGGAAGGGATGCTGAGTGGGGTCTTGTTGTTCAAACTCCCTGCACAGTGGTTTGCAAGCAGAAAGAAAAGGATGTAGACAGAAATAACAAATACTTCTGAATGTCACTGTTTGGCTAGTGGCTCAGAAGTAGAGTCCCACAGAAAGTTTCTGCTAAATGAACATTTGCCTTCAAGGAAATGAGAACAAATGACTCCCCCGACCTTTTCAATGTTTTGTCATGCTGCCCTTAGCTTCATTAATGTTTACATTTTCAACAAATTATTGAGTAGATAAAAATGCTGCAGCTCCTTATGCTCCATTTTGAGGCATCCTTACAGTGAATCAATGACCCTGGTAATGATGGGCCTGGTATAAAAAGCTCGTACATCTGCTGAATTAAAAGTTGAAAGAGCTCAAGAGATAGATTGAGCAAAAAGCAAATTCTGGGAACAACCCTCACCTAATAGAAAGTGCTAGTAAGTAAAGATTGTATTTTGAAAATAATGTTCACACTTTTCTTTCTTTTCTTTTCCACCCTTATTCTAACACAAGCCACATTCCACCAGGATTTTTTGTTTATGCTTCCTTTAATGTCAACTGTTGTGTTCACAGACAAAGCTCATCAGCAATATACACAAGTGTGAAAATCTCTGCAAGAATTTGAATGTTTATGACTTACTGTGGAAAAAAAATCATGTCCAGTTTGAAAAATGAGAATGTTTTTAATGTGGATAGAAAATAAAAGCCCAAGCAATCTGCAGTCTGTAGTTCAGACCTGTGCCTATTCCCTGCATGCATGGTACCTTGTACACCTGTGGGGCGATGAAGTACAACAGCAAATAGTCACGACGTGGGATTTCAAAATCAAGTATGAAGGCACAGATGTGAAAACAGACCACAAAGCCTGTGAGATATTACACTTGGTGTGATCTTTCTCTGGCTTAGAACTGATATAGGACTGATACAGACCTGATGTGGTGTAGATTCAATCCCTATTGGAATAAATGGAGCTAGACAGGAACAAAACATGAGGCAAAGGAGTGGAAAATTAAGATGATTATCTTAGAGTTATGAAAACACCATTTATTTGCAGAATTGACATACTTTGTGGTTTCTGTTGCTTGACTCTCCAAACATTTCCTTATGCTGAAAACGCACTTGAAAACAAGTACTTGCAATTAATTGTGATGACTGTTTATTTTGGAACTCTTCTTGTATGTTTTAGGATGAAGAAGGAAGCTTGCTGCCAGGCAAGAGGGAATCTTTGTTTTACTTCTTTATAATTTGTGGCCATGTCACCAGCTGATGCATGAAGTTACAGGAATAGCTGCTATTTCTTTTTCCTTGTGCAAATACACCAGGCATTTTCTAGCCCTGAGTTATTCATTATTTTTTCCCCCTCTCAAGACTTTGGCATCTGTTGCTGTCAGATAATTTGTAGCATGGCCCACTTGACCCTTAGTTCATAGGTCATCAGAATCTATATGAAGAAGGTTATTCTCCACTATTGTCGGTCAAGGGATTTACATCCTAACTCCTATTAATGCCTGTAAATCTCTCATGCATCAATGACAAAAGAGGGCCTAAATTAGAATCATATTTGCTTATGAATACTACTGGTGTACTGACACAATCCAAGCAGGTGTGGAAGAGGAATATCTCAAGCATATGAAGTTTCATGAAAAGTCTAAGAGGAATCCAACCCTGCAACCTTACAGGAGTAAAATTAGAGAGATATCTAGCAATATATTATTAATTATTCTGAGAAAAAAAAAAGTTTGGAGAGGTGTTGCAGCCTTGAGGCAACCAAGACATACAATGCAGAAGCAGTTGACTGACCAGTTATGCGCTAATAGAGAGAACTGTGCTGAGTATTGGAGTGGCTGATGTCAGGCAGAGGGATTCTGAGAGTAACTCAACATCACAGGCAGTGCAGCAGTTCATAACACAGGCAGAGTGGAGGGCTTATTATATGGAAATATCCGAAGCTAGCTCCTCCTTAACTTGAAGAGGGTATAAATACAACTGTTTAGTAGAGGTCTGGGCATATCCTACTCCAATACCTGCTAATAAAAACAATTTTATTCCTCCAAGTAAGGTAAATTAATGCATTACATGAAATCAGATGTACCTGTGTATTAAATGTAGTAAGTGTTGTTATTAAAGTGACTTCTTCAGAGGGGAACGAATCCCATGACAAATACGTTATACACTGTCTTTATTCAGTTGTCATTAAAACCAAATTCCTCTTGCCTCGTGAGAGTCTGTGTAGAGGAAGGAGTTCAAAATTTGGATGACAGTCACCCTAAATGCAGAAAAGTTCTTGGTAGCCACAGAGATAATTGAACTTAACATGCAACAAGCCAGAACTCAACCTTGAGTCAACCTTCAATCTTTGCCAGTTCTTCAGATAATTATAAACATTTGTACTCAGTTTTTTAAAAATGTCAAAGTCAAAGACAGTACAGTCAGTTAACTTGCAATTAAAAACAGTGCATACAAATAAATTCAGCCTTTTCCATGATAAAAATTAAGATATCTCATGACTACACAAATCAGAAGAGAACTCACAATTTTATCTCTAGCTTTATCTCGTCAGGATTATTTACTGCTTTTTTATCCTGGAAGAGCACACCTGCACATACTCTACGTTTTCCTAGATGGGATATAAAAGATATTCTTCTCAGGTTACTAAACTGAGGCACTAAGTGCCTTAAGAAGCAATCCTGACCTATGCAAGTAGTGCTTACATAGGTATTACGTAAGAAAATTGTTTTTAAATGATTCATTTATTTATTTCTTAGCTGGAGACTTACAGATATTTTCAGATAAACATTTGGATAGAGTGTCCCTTAACATATGATTTATCTATTTCAGTTTAGGTGTCAATTTTCTGAATATTTCAGAGGGAAAAAAGATAAAAATTACCTATCAACTTGAGTAGCAAAGTCTGGACCTGTTGAGGATGCCCTGTCCTATTCTTTATGTATGATGAATAACACGGTGCCTATGTAAGTATCTGTGTACATATATATAAAATATTCTGCATCATGGGATACATGATTTGGCCAATACAGACATAGAGAACAAATAAGGGATCCTCAAAAACCTATAAAATAAGTGCTGTACAAGATGTATACATGGGTTTAAGGATATGTCCATTTTTTATAATTATAACCCATCCTTTAATCTCCAGGTTAAATATTAGAACAAATCACTCTTTTGCAGGAAATAATAGAAAAACAAGGAAATGTAACTTAAGCACAATTCAATTAGATGCAAGGGAATTGAGCACCTCAATTCTTAATGAAATTAATGATCTTTCATAATCACAAATGGCCAGACCTTAATTTTACTTGCTATTTAAAAGATGACACCTAGAGTAAAGTCATGTCCCATAAACCATTACGTGTCTCTGGGATTCAGAATAGACTGTCCCTTCCTGAGTTAGTGAGAGAGTGTCTTGACACACCTTTAATGCTTCCAATACCAAGACAGCTCAATTATGACTAAAAGGTTTTGATTAAAAGGTAAGTGGAGCATCCCAAAGCCAAATGAGATCAAGCAAAGGATATTCATTAGCTATGCTGGAATATGGCATCAACCTGGAAATCTTATCAAAAGCTGTTGTTAAGTGCGACTACTTTGCATTTCTGCTAATTTAGTTCAAAGTATATCCAAGGCAGCAGAGGTTTTAGATTCTCTTAAATTTAGAGAAACACTGAGAAAGTTTTTCCTATTTTGACAAAATCTATAGGTTTTCTCCAATCTCATAACTTCTTTGTGCTAACCACCTGAATAATAGCTTATTTTCTTCTTTTTTGAAACTATATTTTAGGAATTTGAATTCAACTATCTAATTTACTTAGGGGTTTGAAAGAATCTGAAATAACGTATTGCAGTAGCCTGTTCTAGGTATCTTCAAACCAGATATCCCTCCAGCAACAGCCAATGGAGTTGGCATTGCTTTGAAAAGAAAAGAATCTCCCAGAGATAAAGGAAAACAACCTTCCACTATCTGGTTATAATCTATGAAAGATATTCAGATGAGAAAGTCACCCCAAATTTTTAATTACTGAAGTTGAGAGGATAAGGATCCTTGTGCAATATAGGATTGCAGAAAATGAAGAGGCCAAATGTCCTGGGATTCTGGTCTGACACAAATAGTTGCAGCCTGACTTTTGGCACTGAATTCCAAGATTGTATGAAAGGCATAAAATGAAAAAATGAATGAATCAACATTAAAAATGGCAGTGGATCACAGGCTGAACTACAGCAATATTCAGAGATGACCTTTACCCTATTTTGTGAACCCTGTAAGATTACCAAACTGAGGAATAATAACTATTTCTTCATATCCTTTCATTATACCTGTCTTCCAAATAGTTCTTGACAGCATCATTTCTCCAAACTTCTAGAAAAGGAAAAATTGTATGTACTGTAAGACTTCTGCTCCTTCCATGTGACCTTCACATTATAACCAGATGGTAAACTGCTGCATTTTTCTCTTAAAGGGCTGGGAAGATGCAGCCCATACTAACTTAATCTGAGGCTGATGAAGTGGTTTGCATTTGAGACAAAAAGATTAGATTATTGCACTATATTATTTTAAAGTCTTTCTGACAGTGTCTTGTGTTACTTGCTATTAAACTATGAATCATCTCTGCATACATACCATGGGACAGACTCTCCCCTGGCATAAAATGATACAACTCCATTGATGTCCATGGAGCCGCCCTTGCCAATGCCAGCTGAGGATCTGGCCCTTATCACACAATACACTATTGAAATGTCAGTCTTTGGAGCAATTCACCAGCTTGAACTACCTCACCAGTCCTGGTTAGTCATGCCCTGGGGGTAGCTGTGATAATCTCCATTCAATCTGTACTTGTGGAATGGAATTGTTTGGAAATAATGCTTTCAGCTGCACACCTTGCATTTGGGAAGTTTGCCAAGAGGCTTCTTGCTCTGTTTTGAAATAAAGACTCACATCTCTACTGAGATTTTGGCTCTATTCCCTATTGCTGAATTTTCAGTAAGTTATTAGGTGCATCATTACCCCATTTCATTTCCTGGCTGATCTGACTACCATCCCAGTGCCTGTACGCTGAAACCGACAAGATCCTTTCCTCAGACTTGTTCTTAAGTGCATCATCCAAATCCTGCACGATTCTATTCAAAGTTTCCCAGAAAACTTACTCAGATTCCCAAGAGAAAATAATGGAAGACATCTAAAGTGTTTGATCATTGAGCCTTTCATGTCGCTGGTGGGGATGCTGAAGTGGAGCAGTTGGGAGCAACAGGGGGCCTGGATTTTCATTCCTGCAATCTCATCTGTGGACTTTTTGTCTGTCCTCATACCTGAAGGAAAATTATCTGTTGTGGAGGATACACTTATTTATTTCTCTTGGATCATATAGCTTGCTGCAATTAATGAACAGTGGACTACACTGGCATCTTTTTATAGATTCCTTGTG